>NC_090202.1:26473750-26808125 GCF_033026475.1 Channa argus
TCTGGCTGAGGGACATGCGGGCCCGGGGTCCTCCGGCGGACAGGGAAGTCAACTCCGTGGGCAGTGACGGACTGTACGTGGACTACTACTTCCCTGTGGGAGAGCTGGAGATGCAGCCGGCGGTAAAGTGGAAACGACCGAAGGTAAAGCCAACTCACAGAGCGAAGTCCACTGTCCTGCTGGGGAGCTAGAAGCGTTTTATTCAGCATATTTGCATCTTTCAGATGCTCTGAAGCGTCAGGCAGTTGCTCCTGGTCCGGGTGGAGCTTATCCATGCAACATTTGACAGAGGTGTTAAGTAATTAAGTACTGCACTCCTAGTACTCTACTGCATCCATATGTAGTAATTGTACTTTTTACTGCACAACATTGAAAGTTAGAAATAGCTTTGCAAACTACACAGCCCAACATGTAAAACAGCAGTAAAGCACTTATAACATATGATGCATCATGAGCATTGAAGTAGGCAAAGTGATTGTCTACAGATTAGGCTGTATAAGGAAGATGATCATTATCAGATTTATTTATCTAATGTAACACTAACAATGTGTGCAGTGTAGCAGCGACATTGTAATCTACACACTTTATGCCTGTTTGACTACTTGTAATTGCAGGTTGTCATAGTTAAACAATGCAGGTAAATACAGACACAGCATGAAGCTGTTTATTCTAAAAACTGACATAACGCCACAAATCACCATCAGTGAGTCACTCTCGGATCCTCCTGTGTGTCAGACACCATTTAATGTTTATTATTAACAGTTACAGGTTTGTGCCAGAGGAGAAACTCCTCTTTTGTTCACCTTTATTTAAGCTGGAAAGACTACTGCAGTATTTTGCCTCTGGACAGTAATTTTTTAATTACGTGACATAGAAACAATGGCCAATTCCTGCACGACAACCGAATGGAAAGAAAGAGAGTGAAGCTTTGAAAAAGGCATCAGGCATCAGGAGACACATTTTACGTTCTTGCAATGCCAGACGTGATTACTGTTGTTTTTAACTGCAAAGTGCATCACACACACCATCAGCTTCTTATCTTCTTCTACTGAACTAAATCAGAATATCTTCATGGTTTGCTAGACTCCATTTATCAAAGGCGTGGACTTTCTGGTTTAGACGAGGTGACACATTTATCTTGCTGGCACTGCACAGATCTGCAGGAGCACAGGTTAAAGTAACTAAATCTTAGCGGAAGTAATGATTGAAGCTGCAGAGGGAGTTTTCTTTGCCATCTTCGCAGCATGTTCAGGGAGAAAATCATTTTCGTCACAGACTTTCTCAAGTTCGTTTGAAGGCTTTCTGTCAGAACCGATGGAGAACGTCCTACTCTTTCTCCTCCTCAGCTGGCATGTTTCTCATTATTTTACTGCACTGTGAATGTTTGCACCCTGGATGACTCACTGCACTGTACTTGTTGCAATGACTGGAGTTTTGTATGTAGACGACTTTGTGCAAACATGCTTAACTAATCTGAACAAATATAAATAAGATGTGGAGGGTTCGTTTTTGGCAGCTAATGGAACATTTAACACACTAACTTATTTTTATATGACAAAGTCAAAGCAAACAGCATTGGATACCTCATAATAGTTAACATAGTATATTTTCACACTGTCAGTCTCTTCTTGTAACCACATTATTATTATGTTATGAACAGTGTGATTATGTTACCTTCAGTTAGCAATGACCCCTGTTATGTTTCTTTAATTACTTTCCTCAGTTTAAAGGTTCTTGTTGTGTTGTCGTTAGACACTTAATTAACCAGCAAACTCATCTGTATGCAAATCGATCCTGTTTGACGTGTAATATGAAAGCATACGTATGTAACACGTATATAAAGTTCCCTGGGTTCATAACAACATGTTATATAAGTTGTTTTTGTGCTATGTTGAATCAAGTAGGGACTTGTAGTGACTGATCTAAGGAATCAAGAGAAGCTCATCAAGCCCCAGTGAGCCGCAACAGAACATCTACAGCTGCCAGTTCAAAATCTCTAGGTCGACCTTACTAAAACCAACCTGACATCCTCCTTCATGTCGTTTTTTTCAGTAACTGCACGGAAAGTTGCTTCTTTCCTCACCTCCAACTGATGCATATCAGTTAGAAAATAAAAAAGGAAATTAAGATTATTGATTGTTCATCTACAAAAATACACACACAAAAAAAATGCATTTGACAACAGTGCACAGAGAATAAACAAACGTTGCTCTTCCTGTGTGATTGTGTAAGATATTCTCCCACAACCGTCACAGAAAACAAAATTCACTGATCACAATCATGTTTGTGGTGATGGAAACTGGTTTAAAGCCCTTAAAAACTAATGGAAACGTACTGCAAAAATGTGCAATGTTACAAACATTTCTTCTGAAGAACCAAAGCAGTATTGTGCCAAGTTTATGCCACATCAATCTAATAGCTGTATTTGAATATTAGGCTGTTGCTCCCGTTGGCACGGTGCTTAATTTCTCATCATCTGACTGTTTCCCTCCCCCCTTTCCTTCCTCATTTCTTCTATAATATTCCCCTGCCTCGGCCCCCCTCCCTATTCCAACCAATTTTTACCCTCCCTGCTGTTTCTAGGAAATCTGTTCTTCACCTCAGTTCATAGTAGATGGAGCTACACGCCTGGACATCTGCCAAGGAAAACTGTGTAAGTAGACAGCTACTGCAGTGTTACACAATACGGATATTAAAGACCTGATGAGCCTGCAAAACCTAATGGATACCTGCCCACAAGACTGATGAGTTAACAGCATTAACTTTATAGTTACAAAAAATAACATGTAATAGCTAAAAAGTTACACATAAAGCATTATAATGTAGTAATCATGTTTTTGTCCCACACATTCATTTAAGAGATTGGTTAACACTGTGGAAATTGCAAAGTGAATCACAAGGGAAACTGAGATAGTGCTGTATCCTCCGCTAGATTTCTACAGCCTCGCTGCGTTCAAGGCCCAGCTGGGAACAGTTGCATTACAAAGTCACAAATGCAGTGGCCCTGTACTCGATTTTCAAAAAACAAATAGCATTTGACCTTTGTCATATTTTTCAACTTTGAAAGTTTGTTTGTGGTTTACATAAATCTAAAATGAGTTCATCATAGGTGTTAGTTCCTCTGCATGCAGTTAGTACTTGATCTTGACCAAATAATTTGAAGTAATACTCGAGGGGTTGGCAGTGGCTCACTTGGTAGAGTGGCTGCCTACCGACCATAGGGTCGGAGGGTCGCTCATGTCAAAGTGTTCCTGGGCAAGGCACTGAATCCCGAGGGGTTGCGTCAGGAAGAGCATTTGGCATAAAAACTGTGCCAAATCAACATGCGGACAAATGATCCGCTGTGGCGACTCTGAACTTTTAGTCAGTTATTTTACTTACTGTTATATTTTCTGTGCCATGAATCAACTGGCTGGTGCACTGTGAGTTACTGGAAACTATTTTGTCGAAAGATGATGCCTGTAGATGACAGAGGCTTATTAACGGTTCCTGACAATCTGGACAGACATGTGCCCTGACCTATGTCTCCGACCTCCTTTCTCTAGGTGACTGCTGGTTTCTGTCTGCTATTGCGTCACTCTCCATGAATCGCTCTCTCCTTAACAAGGTGGTGCCTCAAGCACAGAGCTTCCAGAATGGATACAATGGTTGCTTCACCTTCAGGGTAAATACCTGATGTCTATACCTAAATACTGACGTCTATCAGGAACAGAACCATGACCTTTGCTAATCCACTTTTAATTCCCAGTCTTAAGAAGAACTCATACTTTACTCGTAGTTACAGGCTTATGAGCCTCCAGACAACATTTTGTTTGTGATGACAGGTTGTAGACAATCGGTAAAGCTCACAGGGACGTCATACTTTCTACAGGCTTGGTAAAGTTGGTCAAAGCGCTGCATCAAAAACACCTCCTTCTCTTTGTGTAGTTCTGGCAGTACGGGCAGTGGGAAGAGGTGATTGTAGACGACTTGTTGCCCACTGTGGACAATAAGCTGATCTATCTCAGCTCCCATGACACGAATGAGTTCTGGAGCTCGCTGCTGGAGAAGGCCTACGCCAAGTGAGTGAACCTGTTTGTGTGAAGTAGAAATTACTGTCACATTTTGAAGCAAGTGTTAAATGAGCTTCTGCTGTTCTAGGTTGAAAGGCGGCTACAGAGCACTGGACATGGGCTTTTCTCACGAGGCCATGGTTGACATGACGGGCGGGGTGGCTGAGATGCTGCACGTCAGCTTGCTACCCAAAGATCTGCCTGCCTACCTGGGACCCCTGCTGTCAAAAGGAGCTCTCATCAACTGTGCCAACTCCCAGGTACAGTGAAGGGGTTAACAGCAAATAATGTATACTTGCAATAAACTTGCTGGGAAACCATGAGCATGTTCCCACTAATGCTTCACTGTGATGAGTCATGTCTTTTGTTTTTCTCTCCTGAGTTTGAATGGATTGCATTTCTTCCACTCTTTAGGGGGATCTGGAGAAGAGGACTAACCAAGGGATCCTGTTCAGACATGCCTACTCTCTGACTGCAGTAGATAGGGTAACTGTCCCTACATATAGTGAATACATTCACATGCTTTATATCTCACAGAGCTTAACTCATCATCCATAGATGATATTGGTAAAAGTACACAAACGATCCTGAAAGTTGTATAGACACGTGCACACAGGTGCAGCAAATTGTGCAGTGCCCCTGGAAGAGCAGAAGCTAAAACTCAGTTTTTCTTTTCTCCTGCCAGGTGAAGACAAACAATGGCTATGTGGATTTGGTGCGAATCCTCAACCCCTGGGGCAACACAGAGTGGGAGGGGGCCTGGAGTGACACTAAAGGGTGTGAACATTTATGAGCCAAATTAGACAGGTTTTCAATTGATCTGACTAAACATGCTTCTTGAACATGCAAACTAAATGCTATTTCTCCCTCTGAAACTCCATAACATAGAAGGTGTTTCTCTGTTGATGCACATTTGAATTTAATTTTCTCAGTCTTTCCATTTTAATTGAGGTTTTCACATATCAGTGACCTCTTATTTCTTCTGCTTGTCAAAATGTTTATAAAATCCAAATGAAAATAAAAACACTTAAGCCATCTGTCCGTAAACACAACACTTTATAACGACAAGAATATGAAGTTGAATACAAAAATATTTGATAGCTTTTATCAATACCAATACTCAGAGAGTATCTTCACTGCTTATCTTTAAGGTCTGATCCACTTCCCAGTTCAGAGTGGAACACCGTGAGCGCCGAGGAGAAGAAAAGACTGAAAAGTGTCAGCTGCGATGACGGGGAGTTCTGGTGAGTTATGTGATGTGCTGGTGCACCTGAGCGTCTCTGTGACAGGTGTCTTAATCTCCGCCTTCTGCAAACATGATACAAAACCAACACAGATCAACCAGCTTATCACGCAAACAACGTGCTTTGACAAAGGGAAACAATGCAGACGGTGTCACATTGTGACAGAAGGCAACACAAAACAGCCTAAACCCAGCGGCTGTATGCTGCTCACTTCTGACTCTGTTATTATATTGATTGACTGACTCAGAGTCTCAGTTCTGTACCTGATTATTACTAAACCTGATGGTCCTGATAATCTTTTCAACACAGATTTCTTCATGAGCTAGAGCTGGAATGTTTTTCCAATGGCTTGGAAAGAACATATCACCATATCAAAACTTGTCTTGCAAATGGAAGTCAAAGTTATTTCAATTATGGAGTGTATTCGACACCTTTGGGAAGACTGGTCCATGATCTGTTTCTCTCTCCATCAGGATGTCGGTGTCTGACTTCAGACAGAACTTTGAGCTTGTGGAGGTGTGCCACCTGACTGAGTGTGAACCAGGCTCCAGCGTGATGCCGTGGTCCTGCGTAATGCATAATGGGAACTGGGTGCCAAATATCTCAGCCGGAGGTCCACCCGAAGGAGGTGAGACGCATGATGTTTCATGACGAAAATGTTTTGAGTAAGAACCCCCTTTTCTGACATCTGCTTGCATTTTTAGTCCTATTAACTATACTGTCTCCCTTTATTGTCCAGACAGACTGCAGCTGCACCTTTATTTGCACACAATCTTTACTTGCAGGTCTTGCATTGTTATTTTGAGCTACAGCGTTCACAGCATGATTCCTTTTCATTGTTAGTTTCTCTTTGTGCTGAGGTTTGTTTGTACAATGTTAGAGATCCTTTGTTGCTTTAACATTTGCATACAACTCACATCAAGTTGAGACAAGTTTGCTCATACAGATGTGGTTCCACAAACCTGTCCTCTCTGTGTAGGTGTGGTCTGAGTTATGCTTAATGTTAGGCCGATGTGATCAGACAGAGACTTATTGAACAAGATTGATGAGGATAAGAACACATAGTCACAGATCACCAGTTATGGCGATTTAGCAAATTGCTTCACACTTGAAATTTTTACACTTATGTGACAAACTCAAACATAATTCAAAATTTAAGCACAAATATATAAATGTTGAACAATTTAATGTGATGCTCAAGCTTGAAATTTAAATGAAACCATTTCTTGTCATAACCAAATCACAAACAAGTTTGAAACCCGTAGTTCCAGATCGAGTTCTAACTGGATTTGACATTGATCACTAAGAGCGAAACAAATGTGGAATTAAAGTTTAAATATTGGCATATGTCAACTTCAGCCCAAAGCACAAATATCTCTGAGCCATTTACACAGAAGATGATATAAGCAGATGAATGTTCACACACACACACACACACAGAGACTTTTCCTTACATTAATTTCAGTATGGATGTTGTGTATATCCGAAATTAGTTAGTGTGTCTAAATACTATTATTGATGTATTTGAAGTGTATGTGGTGAATGGAATAAGGAAGTTGTTTACATTCATACTCATACATTCCCTAATAAAGAAAGGTGTCATAAAAAAAGTGTGTGTGTGTGTTTCCAGCATTGTTCTGGCAGAATCCTCAGTTCTACTTCATACTATCAGAGGTGGACAGCAGCAGAGCGGATTCTCAGAAGATGTGCTCCTTCGTTTTGGCTCTGATGCAGAAATACCAGCGTCGAAGAGGCATAATCCTTTCCATAGCCCTGCATGTATACCCGGTACACACACACACAGAGCACAACACACAGGAGCACATGTTGTAAGTTATGAGTTAATGAAAATGGATACAGTCACATTATGTGGTGAAGTTGCCAAAATGCAATTTTTTTGCTTCCAAATTTCTTTTTCTTTTTTAAATATGTGGTTGTAGATCAGGTTCATATCGTATCTGTGACTCTGCGTAATGCTGGCACTCAGACCAGAATTCATGAGTTTATTCATATCTCAATTCATCATGCCTCATGTCATCACTGAGAGAGGGATGTTTGTGGGAATACGTGTTACATCTAAAGAGTTATCCAGAAAATTGCACAATTTGACTGTTAAGCAAATGACATTAATTTTGACCACCAGCATTCACACCTGAGATAAAAGATAAGATCTTAATATAGTATTGAACAAGGGCTGTAACGACTGCAACCTATATGGTGGAGAACACACGTACATGATGTGAGTGAGGGGAATGTGCAGAATGTTTCTGAGACCCTGGATGGCTCAAAAGCAGAGCATTAGGCTTTTAATCTGATCCAGGGTTCAAGTCTGTCCAAGGGCAAAGAAACGTTAAAGCAAACACTGCCAGTTGGGCCACTTTCACAGCCAATACTGTTGTCAGTGTACAGCAGAGGCAAAAAGAGGTACTTTCTGCTGGACAGCAGCCAATTCTCTAACTATTTCTTCACTACCAACTGTCGATTACCTGCATCAGGTGTGTTCAGTCAATCAAAAGATGGATGCTTCCAAATCACTTTGTCTTCCCCTACAGTGGCTCTCGAGGACCTGGACTAAGCACCCCTGCTGTACAGGAACCTGCAGTGTTAATGTATTTATCTGCTGTTTCTGCAGGCCCACCCTAAGAATACATACCTGTCCCCTGAGGACCTGAATGGACTGCGCCCACTCCTCTACACCGAGTACTCTTCTCGTCGGGAGGTGGTTCTAGTTGGCTCCCTTCCACCGGGTCGTTATATCATCATCCCCTCCACCTATGAGCCCAATCAGGAGGGATTTTTCCTCCTCCGTGTGCTAACAGAGCCAGGCAACACTGCCGCGTGAGTCATGGATCAACCTGCTGATGTACAGAGTTTGGATTTTGAAAAAGTTCCAGTTTTTAGACACAAAATCTTGTGTAGGCAAAAAGAGACAATAAAATGACAACGTAGTTCTTATTTAGAATCACAAACCCAAGAGAAAGGAGGAAGAACTTATGAATGAAGTTTAAGGTTACTGTACATTCTGTATTACAGGGTTAGGAAGCTGCATTATAATTGACTCTGCAGGTCTGGTTGGTAGAATTGAACTTCTGAGACATTAACAACAGCTGAAGGTTATTATTATTGTGCTCATCTGAACCAAAAGGAACAGTCCTGAAATTTTGCTGATTGTTTTTCGTTTAATTTTCTTTTTTCCAGTCCAGCTCAAAAACCAGTGCCAGAATACATTTCTTCAATAAAAGAGGTAGGAGAAGTGTTAAAATAGATGGTAATCAAATAAACAATTAAAGTGTTTGGCTGAATCTGAATAACAACATACATTAATTTATCTTGTACTTTCTGAAGTCATCAACTTAACATCCTATGAGCTGTTAGGAAATAGTGACAGATAATTCAGTGTTTTAGTCAGATCGATGCCTTGGCAGGAAAGAAGGTGCAAAGTGGGACTAACTGCAAAAGATGCAGCCAGTGACTGAATTTGATGAGTTTTGTTGTTTGCAGAATTGGGGTCTTGATCAGTGGACCCTCAGATTAAAATTTTTACCCCATCACATTTACTATATCTGTGGGCGCCTCAGAGCCTGGTTAGCTCAGTTGGTAGAGCATCAGACTTTTAATCTGAGGGTCCAGTACCTGAACCAAAAAATCTAAACATCTAAACAGTAGCCCAGGTTATGTTTACTCAGGTTCGTTAAGTTCTAGTCTCTTTGCATCAAAGCAATATTTTAAAACAAGATACATATAAAAGCTGAGTAACATGTTTTAAACCCTGCATTGTAAATAGGGCTCATTCACTCCCTGTTATTTCCTCCTGCAGCCAACATATCCTCACCAGCTTGCTCTTCCTTCATCTTCATCTATCAGACAGCTGTTTGAGAAGCACTGCAACACGGTGAGTTTCAGCTGCTGGGTTAATTGTAACCTTCTTTAAACATGCCATATTCCCTCAGGATTTGTTTCAAATGTTTTCTCTGAGCTTAGTTGGACTACTCAGAAATGTTTTGCTGCTCTGAGCAGGTTTAAGCACATCCAAAACCTTATGTGTAATTATGGGATTAAACCACAGGCTAAAAGGAGCTATACCTGTACTTTCAGGGTAGATTTCTCTGTATATTTATTCCAGTGGCCGTTAGGTCTTGTGGTGTAAATGTTTCCTGTTTTGTGTCTTAAGGAGGGATTTTGCAGTCCAGTGCGACTCCACAACCTGCTGACTGAGGCCATAAAGGGAGGAGGTTAGTGACATCTCTGGCTGGTTGCATGAACAGATTACTAGACGTGTTCAGTCTTGTGTCTTTCAACACAACATTGCTTTCTGTATTTAATTTCATTTGATCTCGTGGAACAAGTCATCTCTGAGTTTTTGTACCTAATGCAGCAGTGCATTCCTCCAGGAGCACATGTCTGACTTTGATTGATATATATTTCCCTCTTTTGATATTAGCATCATATTTCCAGAGGGATTCATCTGGAATCCAACTACAGTGGCTCCAAAAACATACATTTCAGAGCTGTTTGGCTCGTTGCACTCTGTATTTGTATTCAATCTGTATTTGTATTTTCATTAATATTATATTTATGCTTTTAACGGAAGCAACTTACAAGTGAGATACAAAGCAGCAAAAAGCTAAGTGAAGAAGGATTCACCGGAAACAAAGTGACATGAGGAGAAATGTTTTCGCTTCATGAGGCCTAAATACTATATAGAGCATTAAAACCTTTGTTTAAGTGCACAGGATGTTGTGAAAAAGGTCAGGCAGTGTGTCAGAAGCCAGAGAAGAACACTGAACAGTGGTGTCACGTGTAATTTTGGCTGATCAAACATGGGATATGTTGCTGCATATTCAGAAAGGTAGACTGGAAACCTATCCAAGGTGTATCCCACCTGTTGTTTTTTTTTTTTTTTATCTCCTAGAAAACTTTTTCAGGCGTTTAGGATTAGATGATTAGCAGCCAGTTGGTCAAATTAGCTTCTGCTGCTCATAGATTTAATCCTCTAGACATCTAATTATAATCAAAATAAAGAAAAAAAAATACTCCCATGATCCGTTTGCCTGCTCTGTTGCGTTCTGAGGTGTGTTGGTTACTGAAGACTCCTTTTGTAAAGCAACAATATGTAACTATAGGAATTAGTGAGAGATAGTTGTGGTTTAGAAGAACAGAGGAAGTCCGACTGATGCTATGGCAGGAAAAATTGTGCACAGCATAGCTTCCTTATGTGCTACCTTGTGTACTAGTGGCTGAATTTCAGAATATACTATTTTTTTTTGTACTTGAACCTTGGACCATCAGATTAAAAGCTGTTCTATAATGTTCTGTTGTCCAGGTGCTTACAAATCTCTTAGTGTATTAATATGTCTTGTAGGTTGTTTTTTGGGGCCTTGATAACTCATGGTGTAATATGTTTGAATTTTTATTCTGAAGGATTCAAGTCCCTGTGCAGGTGAAAGAAATGTATATTTGCATTATGAATAGAAGTGTTACGTCCTGTTATAAATATGATGTTAGTTACCACTCCAATAGATGGCGACAGATCTTGTAAATCATTGTCTGAGAAAAGAGGGGAAGTTAGACTGGTCCCATCTCAAAGATGATTTATAAAAAAATAAGACAATGGGTCATTTTTTTAATTTTTATTTCACCAGAGAATAATTAGCTTTGCCATTTTGTGTCCACACCCAGTTGGAGTGAAACATGCCTTTCCTGACACTGATGGTCTGGCTAACCACCTGAACCTGCCTCATAACAAAAGACCAGTCTCAGCCTCACGCTTTAATATCAAATTATTTCTCTAATTTCAAAATGCAGCACATGAGTTCTTGTTTGAGATAGTGAGCATGTTAAGTTGTCCACTCATGATGTTCCTTGTTGTCTTCAGTGTTGGCTGGCAGTGAGAAGAAGCTGGTCCTGGAGCACTGCAAGAGCCTGGTGGTTCTCATGAATGTATCCTTGAAAACAGAAATTACTCCATGTAATTATATCTGAAGAAGTACACAAAGGGTCAGCAATAAAAAAGCTGTGAATGAATAATAGATCCGTGGAAAAAGATCCTCCCATGGCGCTGTGTCAGGTTAACCCCTATTGTTGAGGCTGTCATGTAGCTTTTTAAACACAGGAAATTTACAAAAACAAGTATAATGACAAATTTCAGTGGAGCATCGTGAAAAGTTGGTGCTAAACACTAATTTCACACAATTCAAACCACTACAGTGAGTGTGTACAGAGATGTTTGAACAGGGACTTGAACCCTGAACCTTCATCTTACAAGTGCTACACTCATCAAAAGACACACTCTGTTGCTTTTTGTGCACATTTATAACTTGTTTAACTGTTGTACTATAATCAGAAGTACAATCTCAAAAGCCTTGTGCCTGTATTAGCAGAGGTTTCATATTCTCACAAAGAGACACTTGCCTGATATACAAAAACTGGTAACTAGTGCTTTGGACAGGATAAAATGGAGAAATGATCAGTACTTTGATGTTAAATTCTTCTGTAATTCATCCTGCTATAAGTTGCTTCCATCTTTCTTGCTTCTTCTTCATAGTAGATACAATGATGAAGTCAGCCAAGCTGTAAGCTGTAAAGCTATTCAGCAGATTTTGCTTAGGGTCATACTCTTCTCATTAGTTGACTAGTTAGGCCTTGACACCAGTCTTTTATCCAGAGCCAAGACATTGCTCGGCTAAACTGGCCAGAGTTCCAGGGTCTGTGGAATAAGATCAAGAGGTGGACGGTAAGTCAACACATCACAACAGTAACACCAACAAGAAAAGAAATCAATCAATAAGTGTTGCTAAAATTGTGACCACCGGGAGAAATACCATACAATAGATTTTTGTATTGGTTAGGGAGCAATTCATTCGCATTAAAGAAAGGATTTAAGTATTAATTTTTCTAACATACTAGCAATGTGTTTCCATCAAGTCAGATTATTAGACAAATGTGTGTTTGTGAGATTGTAGCTTAAACAATTAACCAAGAAAAAATGCACCACAGGACTGAAGAATGAACCCTCCCCCCTAATGACAGTTATTATATCGATGTATATGGATGGTTTCATGTCCTCAGTATGATGCGAATGTGTCCTCAGGATATCTTCCTGGTGTTTGATAAGAACAAAACTCAGCACATCGAGTATGAAGAAGTCACTGCAGCTCTGAAGGCAGCAGGTAGGAGGGAAGACCCACAAATAAGCACACTATCCACATTGATCACGTTGCGAGACGCAGCTAGTAATGCAGATTTACATCTCAAAACGCCTGAACAGGGACTTGAACCCTTTACCCTTAGATTAAAAGTCTGCCCAGGCTCTGAGCAGACCTACGTTCCCTATATCGGCGTGTTTAAATTCAACATTTCCTGACACACACAACATTAAACATGATCCCTTAAAAATTTTAAAGAAGTCAAGAAAATAATAAAGTTCTTTCATTGGGTATCAAATGTTATTAGTCCCGTCTATACAGGCAAGTGCTTTAATCTTTTATTTAGCAACACGTTTTACTTATCTACTACCTCTTTTATTGAAGAGAATTCTTGTGGCTTATACAAATGAAAATGTAAATGTACATGTCAAGGACATTTGTTGCAGTGTGGACAACTTCCTTAAGGGAGGGCGGCTATAGCTCAGTTGGTAAAGGCAGTTGCTTACGGACCACAGGGTGAGTGATTCGATCCCCAGCCCTGGCTATATGTCGAAGTGTCCCTAGGCAAGACACTGAACCCCTAACAGCCCATCCCCCCTCCCCAGCGATGCAGTGCCGGTCCAAGCCCGGTAGAAATTGGGGAGGGTTGCGTCAGGAAGGGCATCTGGCGTAAAAACTGTGCCAAATCAACATGCGGACAATGATCCACTGTGGCGACTCTGAACTCACGGGATAAGCTGAAAGGAGAGTAGTAGTAGTAGGACAACTTCCTTAAGGCATCAGACGTTAAACCTAATGTGAACATACTGCAGAGGCTGCTGTACAACGTGGAGACATGTTAAGTTTACACTGAACGGCCTGTGGATTAGAACCTCAGCTTCAGCAACTAGGTGTTAAAGTGTTTTAAGGATCTGTCCCCTGAACAAGGACCTGAGTCATTGACCCTCAGATTAAAAGTGTGACATCTATTTCTCATTCTTTATATGTTAATTTATTTGACTTACATTCACACTATCAATGCATTTTAATTAAGCCCCTCATGTCATACGCAACTTTAGGCTTATTATCGTATAATGAAGCTAAAGAAGTATTGAAATGTATAATCTTAGCAAGAAAAGCCCTGGGCCTGGAACGCTGGAGCTTCAAAACAAATAGTATTTTAAGGGAGCTACAGGGACGCTTTAACCAGCAGGGGGAGCCAACCCACATCTCTTTACCTCATCCCCTCTCCTTTCAGGCATGGTTAGTTCCCACATGTGGCAATAACTCAAAATTACTCCAACAACATTTAAAGGTAGACGTGTGCATTTCTGAAGTGCAGATCAGTAAAAGCAATTTCTGTGCTTCTCAGGACATCACAGTGCTTCTAGAATCATTGAGATCTTATTTTACATTTACATTTAGTCATTTAGCAGACGCTTTTATCCAACGCGACTTGAGGTACAAGGCAAGCAAGAAACTAAGTCAAAGAGAAGACATCAAAGCGAAGTCCTTTCAGAAAAGGGTTTACATTTCATGAGATGCCAGTGAAAGAAAGTTTTTTTTTTTTTTCAATTTTACTTATTTTACTGTGGTAAACCCAACTTATAATCAGTTAGTGCATTATTGTTAAAATAGGTCAACACTTTTGTTTGGATCCATATTATCCATAAAGGTTTAATTCAAATACACAGTACAGTGGGATAGCTGTGAGGCCATTGGCAGTGAAGGGTCACTCAGTGAAGAATATTTTGGCCTTTCTTTGTTGGTGCACTTTATTGTGAAATTTTTAGTCTTGTGAAGTTTGTCCTCTTGCACTTTTGAAGTTAAAAAATGTGGTTTATCTCCAATAAGTAGAGTTTCATCTTTGCTCATTGTTCAGGTAATTCTTAAAACTTTTTTAGTAAAACACTAGTTAATCAGTAAAAGGCCAGTATGAGAAAGGCAAACAAAAAGACAAACACTTTCTTTCTGTTTATCCATAAAAGTTGAACTAACAAGCAGAAGGCCCTGCATACATTACAGCAGCCATGTATGTGTCTGAATGAATGTTTTACAGGAAAAAATGTCCGTCACTTTGTCATGGCATCTGTATAAAATGATGCATCTGTTTTATTCCGACCTCAGTTTTTTTGTCTGGTTTGACTCTGCTTTAGGCATCATGGTGGATAACTTTGTGCTGCAGCTGGTTGGACTGAGATACACAGAGCCAGACTTGACCATCAGTTATCCCGGCTTCCTGTACCTGCTGATGAAACTGGAGACCATGATTCGTAAGGGAGGGAGATAAGGAAATAGGGGGGATTTTGATCAGGAAAGAAATGACAAACTAAAAAGCAAGAGATGGAAAATGCTACAAATGACAAATAATAACGTGTTATAATCAATTAAATGTTCAAATAGTAAGTACTCAAATCCTGCTGGTAAATACCCCTACGTTGCTGACAGAAAGAAAGTCCCTATACTCCAATAAGGAGTTTGCGATTACAGTTATGATGTGATACAAACACATGAAAAAGCCATGAACGAAAAGAAGAAGAGGATGTGAAGTGGGACAGAGAAAGGATGACAGAGGAGGCGTGGGAAAACGATGGGAGGAGACATCAGAGGAGGAGATGTGACAGAAGTGACAGAGAGGAGAGAGATGGTTTCATGTATTAGAACAGAAAACATCAGAGATGGTGTTTGATGTTGAGAGAAAAGCTATGAAAACTACACAGCAGTATCAGGAGAATTTTTTTTTCCCACTCCCCAATTTCTACCAGGACCAGCACTGCACAGCTGGGGATGGGAATGGGCTGTTAGGGGTTCAGTGTCTTGCCCAGAGACACTTTGACATATAGCTGGGACCAGGGATTGAACCACTGACCCTGTGGTCTGTGGACAACTGCCTTACCACGGCCGCCCCTAGAGCAGTATCCTGGAGAATAATCTGTGAAAGCATAAAAGATTATTTTTAGAGTTTACAAAGCAAAGTTAGCGTGTCACACATATAGTGTCTAACCTCTGTCAAAAACTCCTTTGCTCCTGGCCAGAAAAAAGGGCTTGTGCATCTAATTTTGGTGATTTCAGTTTTAGAGAGGCCACATTATAGTTCTGGACAATTTACAGTTCCACAAACTGCTTGTTTTTCTTATAATGCAGTAACTCTGTATGAAACCGATCGTTTTAGCGTCTGCCTCTTTAAGGCCTGGATTTTCTGGTTGGCCAGTGTGTGATAGCCTGCCTGTAGACCAGTGAGCCGTGTAGACTCAGAACAGAGGTCTGTCTATGAAGTGACTGTGCTTCCAGAGAAAGCCTCTTGGAGCCGCTGGAAAGTCTCGCGTCAGAGTCGACAGAGAGATGAGTTTTAGTTTTTACTGTATGTGATTTCTTTGGAGTTATTTAATATGGACACACGCATCAGAACAGACTGCAACCAAAAATATGAAAAACATCAAATGGCCACTTTAAAGTGAATTCATTACACAGACATTATTGCCAAATATCCCGATAGACAAGACAAAAGAAACTATTACTGGCCATAACAGTTGAACTGTAACTGAAGTGAACATTGTTCTTGTCTTCTTTTGCAGACAAATTCCACTCATACGACGTGATGGGAATGGGAGCCATAAGGCTCAGCTACAAACAGGTATAGACTCATAATGATTGTGTATTTACATTATCTGTAACCCAGAGAGGTGAGAAATGTACGAAAGTAGAATTAGAACGTGTGATAGATGACATATTTGCCATTTATTTTAGGTTTTTATTATGAATGACTTTAAAATCTACAGCACATCTCAGTTTGGTAGGCTCTTCAGTCAAACATGAAATAAAGAACATACATGTAAAAGTTAATAAAGTCATTAAAGGAGCTGATATTCAACTACATCTTTTCTTTTCTCTGATTGGCTCCAGTGGCTCCAAATGACCATGTACAACTGAGCTCAGCTCGTCCACGCAGATGAGTTTCCCCAAGGCTTTAGGTGGATCTACTTCTCTAGTTTCTATGTTTCTCATGCTCTTTGGTTTTTAATGCAGGATTTTGGTGTGTGGATTTTTCATATTTGAAAAAGCATATGTACATGTATACTATTGTTGAACAAACCTTTTCATACTATTAGACAAAGCAGTTCAGTGTTTAATAGACTAATGTCCATTATTCTATCTTTTGCATTTTATTGTTACTGTAGTGATAACATGATTACTATATGTGAACATCAAAAATTAATACGACGTAGAGTTGAACTTATTACTTTCCTTTGCATCTAAAAAAGAATATAAGAAGTCTTAATGTCTGTTAAGTCATTTGGTTTATTTCAGGGACACCAGCAGCTACATTTTTTTTCTTCCTCCTTTGTCTTTGCTATATACCGAAATGCTTAAAAATTTAAAACCGTGCTAAATTATGTATTTATGCTCAGATTAACATTTCCTTTTTCAGAACAATGGATGTGCACAGGTTATATAAAGGTAAAATCTAATCACGTAAAGGGAATAATAAAGTAGGATGACACATACCAGCACACTATTCTTCACCCTAAAAGTAATTTCAATTGATGTGTGATTTCTGGACTGTGTTTGAAGTCATCCCAGTCTTGTGGTTGGAGTCAAAATTTCTTTAAAACATTTAGAAATGCCCTCATTTCTCTTTCTGAACTCATATTTACAGAAACTCAGTTATTGGTTCTTTTATCATGCAACATTTTCTCTCTGACCAATGCATTGCTGAATATGTCTACTGATTATTTTATCTGCTAGCTTGATAGTGTAGCTGTTCTTTTCTGCAGTATCAATCTGTCCAGAGACTAATTACAGATCATCTTTTGAGATATTAACCTCTGGCCTTTGCTGAGGTAAATACAGTAAATATCTGTCTCTATAGTTCGAACTGTCAGATGTTCAGTATCCTGTTGTGCCACAGTTGTGTTTACTTTAAATGACTTTTCGAACGGCATGTGATAAAGCCACATAGTCACACCCAAGCCAGTCTCTGCCACCTTTCAGTTTGCTTTATTCTAATTCAACTTTTGTCTTGCACTTTTCCTCAACAAGAGACACATTCAGTTGTTACATCTAAATAAAATAAATATAAACTGTCCTGAAAAACATTGACGTCTAATTGTGTTCATTTCTATTTTTCAAGTATGTCATAAATTTAAAAATGCCTATAAGTACAGTAGAAGGACTGTTGGTCCCTTTACCTCTGTATGTCTTGTTCATACTTAGGCAAAAAACATAATTTTCTAAAGCCATTTTAATGTCATTTTGGATCATAATTACTAAAAAAAACACCCCTTTATGTTGACTTTGTTGCAGATGTTTTCTGTTTTTATATGAGCAGGTTTAAGATATCTGTCTCTGAAATGTCTGCAGTTGCCTCTGTGAATTTAGTTGGTGATGCTCACAGCTTTGAAACAAACTTCTAAATATTTTAACAGCTACAGAAATACTGTCCCTGTTGCATTAGACAACCAGCAGACATCAACGTAAACAGTTCTGCAGTAGAGTCATTTTCATCAAAACTATTGACAGAAACTGAATCAGACTGTCACGACCCAAAATAAAATCAAAACTCTTTCTATTGTACCACTTTTTGTTTTTTTTAAATAACTTGCATTTTTAGCTTTTTAACAAAAAATAATGTCACTCTTTGGAACATTATATAGAAAGATATTAAAGTAAGATAACAACAACCCCTCTTTTATATAAATATAGAAAATGTATCCATTCATATGTGACTCTTCTTCTGCTAAGGAGCCCAGACTGTAATTATGACTGAGGGCTGTTGTGACCAATCACAGAGCTGCCACCATAAAGCATCACATGACAACACCAAGGCTGAGGTCCCACCACAGTCTATATGCTGCTGCCGCAGTGACGCTAATCAAGACAGACAACCTGAGCATGACCTACTTCTCTAGGTGGCTCATTCACCCTTTAAACCAGCCTGAGCCTCTGCCCAGCAGATATAATAAATGATATTGCAGCTCAGGCTTTCCTTTTTTATATTAGTCATCTGGGTCAGTGGTTCAACTGCTTGGATCATGACCCCATTGTGGTCACTGGCTGCACATGAATCAGCAACCAAAGACTGATTTCCTCTTCTGAAGTCGTTTTATTATTCCATGATCAGAGGCCGAGTCACTGGAGACTAGTTAGTATTATACAAAGAAAGGACGAAACTGATAATAATAGTAGCATAATAGTATTAAAGTAGTAAAGTAGATAGTATTTCAAGTATTTGCAATTAACTTCAATAATTTTGAACATCTACTGATGCTCAAAGAGGTCACACCCCTAGAACCTCTCTTTTATCTAACCTCTGTCCACTTCCATGAATTTGTTCACCAATAGGCTGACAAATATGATTCTTTGTGTAGTGTTTTTAAAAGTCATCACTGCATGTGAGCTTATTCCAGATGTAGAGGGGATCTTACTCGTATCCGGTAGTCCAACAATTTTCCACTCCAGAGATCGTTGTATGACGAACACTGAACATTTATTGATTTCCACATTTCTAAACTTAGCTGATACCGGTCAACAGAAAATGAAGTTTCCATAGTTGGAGATGATAGCCAGAGGTGACTATCTGTTCTAAAAAGTCAGCAAAATGCACAGCACACCAACAGCAATCAACATTTAATGAGGAAACTTTGCAACATAAAAACTGAAAAACATCTCAGGTAAAGACCAGTGTGTGTTAGCTGCTTGCTGTAACTACAAGTCACGCTTACATGGTAATATTTTTGCAGACCATTAACATTTGCAGGGCAGTTATTTTGTTCTGTTTTTCCAAAATAGTTTAAAAATGAATCAAGAGGCTCTCAAGACGTTCTTAAGTTGTTTATTCCAGCACAGGAGCACACCAGCTCTGTATTAGTGCAATATTACTGTGTTACAGTTTCAGTGCATATTTATTTGACAGCTCATCTCTTTAGTGAATTACCACATACTAGATAATGAACTTAAAACAAACAGGAATGCTATTTGCTTAATTTTCATATTGGACAGAAACTAAAAGAAACGGTTGAGTGGCGGGAGGGACAGGAAAATTAAATACAAATATGTTTAAGAGAGCAGCATGGTTTGCAAAAGGGTTAGTTTTGATGCAAAGTATAAGGGATTTGTTTCAATGAGCCATAGCTGGTGTGAGCCGGTCGGAAAGACATTGGAATTGGTTCCCAGCAAAACAAAATTTGCTCTAAAGTTGAGCAATTGCAGCTTAATTATTGTTTCATGTTGGTAATTCATGTCAAAATGGTCTTTATGCCTAATATATTTTTTACAAGTATTTCATCTGCTGACATGTTTAAAATGATATTAAAAAATCTGAACAAGTATTTCTGATAATGTTTAATTTTTTCATCATCTCATGTTAAAATGTCAGGTCTACATGAATATTCATGAGCCAGATGTGTCAAGACTCAGAAATATACTAAGTTATACCGGAAAAAAGCCGAGGATGACATTAAAATAAAATCCCATAAATTCTGGGGCGGGATACGGAGATTTAGCGGAACGCAAAAATGCACAGGAATCTGAAATTCATTTGTCAATCTCATTTCATATGCAAGGACTGTTTAATAACATTTAAGCATATTTGGTTTTGCAGTTTTCTATCAAATAAAACTCCTAGGCTCAACGAAATGCGAAATACTTTTGATTTTGTAAATGAGAGAATGAGAATATCGGGAATAAAATCGTACAAAACTAGGGGAAAAAACTAGGAAAAAACTAAAAAACTGAGTTGATATATGTGTATTACATCAGCGGCAGTCTGGCGAATGACAATCAAAGCGGACACCTGAACTATTTTGAAAAGCCGTACCGGAAGTTCTGCTCTGTCTGCGTCCGCCTTGTGAGTGCCGCTGCAGCACCGTAGGAGCGGCCGGTTCCTCCCAGCAGCCACACCGTTCACAGGGAAAGCTTTTCTTCTCGCAGAGGCAGCGGTGCTTTTCAGACTGCACACACCGGATATTCATCACATTAAAAACACGCTCACGGCTGGAAGCGGCGAGAACCCAAGGACACTTTCCTCGGTCGTGTATCCCCCCCCATCCCACCACTCTGATTTGGGCCATCGTTGCTTTTTTTCGTTTTTATTTTTGTACGGGTGTTTTCTTCGCTCTTGGCACGCTTTCTGTGGCGCACTCGGCTTTCTTTAGCTGACATGGTAGATTATCACGCTGCTAATAACCAATCCTCAGCCGGCGGAGTGCAGACCTACATGGAGCAAGAAAATGACTGGGACCGGGACATGCTCCTGGACCCGGCCTGGGAGAAACAGCAGAGGAAGGTAAGGGAAGCAAAGTCGGCCCCAGCTGGGCCGAGTCGAGCCGGGTTGAGAGGAGAAGGAGGCGGAGGGGGGGGGGGAGAAAGAAAATGGCAGGGGAGGGATGGGAAGGGGAGTGGAGGTCAGAAACGTGTGCGGGCCTCGGTTTCTGCTCTGTAAACCCGAAGCTACTTCCTCTAAGCTCCCCTCAGTGTCAAACTGCTTCGCGTCCCTCTCATGAAATTCTGGCTTCGTCCTCTCATTTGCTTTCCCTCAACGAATCCTATCCGCCTGCGTGTTCTGCTGCTTTCACCCTGTCAAAAGTGTCCGGGTCCATTTTTCCCGGCACTTTTTTCCTTTGACGAGGGGGGAGCGGGGCTCTACATTGGTGCAAAAATCAAAATAATGATCGTTCCGATATAATACACTATCGCGTCGGATGGTGAGAGGGTTTAGGGCGTTTTCGAGCCTCCTGTCCCGTTTGTCTGCTTTGGTTGGTTGGTTGGTTGGAGGCTGTTCACACTGGCTGACGGAGGCTTGGCGACTTTCTGCTACTTTCTACTGGAAGATTTAACCGATATCACTTTGGTCAATGCCAATATGCTGCTGTGGCTCGTTATGCTTTTAAATTCACGGTCATTTCGTTTTAGCGGAGTTTGTGGTTCTTTTTCGCAAGTTTAGTCTTTGCATGCCGGAAAAGCATCTGGCGAAATATCCTCCCTGAAACCCTATGCCCGTGGTTCACATCTATCTATTTTAAAAGCAGCAAAAAACCAAAACGTTGCTTAGAGAGAAACTATGAATATGACGTTTGATGTGTTAATCAGCAGGACACAGGCTGGGCTTGTTTGACAGGTCATGGGAAGAGTCAGGTATAACACCAAAATTGGAGTTTCTGGAGGGGAGGGGGACACACACACACTCACTTTACTTTAGGTGTTACCACTGAGTAAGCTTGCTATCATGAACAGTGCTTTGTTGAGCCCACCTGTTGTATATGCAAAGTACTCTTCTGAAATTGAGGCCCATATTTCCTTCATATCCTTCCACCAGCTCTGGGAAGTTTCTGTAGCCACACTGATTCCACTGCACAGAACCAAAAACCCAGATTTTGGCTTACAGATATATTCAGCATAAATGCCTAGTCACCAAAAAAAAAAACATTAAACTACTTGGCACCATATGGTTTACTGGGTTATAATACTACACCTGACGAAAAAGCACTTGCTCTGCTCATTGTCCATTAACCAATCAGCAATCATTAACAGTGTTGCACCTTATATGTCTAAAACAAGCAACCTCAGTCACATTCATCCCTCCCCCTTCCCCCTCTCATACGCTCATTGCCGTTGTCTGGCAACACTCTGGCTTCCTTTTGTGCAATGGAAAGTATCCATTCGTATATAGTAGACCAAGGTGATGTACTTTTTCAATCCAGTTTACCCTCTTTAGGATTCTGCTGTACATAACCATGCCTGCTAGTAGACATCTAGACCCATTCAAGCCCGGATATAGTCCAAACACAATCCCGATGAGGCCATTGGACACATAATACATCACTAAATGAAACAAAATGATTGACAGGGTGTGTTTTTTTTGGTGTGTGTGTGTACAGTGATTACAAGGCTACGCACCCTAGCCTATTCACTAACCATCCAGATGACTGGAATTTTTTTCTAGTTGTGTGACAGCATGCCGAGCATTGGATCGTGCATGTTTATTGGGCCACTCGGCGTTTTAGCCGCCACCATCACACATTCCTGCCATTGATTACTGTGAAACGTAGCGGGTCCAGTACTCAGGTGGTACCTCCTGCCAGTTAGACATTGACCTGTGATATCTAGACAAATATGCACAAAGTGTTTTTGAAAGGAAAACCTGACAATCATTAACAGAGGAAGGCTTGTTGTGCAAACCATAAGCAGAGGTCTGTTCCTCTGCATTCATGAATCTGCACTAATCAGGGGCACGAATACTGTAGGTGTTTTGCTGATCGAGAACAGTACAGGCGAGGGACATGTCCCCCTGTCAAGCTTGAGCTGAGAGGCAACGGGAACCAAGGGCAAATTCCTGTGGTTTATTCATGCTCACTGTGCCAGTTCCAGTGCAAAAGTGTACAAATGCCTCCCGTTGGACTGTAGAGAGAGAAGTGGTTATATTGAGTGTGGGAGTGGGTTTTTACTTGTTTGTGACAGATGAGTCGAGCAGTTTGGATCCTGTCATGCAGACTCTTGCACATTTACAACAATAAGTGAAGAATAAACACAATGCAGAGGATTTTATGGTATTTATCAGTTTATTTGGTGCCTACAACAGAGGGTCTCTTTCAGGACACCAGAGCTGAATAGTTAGCGTCTTAAAAAAAGGCCTTATGAATGAACATAGTTGATCTGTATTTAGGCTTTCATTAAAGCAAAAATCAAAATAGGGTTGGCTAAAAAAAATGACAGTGCTTCTAAGTAGACATTCAGCTGCCGCCAGGATATATCACCACTGCGCAGAGTCGCACAGCGCGAGCCTTCGCAGTGTGTTTCCACTTGTCCATTTTGTACATTGAGCCACATTTCTTAACACCCCAGAGAAGGTGGACTGAACCCAGCTGAGTCCAGTTGACTTCAGTTTGTAACAGGCAAAGCTCCTTGCCTGACAAACATGTTATTAGGTCTTTCTCACTGCTCAGGGATCCACTACATGTTGAAACATGTCAGAGTACGCAGGTTTTATTGTAACTCAGCACCGTGACAGACTGTACACACCAATGCTGGTTCTCAGTGACAGTTAGGCTGTAAATATTTCTCATGTTGTAAAGCAGGTTGAAATTACAGTGAGGTGGGTGGATGAGCTAACAAGGAAAGCAGTAAAGCACACAAGCCAAAGGGCCTGGAGCAGTTGAAATCACTGAAAATTGTTCTTATTTGTCAAAGTATTTGTAAAATCGTATTAATTAGCCCTTTTCCCACTGTGCCCATTTGACGAAGTAATTTTGGGAGAGCTCACAAGAAACTTAATGTCTATTATGCAGCTTGGTGAACAACCCAAGGTAAAGCATGAAAATAATAGCAGTTTTGGTATTTTCAGAAAGCCACATGTGCTGCCAAAAGCAAGATTAGGCAGTTGCTTCTGGATTTAGATCAGATTTGTAATGTTTTGATCATGCTGGCTCGGATCATGAATGTGTAGCACCAATTGTGAAATGTTTCCTGTCTCATGAATCAGCTGTGGCTGAATTAGTTGTGGTTAGTGATGTTTATCTGCCTTCATTTTCCTATACTGACAGCCCTCTCAGTCTGTGTGCACAGAAGTGATTGGAACTAGACTGTGATGTAGTCTCAGAGATGAGGTAGACATGGGATTGATGCAACTTTCTCTAGCATGACCTGTCACATGATCAGTTGGCATAATTAATAATTTTTTCTTGAAGCACATCTAAGTTTGTCTGCATCACACAGGAGGCCACTTTAGTTTCCAGTGTGATATTTAATATTTTAGCTCTCGGTGCAGATGTGTCTTTCTGCTTCTTAAAATAAGCAGCATGAATTTGTTTTTCCTCTGACATACCCCACCAGTGCCAACATAACACACACACACACACACACACATTTACTTGCTCCATTTTATTTATTTTTTCCATGGCTGACAAGGTGGGCAGCTGGGCACAATGTTAGTTTGTTCTTTTGCCGCCTACTTTCACATGCTTTCTGTGTGTGTGGCTGGCAGGCAGGCGGAGCCGGTTCAGATGGCCCCGGTTGGCTCAGGAAGACATAAGTGACATTTTGTCGGGACAAATGGACCCAACGATGCATTCTGCCATAATGACTACATCGGCTAAGATTCAGAAAAAGATGATAGTTGACCAAATAAACAACACCTTTATTCTCTGTTGAGAATAAAAGAAGCAGACTCTTTAATTGGTTGTTGTCTTCTTATGTGTGTGCGATTGGCTGGTACTGGGTCTCAGGACCATTAGGCCTTGGATTCAGTGGATACAAGAGGAATCTACTCTTCTGTCAAACTGAAGACGTTATCTGAGCAGAGATCAGCGATGCCTCTATCTTTTTATTCATAATTGTGTTTTTTTTTAGGCCTCAGCTGAACGGTATTGAACAGTTGCTCAGATTAAAACTAACTCCACACTGATAGATGCACCGTGTTGCCGTTTCTTAATGTTACACCTTATCCAAGATCACCATTTAGTCATGTTGAAGACACTAGCTCACCTAAAGTTAAATTGTTCACGTTTAGAGATTACATGGTTACAAACACTGAGGGCATCCTGCACTTCTCTCTTTTTTTTCTTTTTATTGAGATGTCAATACTGCTAATCATAAGTAACAGATCCTATTATAATGATCCAAGTGCATTTTCAGAGGCTGTTTTGCTTGACGAGTACAATTGAAGAGCAAATACACTTGAAGAGAGAAGCTTTGCACTTTTAGTTGTAACTGTAGATGTCTGTAGGTACTTTGGAATTCCTACTCTCTCTGCCAGCTGATTCTAGGTCAGCTGGTGGAAAGCCTGCCATCTCAGCTGACTGTGATCCAGAATCAGTTTGTGGACCTAGACAGCAATCCAGTCAGTCAAGTAGACAGCCAGTGAGAGGACAGAGAAGAGAGGAATGTAACCCCTCTGTGACTCCCCCTCTGTCTTTCCCTCTGTGTTCTGCCATTGGTGGCAATGAGAGCATGCAGGGGGAGACATTCCTTTGGTGGCCCGTTATAGCCTGCTAGGCCAGTGGGAGGGTTTTATTACAAAAAAAGTGTGTGCGTGTGTATTTTGACCAACAAGAAAAAGAGTTGGGGGTTTGCAGTATTGCAGATGTGGTTGGAGCATTGGAGACAAGAAAGAGAATTCTCCGTGGGGAGGGTGGGAAAGAGAGTTTCCAGCTGGTTACGATGTGGCGGAAGTCCTGGCGCCAATCTTTGCTCGAAATATTTGTTTGCAGAAATGTTTTCAGATACCTCTACCCCATGGTGTTTGCACGCTGGAGCCGTTTGCTTTGTTTCAAGTTCAAAGTGCAGAGCAGCGCTGTCCAGGACACGAAGCCTTAAGCTTGTAACACACAAGACTCGAGCTAACGTATAGCCCATGGCTGGACGTTGGGGGGGCTGTGTGTCGAGGTGGTGAAGTTCAACGTGTTTTGCTTTCAAAGAGATTTCTTCACGGTCTGTTTGTCTCCCACTCCTTGAGTGCAAGAAAGGTGTTGCATTTTGGGCCAGAGAGCAGGACTCGGGTGCATCCAAATGTCAGAAGTCATGAATCCCCACATTCATTTTAAGGCTGACATAACCTTAGCTCTCCCACCACTTGTGTCTGTTGACACGGTTATATATTGGCTATTGTGCATAGTTATGTGGATTAGTAAATGGCATTTCCCACTGATGTATTGAAATTGGCAACAATGGGAACTAAGAATTTCCTTTTTGGTTGGCTGCCAGAATTCATGTTGATGGTTTTAGCTCAGACCCTGGGCTTTTGCACATACTGGTTTCTGTAGGAACAGAAATGCTGCTTAGGCTGAAACCGCCTGATAATAAACAGTTATCAAAACCACCATCTAACATTTGAATAATCTATTATGTGATCTAAAAATGCAAAAAAATTGCTTGTTTTAGCTTCTCAGATGTGACTTCTCACTGCACATATGTTTTGCCATCATAAACAGAATATATAGAGTTTTTTTGGGTTGTTTGTGGGACAGAAATAGCAATTTGAAGAGTTTTAAAAATATATTTTTCTTTAAGGATACTGCACTGATTTTGCCATGTGTCTGTGTGACAATATACGTTCCTGTACAGAACTAGTGGTTTTAAAATGTAGTCATTGCATGATGGGTCTTGGGGAGCAGGGGCTGGCTGCAGTTTGGAAGTAAAGCTCCCCCCTCCTGAGTTTTCCAGGAGAGGCAGAAAACTGTGGGTTTGTCTGCCTGAGGTTTCTGGTAAACACTGTGCAGTAAAACAAACAAGGCCTCTTTTATGCTCTTACCTAATGCACGGGTGTGTTTGCATGCATGAGTTTGTGTGTGTGTGATTTCTGAACATTTCAAGCTAATCAGCTATGGTCCTGTAAGTGTACAGGGAAATGAATACAATATTGAAAAAAGCAGCAGTTGAGCTTAGCTTTAGCAGGTTCCTCATAAACAGCCCAGCAATATTTTAAATGAAAGGATTACTGTAACCTCATCTCACACCCCCACTGTTTGTAGGTGTTTAATTGAGCTGCAGTTATGCCAGTAGAAATACTGCATTCATTGCAATAGTATTCAAATGTGCACAGTGTTCTTCAAAGGCAGAAATGTAGTAATCTTCTTTGCCGTTAAAATGTTGATGGTATTAAACTGTTCTGTCACTGTATTCACACTGTATGCAAAATGTTATTGTCTTGTGTTGACTGTAGTCAAACAACAATACTAATGGTGAATTAAAAAAAAAAATGTTGTGCATCTTCACTTGTAAGACTGCGTTTCATATCTTTTAAATGTGTCGGCTTGCCCTTGCATCCCTCTTCTGTCTCCATGGTTGCAGAGTGCAGTTTAGTGTTCATGCATGTAGAGTATCTGAAGCTGCAGCCTCTATTCTCAACCACAGCACTCTGGAGGGCTCTGTATTTTTGGAAACACCTCTTCAGAGCTCTGCTCTCATTCTGCCCTTAAAGGGTTAAAGCCCAATTTCAATAAAAATACGATCAGAGAAATGGAATAAAATGCAAAATGCTGCTCTTGATGTTGCTATATCTACACTGTCCTCAGGGCAGCAATTGCAGCAGCTTGTTTGATGCACTGTGTTTTTACAGTACCTGCACCGGTAACACATTTTTAGCATTCAATAAAAGGCATTGTAATCAATGTGTCGTTGTTGAGTGAATTAATGGTTTTAGGTGTGAGAAGAAGTATTCTTCTTATTCTTTCTGTCGATTTACATTAGTAAATATACTTTTCTATTTAAAGCATCTTTTATGGCCCACGTAACAGTCTATTTTGTATTATCTGCAGAATTGTATTTGTTTATTTATTGTTGAAGCTTACACAAAACTGGGTATCTGGGTCAAGCTGCCTCAAATTTGACACTTTTAAAAAAAAGGCATTATCTGTTTTAATCTCCCATCTTACAGGGGACATCTACCTTTATTTGCATTTCAAATATGGGGCTTAAATAACATCGGATTCACAACTTGCTTTTATTTTTAATATGTTTTAATAACAGCAAACTGATGCCTGGTACTTAATGAAGAGCAGAGGAAGTAACACCTCAGTGTACGCTCTTTTCAGAAGCGCAGCCTTTGTGCTCTTAAACTGGTGAATGTGTGCAGAATGATACTTTCAGTTTGATTTAAAAAGATTACCCAGTAAAGATTTTCATATAGTTCCAAATCATGCAGAGTTGATTTATGGCGGCATTAGAGAAGACCAGATTGCTCTGTAGAATAAAGCTTTGTGCTTACATGAATGTATGGCCACACCTAGACAGGTTATTCTTCCTCTGGAGGGGGTGTGTGAGCAACAGAGAGGAAGAAAGGGCACAACAAACAGGCCGTGCTTGTCTGGTAACAAAGAGGGAACTTAGCTGGATGGGGATGGGAAGGCCTCACGGTGCATCTGGACAATGCTTATACACCCAAACAGACAGAGTAGACATCTGGAGGGGGATTTTTGGCTGGATCAGGGATTTATCACCGTATCTGCCGTGTGCCACGCTTGTCTACCTCACAGTCTGATAATCGTGCAGCTGCCGCTCCAAACTGGACCTCTGCACTCTGAAATAATGAGACCAGAGACCCTGATAATCCACTGCTCTTCACCACCCAACACTGGTCACTGAGATCTTCAAGCCCTCAATTTTGTCCCATTCAGTCTGTAAACATCGGCAATTAAATAATAATTTTATACTCATTTGTCATTTGGACAAGTCGGTGTGCAGCAATAAATGTGAACTCAACTCAACCCTTATGGGAAATCACCTGAAAAAGCTGCTACGATTTTTAGACATCGCCCTGTGTTTCTTGTGGTCTCCAGGCAAATGTATATCATATTGGCTTTTGGCATGTTACTCAGGTGAACATAGCATAACCAGACCATAATTCAAACAAAATGTGTGTGTTTTTTTTTTCCTCTTCGGCAGTCTCTGATTTCCTCATTGAGCTCCTGTTCTATTATTTAACAGCTTTCAAAATGGGGCACTGGGCAAGAAGGTGAAGAGGAGAGAGGCCCTTTGGGACACACACATACATGCATTCAGCGTGCACAGTGAAGAGTGTGCATATGTACAGTCATTTAAACCCATGCACACTATGTAAAGCTGCTCTTGCTTAGCATTAAACATGCAGTGAGTTTATTTTAAACATTTACCTAAAGTGGACCAATGCTGTGCCAAACTAACCACAAACCTAGAATGCCTCACTTTCCTGCCAGGTGAACTAGTTACAGTCAACGCTGGCTATTGTTAATCTATTAAATATTAATTTTCAAATGTGCCAGTTAATCATGTGTGAAAAAGAAATACAAAATGCTTTGCACACCTGAAGCAGGAGCATTTCAGTGGGTATCAGTGGAGCCTGTGTTGGTTTCAGGGCAGCATTAAATATTTAACTGATTGTGCCTGGCCTTCAGGTTCCTCTGCTCTCGTTTGTAGCAACAAGGCTCGGTTCACCAAATAATCCCACGCAGCCCTCTTCCTCTCCTTTCCTGACTCTCCACATTTATTTAATTTTTTTCTTAGCAGTCTTTGCCAGAGTAGTTAAGGCAACAGGCTTAGACAGAAGAGGATAACTCAAGTGTATGTTACTATTTTTAGGATTTGTCCAATTTTCTTTGGGCCATTGTTGGTGCCAGTGCCAAATTATGTTTCTGTGTGTGTGTGATTCAGCCATTCGTTTCTGGGGGTTCTGTACGTATTGTTGGACATATTACTGCTTCGGGATGTCCAGGGCCAGCCTGGAGCCACTTTATTTTCAATCTGGTTTATTTTTTCGAAGTTTGAATGGGTCCCTCTGAGACTGGTGCCCTAGAGCTTTTACACAGAGACACATGGGGTGGATGATGGGGGTCTAGTTTCTCTCTTTGATGTTTTACAATGCAAAGAATCATCATTCTGGAATAAGATCCAAACCAGGCTTTGGGCTCAGACATCCACATTCACAAATATGTTGTAATTTAAATGTGTTCATCTTTGTTGTTTGTCTGTCCATGATCTCTTAAAACAATAGTGGCAATGATTATTCTGCAGAGAGTGAGAGAGATTTAAATCACTCAGGCAAACAAACATCATGCAGATTGTAAGTGTATAGTAAAGCCACATTTAGAATCCAACAGAGATACGCAGAGAGCTTGCAACAGATGTGTGATAACCACTTACTGCAGGTTCACTTCCAGTTAAGACGGATGATCTAAAACACTGCTGCTGGTGGCCTCAGGGTTTGTAATGAAAATGGAAAGCAGGAGGATTCTTGTCATCCTTCCCTTTTCTGTTTGTTAATGATTGTTTCATTTCTGTCTGATGGGCAAATATGATACTGCCTCAGACTCTCTGCTCCTAAAATAGACACTTTGTCTATTAACTTAAACAAATCTGGATTTTTAATAAATGGCTCAGTGGTGTAAAAATAAATCTAATCACAGAAGCAGAAAATAGATGAAACCCACGAGATGGTGATGAGGGGTGGCCGCAGCTCTATAGAAGAAGAAAGGGAAAGGATGGCTCTGAGGTCACTGCGGTTTTCTATCCATTCCCTGTTTCAAATATACGGTCACCACACACACGTATAGTCGAGCAGCCCCTCTGAGTCAGGCCCGATAGACAGATCACTGTTTGTTTGTCACCACGCCCTAATGGTGTCTGGCAGGGAAAGTATGTCCTCTTCTTTATTTCTTTATATTGAATAAAGGTACAGAACGGAGAGCAGTTTGTCTCCAGTTAGTGGCATTAGTGACAGTTGTAAATAACGCATCAAGTGTGTGTGTGTGTGTGTGTGCGCAAATTCATTAGAAACTAAGAAACCCCCATTAGCTATACTACCAATTAAACTGTATTGCAAAAACATGCTTGTTCGGCTCTGGAAGAGTTCTGTTGCAAGTTTTATGTGGAGCAGGGAAGTCCTCTGGCCTTTCTGCCAACCGCCACGAGTCTATCCTGTCTGATCCAATCAAAGCTAGCCTGCAGGTGATTATTTAGCTAACAAAGACTCCTGTGTTGTGCCATTCCCTGACTTCCAGCACTTTAGGGACTTGATGCAGAATCCGCTACTCTGTAGTAGGTTTGGAGCTGGTGTTTTTGTCTTTGGCGTATTTGTATGATCTCTGCGCTCAGGTTTTGGCATGAGGCATGATGGCTTGTTGCTGCAATGTGAGAATCACGCTGCAGTGTTTCCTGCTGAATTTGTCACACGCTGCACTAATACAGTTTCTGTGCTAACACTCTCCTAACCCTTTCCTGTGATTGATGGGTTATTTTTGCCTTCACCCTGAGATTCAGGCACAGATCAACAACTGTATAGTTGCAGGCTTCCAGCTGTGCTTTGTTGTTTAAAAAAAGTCTTTGCTTTGCTTAAAAGTTTGAGTGAACTCTGATGTAGTGGATTGAGAGAGAGAGAGAATGAATAATGGTGAGTGGTGATACTCTAATGGCTCGGAGCTTGAAAAATAAACAGCAGTTTTAACAAAAGGAAGCATGTAGAAGTGTGGAGATAAAAGAGCTCACGAGTGTAACCAGTTCATACTACAGACAACGGGTGCTGAGATGCGTTTTGAACGGTCTAAAAATAAGATGCTGTAGTTTAATGTTGCTTAGCAACAGCCCTGAAGCAGTGTTACAAAACTAATATGGCTTCTGTGGTATCCTGCAATAGCCCAAATCTTTCTTCAGAGTACCTCAGTGACATTTGCTTAGTTATATTTATTTTCAATTCCAACAGCTCTAACAGACGGTGGCAGACGGTCACTAGAGCAGTGCAGCTGAAAATCTGTTGATAATACACAGATGTAGATTCATTAGTAAAATATGCTTTTGAAGCCAGTGTGGGATTCACCCACAGTAATCTCTTACAAGGAAGTTTTTTTTCCTTTTTTCTTTCTTTTCTTACATTTCAAACAACTGTGGCATGCACAGCTATACTCAGAGTTCTCACTCAGCCTGTGAAAGATTTTAGATATACTGATTTCTAAATAACACTTATACTATATCATGAGCTCTGTCTCTACTGGGATGTAAAATGATATATAACCCTGTGAAAAACATAACCCTTGCCTATTGTAGTTTATGTAGATTGTGACACAAAAGCTACTGATGATGGTTTTGCATTTGTTGCAACTGGTTTTCTTAGTTAAAGTTGCTGCTGGTTGTGAGATCATCTGTTTTTATACAGACAGACAAGAGAGAGTGATTGAGAGGATCAGACTGACACGGATTCACTGTCTACACAGCAGTAGAGGGGGGTTGCTACAATATTAAAGTCATTTTAAAAGGATTACATTGATCTGGAGCAGTGACCTGTATGCCCACAGCCCTGACTTGCAGTCCCACACCCAGAGGGGCTCCAAGGGGGGTAGTATGTGTTTTAAGAGCTTTGCCTGTGCGAGTCTGCATGAGTCCATCTGGGGCATGAGGATCACTGCATTAAATCAACTTAAGGTTTTAGGTTAGTGTGGGAGGAATGTGTTGATGTGTAAATATGTGTTGTTCGGTGTGTGTGTGTGTGTGTGTGTGTGTGTGTGTGTGTGTGGGGGTCATGATACTCACCATGTAACCATTTTAGGTCAACTCTCCTACATGAAAAGGACATTTGTCACGATCTGATATTTTCCGGGCTATAGTTCATTAGCGAAACAACAAAATAATCAGTCCGAATGAAAATAAATCTACTCCTCAGCATGCAGTTTTCTCTTACTCAGTAGCAAAACAGTTGTTCCAGAAAAATTTGCCTGCAAATCCCTGACCACCACTTTGAACTGTCCTGTCTGCGTGACGCTCTCGGCGGTTGATTAATGTCCATTTGCATGCCGTTTTGCTTGGTGTGTGTGCGTGTCAGACAGGCGTAGGGCCAGTGACTCATGAAGCCGTGAAGGGCAGGGTGAGCTCTGGAATGTGTGACAGAGCTGGACTGGAGGGGGGGTGGCTAGACGTGTGTGTGTGTGTGTGTTGTATGGGTCATCAACAAACGGAAACTCAGAGGAATAAACAATGTGCTGCGCCTTGTACCAGATCTGATCTGAGCCTAAACCCTGTCAACTCATTTACAATGCGTCCTCCCACCCTCATCTGCCTGTTACTTGATGAGGAAGTTCTTGAAATGCCTGAAAGCAGTGCATCAACTAGATAGGCTTTCCCCAGCAGTGTGGGGTAAAATGTGTTGCTGCACGTCCAGGTGTCTTTCTACTTTTCTTACAGCACCCCCACACTCCTTTTTAATTTCTATAGTAGTATCTATCAAGATATATTGCATACTTAATAACCTGTATGAGCGTATTCCCTCTTTTTAACCCACATGTTCTTGAATAACTAACACTGTACCTGCCTGAATATTTGAATGAATTGTCTAACAGCAAAACAAGATGGTAACATTCATCACACAAGGTCACAAACTCAAGAAACCTAATTTCAAGTAATTTTTTTTCCTTTTTTTTTTTTAGCCACAGAAATGTCCTTAAATTTGTTACTTTATTTTGAGTTTTAAATTCAGTCCCATGCAGAACACAAAATATAATACCTGACTTCCTCATAATATTGACACATACAGAGCATCAAAATTCACCAAAAGGGAGTCAAGGCCATTTAAGGACATGAATGCAGTCTCGCACTTGTTGACACAGTGTTTGACCCGAGTCTCCTGCACGTTGGCAGGAAGTGGGGAGGTGTTGTAGAGCAGTAGCTGCTTTTTGAACCACATTTTCTTTTGTTTTATTTTTCTTTTCTCATTTAACTCGTCACTTCTCTTAACATGCTGTTACATGTGCCTCAATGAAGATGCGCCTGTACTTATTTATGTGTGTCCCTCCTATGGGTGTTTTCTTTTTCCTGTTTGCTTCCTATGAAATGGCAGAAACACAGAGGGTTCCTCACATTCCTACAGGTCACCAAATCACACAAACACACACACAAAACTGACATGGTGTGCAGCGAGGTAACTTCAAAGAAACAGTATTGCCACCCTGAGGGGGTGCTTGAATGTTTATCCCATTTACAATTCTGCATGCTTGTCCATTTAGTGTGTGTGTGTGTTAGTGTCAGTGGGGGGGTGCACCTTGCTGCCCTCTTACATCACCAGTGTCGCTGTGACAGGCAGTTAAATGTGTTGCCTTATAAGGTAAAAGCACTAGAAGGGTGGAAAGGAGGAGGGGCAGGAGGAGCCTTTTACTGTGACAATGCTGCCGGGCAACTGGGCCGTCCTGAAACTCCTGTTAGGCCACATTTTCACGCACACACACACATGCGCACACACAGAGTTGCATTATCTTATCTCTCTCAAGTGACACATTCATTTCATATTTGCATTGTTTTGTCTTTTGTGGATTTTCATTGTCTCTCACTAAGGTGTGTGTGTGTGTGTGTGTGTGTGTGTGTGTGTGCATGGATGTTATGTTATTTTCATAGTCTTTGTGTGAGATCAGTAGCACATGAGCAGCAAACTCCCGTATTGGTGGGAGCGCCAAGAATGAAGATTTGTGGCTGCTGAAATGCCATGCTTCTCATACCACACACACTTGCAGCCTGTTTTATTTGTTCACGCTCACTGAAAAAATATGCCCTCTTTTTCCATTCTTTTCTCCTTACTCTTTCTTCGTCCCCTCCCTTTCCTACCAGTTTGTTCAAAATGTCAGCACTAGGGCTTCCCAAGGGGTGTCAACCTGCTGTGACCTTGGCTTTACACCGTAATTATCAGCTGTGTGTAAGATTGGTGCTGGCAGAGAGGTAGATAGAGCGATGGTGCCAGCTAAGCATGTTTTGACTTGTCTCTGGTGTGTAGACAAGTATTAAAGATTAAAATAAACCAAACTGAGTATGTTGTGTGGTGTTCGCTGAGTTTAGCACTTACTCATTCTATCTATAGTAGTGTTTAGTCACACAAAGGCAGCCCTTTACATACTCGATCCAGAAAAATGCCTCTGTGTGCCTGCAGAGGTGTGGATGAGAAAAGAATAGTTAAAGCATAAATATAAGTTAAATTATTGTTTTTACAGTAGAAGGTTTCATTTTTGATCCATCCTCTAGATGAATAAAAAAAAAAAAAAAAAAAACACAAGTTGCCCACTTCTCCTATACTTACACAATTACTTCTCTTTTCTGACCAATAACTTCTTGTTATAGGGTTGAGCTGGTTTCAGTTTTTCTCACGATTACAAGTAAAAACCATTAGTCACTATTAGCATTAGTTGGCTAAACAAAGGTGTAGTTGAACACACTATAAACTGATGATAAAAATATATTTTTTATAGTTGTGTATTGCAAACAATTGGACAAAAACAATTGAACAACAGGATGGGTAAGGTAATTTCACACCAACAAAAATCTAAATGCTCGGTTTATAATGGTAGAGTTAGTTACAAACAAACATAAATTTACCTGGAAAGCAGCCAGTGTGTGAGAATGCTGCAGCAGTTTACATAGAGCTGAGAGGCAATCAGTTATCTGTGGTTGAAATTTAAAAGAAATTTGCATACTGCTCACAATCAGCAAGGTTTCCATTTGCATGTATCAAGAATGTTTTTTTTGTTTTAAGTGGATTGGACAGGAAACATGGGGGAGGTGAGAGAGGGGCTATAAGTTGTAGCAAACGTCCCAGGCCGGACGCGAACCCAGGATGCTGTGACCAGTTGCATGTGCTGAAGGCATTTTTCCTCTTCTGATGTCTGTGAGGACACAGAGAAACTTTTAAAACTGGCTTTCAGTTAGTGTTTTGCATCAAAGCGACAACAATCCCTATTTGAGCCAAAATATCAGATGCAGTTGCTGCATGATATTTTTACTGAAGTGTCCACAAAGATATAGAGCTATTAAAAGAAACAGCAATATGCCTAGTAAATGTAGTCCATTCAGTTTTGTGTGTGTGTGTGTGCACTGTGTTTCAAGCCAGGCCACAGATAATAATGATGGCAGTGATATTAGTTTGGAAACTGAATGAAAGCACAGACCGACTGTGACTGAGCCACTCCTGTCTGAAATGGTACTGATAAATGGCAAATGCTGTTACATGAGCAAGCAGGTAGTTTTCGCTGAATGTTTGACAATGTCATCATTCATCATCGGTCATAATAGCGAGAATACTATGGTTCAGTCACTAGTTTCTCACAAATTTATAATTACGTGCACTCAGGCACACCCATCATTAAGTCCATGCACACACATGCAGAGTAAATCAATGACACATGACAATGACTTACAATTCCAAATATATGATTCTTACATAATAACAGGCAATAGAAACAACTTAAAAATATATATATTTTTGAAGCTCCTACCCTTAATAACCCGATGTGGAGAAGAATTTTTTAAATTAGTCTTAAGGCCAGCATTGTCCGTAATTGGCAAGAATTGAATAAAATTTTAGTTGACTTTAATTAATTTTAGCAGATATGGGTTTCTTAGAGCCGGCCTCCTTCATAGTTTTGTATTTATTTATTTTTAAGTTACTTACTTTCTAATGAATTTTAAACTTTATACAGACATGGTGACTGGTGTGTTTCCATATTCTGTACATATAGCATACATGTGTCTTAAGTTTGAGGACCTTTTACCTGCTGAAAATGTCAACACGAGACCATTAGTCAGTTTGGCACAAAGACAGCAGTATGCTTTCTAACAAAGCCAGGTTTGATTTAGTAATTCCGCTTCCTCCTGCCCCAACTGATGAACAACAGAAGTGCAGAACTGTTGGAGCTCTGGAAAGATTCAGCCGCCAGTTTTAATAAAAGGGCGAAACAAACAGCTGACGTGTCGCCCTGCCAGCTGCCATCAGGCCTGCCAAACCCCCGACTGAACCCCAGTTTGCTGCAACGAATGGTGTAAAGTTAGCTTTATGTAATTTACTCCACAGTGTTTTGTTCTGAGTGCCCGTCTGTCTATTGTACACAGGTGCTGTCGAGTTTCTAGGGGTTACTCACCACCCTGGCTTGTCCTTCAGGCATTTTTTGGTGTAACCAAGCTGGCACTTAAATTTTTGCCTTATCTAGATAAAACACAGAGTCAAACTGTGATGACAGTATTTCATGCCTCTGTGTTAAATTTGAAGGAACTGGAAGTGGATGTTACATTTGGTAACGGTCACTGACATGTTAAAATAGTTTAATAAAAGTAGCAGAGGGGGTGTTTTGTGTAAATGAATGGCAGTGTGCGTCAGTTTTTTTCCCCCTCAGGCCTGTAAGAGCCTTTCCAGACTCACATGTTGGTTGTGAAATGACGGTCCAGTTGAGTCATTCAGTTTGTGGGCGTTTTTTTTTTTTTTTTTTAAGGCCCTTGATTGATTGTAAAATGTTGTCAGTCATTGCAACACCTGTACTTGTTATCACTATCACACCTATTCTATTCCACGGGTTTGTGTGCCTGAGGTGTGGCTTCCAGAAGTCACACTGTTCAGTAAGGGGATGTAATAATAGATTTTTGTGGCAACATCTTTATCATTTATGGCATTTGATTATTTCACTTACAATGATCCAAGTTGATGAGGTAGAGATTATAATAATCATCATTTGTTTGTGTTGTTGGGCCTCTGGCCGGTGATACTATGCTGTGATGACTTTTAATTTATTTAGTTTTAAATAACCAGGCATCAGCATTTAATCCTGCAGTGAGTTGTTTAAACACACCAATAGCAGCATCATTTTCAATTAATTTCAGTGTGTTCTTCATATGATTGGGGGGGAAAAATTCCCATCGTCTTCAAAAAACTTCTGTTTACTACAGTCACAGTATTCATGTGAGGAGACTGAGACTATTTTGTTCAATGGACAAAAATGCATTTTGAAGACATCGCCCTGAGCTCTGAGACATTGTGTTGGGTGTATTTCACAATTTCTTGAAATGATTTACTATATAAACAGATTAATCCATAAAGTTAAACTTACTGACTTAAACTCTTCAATTTTTACAGTTTTACTTCATTGTTTCTGTGTGATAACCTGGTGGCTGTAACAATCGACAATCCCAGTTGGATGTGAGAGTTGTTGTTGCTTATGTGAAGCATGAACATAGATGAACAAAAAAGGCATTGAATATTTCTGCTGTGGTTTTGGCCCATGAAAATAAACTGGCAGTGGGAAAGTAGAGTAAACCTGCTGATTAACCAGATAAACAGGAGATTTTTGTTCAAGGCAGCCTAGTCACCTCTCATCTCAGGAGCAATTCTGCCGTTAGCGACACCTTCTTTCGGCTGACCTCACTCAGCTTTCTACATGAGTCAACTCAGTTATTTGAATTAACAAAGCGTGGCAGGCCCTGACAAACTTCCTGTGCATTTTCCTTGGTGAGCACGTTGTTATTGTAATGTCTCACTGGACGGACGGGCTTCACCACTTGCTCAGGGGTTAATGTTTCACATCTTGTACAGTTGACCTCATAAACTGCATTCCTGAAGAACTAGCAAGGACATCCTCTGCCCCCGCTGTTTCCTGTACTGTGGCTCCAAAGACATTGAGTGGATTCATTGGCTGCTGATTGGCTGAGGAGAAAAAGAAGTGATGGCGGGATACGTGAGAAACTGGGGGAAATGCCCAGCAATGCCAGCTCCCTTATCTGAGGAATTTAATTATGTAATTCATCTTCACCTCACTGCTTCTTTCAGCCAGTTTTCTTTTTCCTTTATAGCTGCGTTAAGTATTTTGCCTCCCAATAAATGTGGCATGACAGGCTGCCGATATATCTGTGTGGGAAAATATTCCAATTCTACAAGAATGGTGCCTCGGTTAATTCCTTCATGTCAGCTGCAGTATGTAAATTAGGAAGTGAAGTGGCCTAGTAGCTCAAGCTATAGGCAAGGATACAGATGTCTGCAGGATCAAATCCCATCCTACCCACCAGGTGTGTCCTTGATAGAGACACTCAGCAGTAGCTCCCTGGGACCCCCCTTTGGTGACCCACTGTTCCCCTCACGGGTGGGGGGAATAATGCAGAGACTAACTGAATTTAATTGTAAAAATGTGAAATTTTTGTGCTCAATAATGACCAATAAAATGATTCCAAAAGAAACCCCATAAAACGGTGTAAAATCATGGGGAGTTCTAGATCTAACGGCCTCCAGTCCTTACTCCAAGATGTGATCATCTTGTCTTTTCAGTCTTGGCTTCCCATTCAATGCAGTAAACTTGGTAGTTTATGTGAACCACTCGAAGGCCCTTGAATGAGTTTCTCAGAGGTCGTGCATTGCCAAACAATGTCAGACACTTACGAAACAGATATTTCATGAGGCGATTTCTGTTTCTTGACTACATGAGAACCCCCAATGATCATCTGAGGAGACAGAAAGTGAAGATCTTTTAGAGAGGGAGTCAGCGGGAGGAAGAACATACTTGGCATTCCTGACATCTCTGTCGTGTTCGGCTGGGTGGACACAGACTCTGCTGCCTTTCCTTGTCTTTTATTCTTTCTCTTCTCACAGTTACCTTAACCTGTCTTTCTGTCTCTGCTTATGCAGACTTGGCACAAAACAAAATTCAGGAGAAATATTTGGTTTGTTTCATTGAACTGAAGTGGATGGAATAGTTGGCATAAGAGAAGATAACGAGTGCCAAAGAGAGAGAAAAATAATAATAAAAAAATCCACAATACAAGTTGTGAAATAATATGATAATAAACTCAAGTTGGTGCAAACTGCAATTTGAACTTCACAGCAACTTGAAACAAACTGCTAATTTTCTCATCATCAATCGTGTACATGACTCATTGCTGCACCTAATCTTTCTGGGCGCTTTAAAAAAAAAACATCATAGTAAGAATATTGTCTCACAAGAGGCCCATTTATTGATATTTCCGCATCCTGTTCCCAAGGGCTGATTTCAGCCTCCCTAAAGATCTCTGTTTAGTAAGTTTGAAAATTGAGCATGAATTCAAAGCCAATGAGGTCAGTAAATTGGAACTTGGTTTACCACAGGCCATATGTGCTTGTTTGACTATTCTGGATCCCTGCACTGAGCTGTCACAACAGCATTACCACCAGTAACACAAACCCATTTTATCAATAACCAGAACAACTCTGTGCAACTGACTTCAACTACCTTCCTTATCTCATGTGAACTTGGAAGAAGTCTTATCTCAAGAGCTAAATGGTCTGTAAAGTTTTTTTTTTAGTGCTACTGGATTTACTACAGTTATAAACAGGACTTTGTTCCTCTGTACAACATATTAAGGCTGGAGATATACTTGTCTACACGTAGGTAAAAAAAAAAAAAAAAATCATCAGTATCAGTGTTCAGACTTGCATGTTTGAAGGATTTAAAAAGTGGAATAGGAGGCAGACTCAGCATCATTGGCTGAAAAAGGAATCTCTTTCTTATAAACTTCTGTTTGTACACAAAGCAGAATACATGGCTGCACATGAAGACATTACACTACCGTGGGAGAAACCTTTGTCATGTCTAAGCATAGCATTAGTTTCTGATGACCGGCACAGCCATAAATCCAAATCAACCCAGGGTTTGAAAGGTTGCAAGTGTATCCCCAGCCTTCGTGGCTGTATTTGGGGTTATACTGTAGGAAAATTTGAATTTTTAGGATTTTAAACAAAATTATTTATTTTTATCACTCTGTGATCTTTGTTCTCATGGACTCCTTCAGTTTATTGCCTAACAACCTGCTATGCTGATTACCTTTTAAAAAAGAGGCTTTTTAGAAACACAGTGATCATAAGAGGATCAATATCCTTTAGCTCTTGTGTCCAGAGGTGTGGGTGGGTGTGTGTGTGTGGGTGTGTGTGTGAGACATACATGTGGTAATTTGGTATATTAAACAATTAGCCAAACATGATAAATTTGAAGGCAGCAGTGTCTTACTGTCGTACTTTGCCCAACCTTAAACACATTTCTAACTGCTGATATTTGGAAAATTCCTTCCACAGCTTGAATATTTCAGAAGAAGTATTTCGTGAGGCACTAAACTTTCTTAGCACCCCATTGTGGAAAAATGTGACCGTCAAAATCCTAAAATGTAGATGCAGTATATTAGTAGAAGAATGCAGCGTTTTTTGTGGTGGGCAATGTCAAAATGCAATTGTGCAACTCTGGAACTGTGTGATATGAAGTGAAGCAATGAGCCACAAAGTCACCAGCAGTTTTATTGACACACAGCAGGGTGACATGGCTTTATATAATGTTGAAATACGCAAACTCAGTGGGTCAGAGGCCATAAAATGGGTTCACAGTGTGTTTTTGTTTTTTTTTTGTTTGTTCCTTTTGGGATTGATATGGGAGTGGCCTGTTATTTGATTTGCATGTCAAGTGACTTCATGGCTGTGGTTGGATTCCCTGCAAATAAAATGTACACTTTTATTTTCTTAACAAGCCCTATTATAACTAAAGCATGTTTCACAATGAGAAACCAGTAGAAACTTTAGCACATAGTTAAATGTGGACTGTGTTGACATCGGCAAAAAGTTTTGGGTTTGATTTAAAAACACAAAGTATACTTTGTTGAGACCCTATATTGGGTATAAAAATCCCAATTCTTCAAGTACAAACTTAAATTATCTGTTATGTTTCCTGTATAACATGATCAATTGTGTATAAAAATACTCTTCTTTTGTTAGAAGAACCTTGTTGATCCTGAAATAGAGGATCAGGAGGTGCATACAGTGGTCTCTGTCAGGGGCAGTGCAATCCGACCCTGGGCTGGTCTTTTCGAGCAACAAAGACAGGAAGAGGCATAAATAAATGAACAAACGACCACATCGCTTGATACTTTACCCCTTTCCCTCCCTTTCTCCTCCCTGCTTCCTTATTTCCTCTCTTTCTCCCTTCCTTTTATGTCTCTTCTTGTAAAACAGTAGCAAATGAGTAAAGGCCACCAGAATTGTGATTGTTAAGTTTGTCTGCATTTGCAGGTAACTGATAAGACTGAAGTCATAGTTCATGAGGGGAAATGTTTCTGGTAAAAATGACAAATGAGCTTTAAATATTATCTGCTGTGGCAAAATAATATTTTTTTTCCAAGCTTAAGACTTCTGGTTTAAATCCAAATGGGTATAGGAAGCATGTGATTACTCACACAATTGACGGTCATGCTCTGGTCCACTCTGCTTCCACACTTGTCTCCTCATCCTCCTTTCCTTTAACTCTTCTCATAGTTAGCCTTGAGTAGTGAATAACAGTTGAGATGATGCCACGTGTGGGATATCATCTCTTCTTTCTCTTTCCTACCTTTTGTCACTCTCTTGCTCTTTCTTCCTCCTCCTCTCTGCTTCCCCTCCTCCCCTCATTCCCCCCTGTGCTTCCTCTCTCTTCCCCTCCTGTCGTCCTCCCCTTAATCCTCCCTTTCCTTTGTTTCTGTTAGTTGCTGCTAAATTAAGGCTCCTCGTGTGTGTGTGTGTGTGTGTGTGTGTAGCCTATGAAGCTTGTTGAAAACAGTCTGCATTAAGCTGTTGACTCACATAATGGCATATCTGAAGAGTATTAGGCCAGCCAACAAGTACACAGCAATTACATGTTTGTCAGCTCCCTCTGGGAGGTGTGTGTGTGTGTGTGTGTGTGCTATGGTGAAAGATTGTCCCCACATTATAACTCCTTTACTGACTACCTGTCAGCACATGAAGCAAGAGGGAGGCTCCCTCAGTCTGTGTTTGTGCACACATGTTAATGATTACCTGTCCAGACTTGAGAAAATAATGAGACCAGAAGAAACTCAACAGCAGGCAGAAGATTTCTTCTCCTCTTTCTCATCCATTCTGTCTTTGCTGTCTTCATTAATAATTAGCAGGACTCTGGTGACCACTAGTATTTTGGATGTGGACACCTTGGCCAGCTCTTCTTGTCTCTGTAGATCCGCTGCATTTGGCTTTACCACTGAATCCACTTAATCTTTATCATTCATCATTTCAAAGTCAGACATGCTGCCAATTGTGTGTGTTTTGAATGTTAGAACAGCCTTGGGAAATTGTTCTTCTAAAAACAGCTGCTCACTCATTTAAGTCAAGGCGGGTTCTTCCTTCTCTGTTTTCCAGTCACCACACACATGCACTGATGTACCGTGCATCCTCCTCAGTCCCACACTGGCCCCTGGGGGACGGTGTCATATTCCTGCACAGTAGGCTTCACATCCAGTTACAGTACTGTTGTTTGAACTGGGGGCGAACGGCAGAGACCAGTGAAGTCTAGAACAGATATTTTCTGTGTGTGTGTTTTCATTGTTCTATATTGTTTGAGTTTGTTTGTAAAAAGATGTGGTAATGTTTAACAAAGTTAGGTAAACAACTTGCAGTCATGATTTTAAAATGTTTTTTTTTATGCCAGTAAAAATGGCTTATGTAGCAGCATGATTGAGTTGTTGCTCCTAGTATTTGTGCCCAAACTAATTGTTCGTTGCATATTCTGTGTAGACATTCAAGTACTGTATGTGTACGTGGTTAGCATAGGAAAATGCATTCAGACCGCGCTTGTGCTTTGTATGATAAGACACAAACACCAAAAAGTCTGTTGCGACACTTAAAGCAAGTGTGTGTGAAAACAACCAGCCGTGCTACTGCGTCGCATGCCTCAGCTCTTTAATTGCTGAGTGTCTAAGAATAGGAGACCTTGTGTCAAGCCAGACCAGACCAGACTAGTTACTGAGCTTTATTCATGGGGCCAAGGAAGCATGGTTTTTGCCCAACTAAGTCTGGAACAGTCTGTCCAGTTTAGTAGGGCTCTGTCCAAGTTCCTTGAGGTTGCATGTCCTGCCACGAGGTCCACATATAGCTCTTCTAACTAGCAGTACAACTCTGGTCTTTGGTGCAACAACTTGTTATCTGTTGTTGTACTTTTATTTTTTTTAATTCGGTGACACCATGTTGTGCTACACGCATCATTCACATTAATACAGGTCAGCACATCCAATTTAATCTTTCTGCTCCACCAGTGAAGCAGCAGGGATTTAGTTGTTAATATGCCTTTGATCAAGGAACCTACATTTCCTGAGTCACTTCCTAACATTCGCAAGTCATTATGGTTCTTCTTTCCCATTTCCTCTTTTCTGTCTTTTGATATCCATACCACAGTCTTGCAGGGTTTGCGGAATTAGTTTTGCAGCAGAAGTTCAGTGGAGCGAAAAAACACTGCTGCCTAATTAATTCAAACAGAACAGTCCAGGTGCAAATTGTCAATTAGAAGTTTTCACAAAAAATGACAAAAGCTGTCATGTTTTATATTCCCAGCCTTAACGGTGAGATATCAAAATGTTTCATTTTCATTTAATTCAAACCCAGCACTGCCACCAATACCTGTCTTTTTTTGTTTAACCTGAGCTTACCTCAACACATGTCTCTGCCTGCCTATTTCGATGCCTGTTTTACTTGGGGGCTGCTGCTGCAGAAGAGCAGGACAAGTGAAAGTGTAACTGACATCTACACTGTGTTTTCGCAGCTTGTGCATAGGCTGTGTGTGTGTGTGTGTGTGTGTTTGTGTGTGGCGGTAGGTGGGTGGACCTTGGCTGTGAAAGCCCGAGATGTGCTGAGAATACACGATTCACATATGAAAGGCTTAAATAAGATGTACGCTTTAAAAGTGTGAGACCTTTTTGACTGTCTTTGAGAAGTATGTAACAGTTCAGCCAGCTTGTGTGTGTGTCAGCCACACAGAAGAGGCGACCTAGAAAGAAATGTTCAGATGCTAAAGAAACGGGACTGTCAGTGTGAGATCAAGAGGTTGTGTAATGTAGAAACGTACATACTTTTGACATCATGCAGGGAATGCAGGGCAGTTGAGCATCAACAGTGTGTTCAGTGTAGTTTCTTTTGGCACCTGGAGAGAAAAAACTCTTGCCTTTACATACCATTAGCATGCGTATGTACTGAGAAATTTGCCCATCCATTGAGAAATTGGGTGTGGGAATAATTGGTGCGTGTGTGTGTTTGATGTACTTTAAAAAAAACGTGCAAAGTGTGTGTGTGACAGAAATTGTATTAGCATAGAAAACATCAGTTTACAGTGTTTGTGTGTTGTTTGAGTGACTGTGTATTTGTCCCCGTTACTGATTGAATATAGAGTTCAAAACTGCTGCTCTGGTCCCCTCTTCAACCAGTGATATCGATCGGAACCTTGACCTTTGACCCTGTGGGCTCAGTTGGAGATGAGACTTGAAAGACTGTTGTGGTTACACTGCTGCCTCTGGTGCTGGGGTGGGTGTGTCTTAGAAAACAGAGGTCAAACGCAGACCCCAATAGACCCCATTAGACTTAAATTCTTCTCCCCATTCAGGCATCACTAAAGCATTGAGGAGAGAATAGTTGGCCAACTTAACAGTGTCCAGACACACGCAGTTTCTTCAGGACGCAAACATCAAACTAAGATTTCCAAACCCCAAGGTTTTAAACCCCAATTCCACAACTTGTTTCCTGCTTTTCAAACATGCTGTGTAGCACCATAATTCAACATAGAGCTTGATATTTAGTGAGCAATTGCAATTACATTGCAAGAATAATGGGTAACAGAGTCATTTTTAAAATGCTCAAGTGGAGACTACTGAAATATAAATAGATAATGGATTATTATTTTTTCCACTTAATCTAATAATGCTGTTATGTTAAATTCAATCTGTGACCTACTTTCTGCAGAGCCAGTCTTTTCATCCTGTAATACAAACTGATGCTGCAACAGAGAAATCTTGTCTCTGCAAAATTGGACAATGGCAGCTATTGGTTTAGATAAAACATGGCTGTTTAGTTTAGACATCTGTGCTCAAAAAGCTAAACTTCCATCAGGTTGGTACACATCCTAATTTATTTTTTATCTATCGAAGCCTTTAAAGGCCTTTTTAAAGCCAATGTGTTAAATGACCAAAAGCAGATCAAAAATGTATCAACATAATTGGGCTTAAAGGCCAAAAGTTGAAAGGCCTGAGATCAGATTAAGGTCCAGCTTTAGCTGCAATACCGTAACTCCCTGTAGCTATAACAAGTTATGCAATTGATACAAGATAGGATTACAAGCCACACGGTCCTCAGCTTGTTGTGTGTCCTCAGCTCCGGTCAGAAATCCTCTCATGTGAACCATCTGATCTGATTTGTGCAACCGACACATGGACAGGTTTAACAGGCTTCAATGGCGTTCATCCTGTTTGGTGGCTCCCTCCAGCAATCAGGGTCAGTTCACATGTAATTTCATCAGTTCGCCAAGTAGATGGGCTGTTTCAGGATAAAACATTGTACTGTACACATGGAGATATTTAAATAAGCCTTTGAAACAGTCATTTGAAAACCACATGAGGTCAGAACTAAAGGGTTAAAATGTGAAGATTCAAATTTAAAACGATGCCTGTTTACTGAAAACAAAAGTTTTGCACAAGGCAAATAAAAATAGATCTACAATGCTTGTCAGCTAATTGGGACGTAAAGTCAAAGGTGATTAGATGTTGTCTATTTGCCTGATTTTACTCACTCAGGTATTTATATAAAGGACAAGAAATGCTGCAAATGCTCCAACGTCCCGTCCTGTGTGTGTGTGTGTGTCTCAGTATCAACCACACAGTGGCACCACACCTTGTTTTAGATGATTGACATAAGGCAGACATACTTAATTTGTCTAATACAAAAAGCTAATTGGACAGAAGTCAACAGACCAGATTTTTTTTTAATCTCCTCTCTTGGCTTGGCGGCGTACAAGGCCAGTTAAAGAAAAGTTGACGTGTTGAGTGCCTAACGGTGTGAAGGTCTTTCCTTGGAGGGAGAGGATGAAAGGCCATTAGCTGTAAAGTCTGTAACATGTTGTCGCTCAGAGCGTGAAGTTCTCAGGCTTTTTGCAAGTCCCAACCTGTTGTTTGTATTTAACACTCCTCTCCTTGTCACCAATCCCAGCAGCAGCAGAAACCCTGTTGGAACCTGGCCGGCTTACTGCTGCTCTCTAATACAGTTCACATTCCTAACCTTGCTTCTTGAAGCCAAAGCAGTTCCCACCATACAGAAACCCTCTTGGTTTCCCACTTTGCTGGCTGCACATTCAGATGTTTTTTTTTCTAAATAAATGTGTTGTTGACGTGTTAGATTGTATCCTTTCAATGCAGTGATGAGGTAGCAGTTTACCACATGCAGGGATCAGCATTGGAGTTAGTGTGATGGTGATGGATGCAGCCTCGTTGTCTGCACTGTCCTAAACTGAGCTGAAACTTCCTGTCATTGCAGTGCCACTTCCTGCTGCATTGTCCTTAAACATGTGTATATGAGGCAGAGGGGGGGCATTGCCTTCCTGCAGCTGCCCCCACAAACTTTGTCTGTTTATGTGAAATGTATCTCCCCCTCCTCTCTGTCCTCAGTATTTCCGTGTCCACTCTCAGGGTTGGTATCGGGCAGTCGGGGGGGAGGGTCATACAGAGAAGGCCAAAGGAGAGTTCGGGGTGCTGAAGGGTGCTATTATCCATGAGGCTCAATCGGTGCTTTGTGCCAGTGGCCACAGTGGGATGGTGGGGAGTGGGGCAGGGCAGTGAGCAGCACTCACTCATAATGTTTTTATACACAGTGCAGGAGGGGTTGGGAGGGGAGGGGGATAGAATGCATTAAAACAAACACCTAAATGAATGCAACAAGCAGTTATGTTTTATTATCAATTGATCTCCTTTGACAGCTTGCCTATTCTTTTTAATTGCTATTAATAAAAATTCTTGTTTTGGTGTAACAGTAAACTTTAACTTATTGTCGAGATGTACAACTAAGAGATTCTGCAAACTAATGCAAGAAGCTGGAGCTGCTGATATTGTTTGTTTTTGTCTGTCAAGTACAAGGAAAAATTGTTGCAGCGCTACAGTCTTGTACCAAGTCAGCTTTAGCTTCTTGTCATTTTGTCATCATTGTGTTCCTGGCATAATTTGTGATGGCAGCTTCAGAGTGTGTGCATACCAAACTTTGAGCACGTGTTTTGGTCACTTTGGCGTTTTCAATCTTACTATGTAACAATTCAGAAATGCAGGTCATAGTTTCTGATGTTTCGATTGATGATGTGCCATAGCTGAGATTTTTGGGGGACATTTTTGGGCTTGTAGAAAATGCTCCAGCATCTCTACGTAGTCCTGTGCCTACCTCTGTCGTACAAGCTCCTTTAAAATAAAATGATTTAAAACACATTTCTGAAGAGTTTTGCCTAACCAGAAGCGTAAAAACATGCATTCCAACCAGTTATTGATGTGTGTGATTAGTGCTAGTGAGTTTCTTTTCCCAGACATCTGTTTGTGATTTGGTCCTCAATTATGATACTTTATTACATGTACCACAGATGTTCACTTTTATTCCTGTCTGGTTGTCAGATAGTACAGGGGAATCTTTGTTAGGTTTTCAGGATAAATGCTAGTGTTTGTTTGGTTGGCTCTCTGGCTTTTTATGCCATTGTTGGTCAGACTCTGGGAGCTTCTAGCATTGCAGATGGGGGTGTGTTTGTGTTTTAGTTGTCAGTAAGACTGAGCCCAAAGATGAGCCTGGAATAATTTACTTTCTGTCAACGGTTGAAGTTTTTTTTAATATATTTTTTTATTTATGTATTTTTTTATTATAAAGAGTGCAAAGAACAATGCCGAGCCAAAATGAGAGCATATGCACTAATAAATCAAACATTTTTTTTGCAACAAAATTAAATGTAGTACAATGTACAGTGTGCTTAGAAAGAGGGTCTTGAGTCCCGAAACGTTTGCATTGTTTTATTTATCATTTGCTTGCCAGCAAATCGCTCTCCTCTCCTTTTCTTTAGCTACTTCCTGTCTTATCAAAGCAACTTACTGACCTCCCTTCCTGTCCATTGAATTTTATTACCTTGTTTTCCTAATTTAGAGTTGTTAAATACCATAAAAGCTGGTAAAAACATTATAATCCATCCTCTGTTTGATCACATTTGTGTCCTGTTTGTGTTCTCTCGTGCAGACTTTCACGGCGTGGTGTAACTCCCATCTGCGGAAAGCTGGTACACAGATTGAAAACATCGAGGAGGACTTCAGGGATGGGCTCAAACTCATGTTGCTGCTGGAGGTCATCTCAGGTAATTAATGTGTATGACCTCGAAGCACTGAAGTCACCAGAAAATTAAGCACTCTGGAAGGGTTTTTAATTAAACTGTAATAGCTATAATAGTGTCTGATTAATGTTTTGAGATGTTTCACACATAAGCCACAGAGGAAACCATCCAGGCCACCACACACCAACACACACTCATCTGTCACTAAGCAGTGGTCTGATTTTCAAAGCTGTCTCTGAGCTGCCAGTCAGAGTGAAAAATAGGTTCAGATGTTACAAATGCACGTACTTTCTTTCAGTAAAGGGTGTGGTTGCTCCCAATTTCCCTCTCCATTATGGATCAGGCATTTAAAAACACATTGAAAACACCCTGCTATGGATAAGTCACTGTGCATAGCAGTGTTCCTCTCGAGGTTTCTTGTGTTTACTTGCAGGTTGTAGAATGGAAACTGTTCCCATTGGCATCACATAATGAGTATGCAGCTTCCTTTTTCACATTCCCTTCAGTTTTTATGCTGTGTGTGATGCTAATATTGCTCCAGTGACCCTGTGAAAACTGCCTTTGTCACTTTAGGAGCTAACATGCTCACATTTTGCATGCCTGTGTGTGTGTGTGTGTGTGTGTGTGTGTGTCTGCAGGTGAACGGTTACCCAAGCCTGAGAGAGGCAAGATGAGGGTCCACAAGATCAACAATGTGAACAAAGCCTTGGACTTCATTGCCAGCAAGGGAGTGAAACTGGTCTCTATTGGAGCTGAGGGTAAGCATGTCTTCATAAACAAAACAGATCCCCCAAACCACACCCCAAAAAAAAACATCTGAAGAAAATAAAATTTAACCTGCAGATTCCCTTTAAAGCAACCAGGAGCACCACTGAGGTTCCCAAACTAAAGTCTCATTCATCCACATCGATTATTCCCCAAGACAAAAACGGCTTTTAAATTTGGTGGCAGGATTAAAAGCTATTCCTAACTGAACTCTGAACATTGATGAATCGCTTTTGTGCCAATAAATATCTAATAAATACAATGCTGAAAAACATATATTAGCAATTTCAATCAGAGCAGCAGACAGTAGGTCTGTTCTTAAACATTGAACACAATGCTAAAATTGCTAAATGCTCATGGTATGTGTTCTCATTCTGTTTTCCCACCTGGTTAGTGACAAACTGCTGGTGACAGGACTTTTCAGCCTTAATGAACATCACTCCACTTGTAACCTATAAGTCCCCTCTGTAGACTTTGTCTGTATTTAGCCAAAGATTCCTGAAGAAGATGAACTGCTGTTCCTCCCCATGTAAACTGAGTGATACTTCAGTTCCAGAAAATCAAGTGAAGTGATACATCTTTAACTTGACGGATGCCATTAGTTTCAGACTTCACATTCTTCCAATTTTTCTTGTATTCACATCGTACAAATGTAGGCCAAAAAACTTTGAAAATAAGGTGTGACAGCTAGGGCTGCCATTTCTGTGTGTCATATACTGTACCACATATTTAACAATTTTATTGAAGATACGCATATGACCACACACAGATTGGGACCAAAAGCGCTTCGTTGGATCTTTTATACTGGGTCCAAGCATGGACATTTAATACTCTCACATTCTCCCTCTCTGCCTGTCCTGCTGATGGAGGACAGCGGTCTAGGCCCAGGAAACTACATCATACTGAGGCTGTGTGTGACAGCTGGAGAGCAGTGACCTTTTTCTTAATCCCAGGACAAACATGACATTCCTGCAGAAGCATTGCTCAAAAAACTACAGTCTGCGGACACACTCGTTTTTTTTTTTCTCTATTCCAGTAAAAGCAGCCAACTAAAGGTCATCTGCTGGAAACTGACAGAGAACTGACTAAAAAAATGAAAATGACACGAGTAGGATGGAGGAATGGTGGCGGTGAGATAAGAATAGAGAGCGTCCTCCCTGTCGGACACCGTTTAAACCTTTTGTGTGTGTGTGTGGTGTCTTTAAGACGTTAACAACAAAGCAAATGACATTACGGACTTCAACCAACTTTTTTTTCGAACAACAAATTTTAAGCAAGTAGAAATCAAACAAAACTAAAAAACTATGAGTCAGAGGTGGTTATTGAATGTGACTAGTGTCAAAAAGAGTGAGTGTGTAACTCTTGTACTGGAAGATGAAGCAGGTGAAAGTGTAACATGTCTGATAGTCTGATCTTATGTTTGAGTTATGAGTGGAATCTGACCCCAACTACATGCCGGCTCACTAACATATCACAGCACTTCAATTACCAGCCTGTTCTACGTGTCTGTATGTTCATTAGTCTGCAAATTATCTGCGGATCGGTGGTGGGAAAACCAAAATAATTTCGTCTTCTTCCTTAATACCCTGAAATCAAACATTTTCACCGTAGTAATAAGCATCAAAGCCGTAAAACAAAAACTAAGCATTATCACTTTGTGTTGAACGGAAAGTAATTTGTCCTTTTTTTTGTACACCTGACTAAACAGTTCTCCACTTTGTCTTGCAAGCCTCAACCAACTGTTTTTTATTTCTACCAAGATTAATTTCTTCGAAGAAAGAAATCATTGTTCAGACATCACACATCAAAAAAAAATCCTGGAGGTTTGGCAGTGGTGGGACATTAAGTGTAGCTGTGTGGGTGTGTTGGCTTTATTAAATAAAAGAGCAGATGTAACATTGTTGAAGCACCAGTGATAGACGAGATTTATAGTCCAGGGTGACTATTAAACAGGAGAATGGCTTCACTTTTGTTGTTACAGAAATTGTCGATGGAAATGCCAAGATGACTCTGGGAATGATCTGGACCATCATCCTCCGCTTTGCTATCCAGGACATCTCTGTAGAAGGTAAAACTTCCTCTGGTTGGATTTGCATGAAGACATTAAAACCCAGCTGAAGGTGCTGTGACAGCTTGAACCTTACAAGTTGAGGATGTGTTGTGGGAAGTAGAGTTGAAGTAACAAGGCTCAACACTTGTGCACACACACACTCGCACACTGTAATGCTGAAGTGCTGTAAAACAGCCAAGATAAAAACAGGTCTGATCCACATGACTGGCCTAGTAAGAGTGATGATGATATGAAACTACTATGTGTAACAACTCAGGGATTTCTCCTCCCCCTCCCACCACACACAAACACACACACACACCTTTTTTTTAATACGTTAATTCCATTTAAGGCACGTCACAAATATACCTTACCTACTCCTATTGTGACTATTTGTTAAGCACTTTAAAACAACTAGGTTGACCAAAGAAAGTGCTGTACAGGTTTAAAAACATAAAATGAACCGAAATAAATGAGTAACTACTACTAAGAATAGCAATTTAACTACTGCTGTTAGTAACTGTACAGTGAAAATATTCAGCAATATGAAACTTTTACCATCTGCAACAGAGTTATTTTGTCATAAAAAAATATTGGAATTCATTTTTCAATCCATTGGACGGACAGTAAAATATTTGATGATAAAATGCAGTCAGTTCGTTTTTCCTGACCAAGTCAGTCCCTCCAGAACTTTGCAATGTTAGAAACACAACAATAAATCCAACCACATCCCTGTGAATTCTGCAAATCCTGGGAATTTAGAACACTATAAAAACACTGGGCAACGCAACATGTGTCACATTTTTATTTAAACTAAAGGATGTAGAATTTAGATGTAAAATGGAAAAGCAGCAAAAACATCATTGTTTGCAAATGAGGTGTTTAATTGATTGATTAATCATAACGCATTAAGCCGAAATACTCGTTTCCATGTTTCACCAATTCCTGTTTACTTTTTTCTGTGTTTGTTTTTGGATTTAGAAATGTTGACTGTGGATTCATTTCCTCTGTTAGAGCTGTAATAGCTGTGGTGGCTAATTAAAACAGTATGTGCCAAATTAACTCTAGTGGGTGTGGACCCCTGTGAGGGATATTAGATCATATTTTCATTACCCTTATTAGTGACTGATGCAGCTCAGATTTCTGTCTAGGCACATCAGTAAACAAAAACATCCTCAGAATTTACAGTTCACTGATGAGCATCGAAGCAGTTTATATTTAGCACACTGCCGAGTTTTTCTGTCTGGTTGTGAAGCATTAATAAAACGGAACAATTTAAGTCCTTGATTCAGCAAAACAAAGAGGCCTTTTTTTCAGTGTATTCAGAATAATGCAGACCTCCTTCTGTCTTTTGCTCCTTCCCTGCAGAGACCTCAGCGAAGGAGGGTCTTCTCTTGTGGTGCCAGAGGAAGACCGCTCCCTACAAGAATGTCAACGTGCAGAACTTCCACATTAGGTAACACTTGCTGTGCAGACACGCGCAAGGAAGTAGGACTGGTGTTAGCTTTAGTTTTTAAACGATTTTATGTTATTCTTGGATGTACACTGTTCACGGAAAGAGCTTCTACATCCTCAAGAGACGGTACAGCTCTCCAGTGAGAACCTGATCAAATTTGTTTATGGTGAGCAAGTCTGCAAGGAACTTCATGATATCAGAGCTGGATGACAAAACTGACCAATATTCAATATGCAGGGAAATTATCAATAATTTGAATACACACAATAACTAAAAAAACGAAACTAAATGTCCAAAAAGAGACATCAAATGACAAAAGCCTATGCAAAATTACCATAAACAGACTCTCAGTAACCAAAAATAAATGAGTGGAGCTTGACCCTCATTCTTACCTCCCATCTCTCCAACAGCTGGAAGGACGGTCTTGCCTTTAATGCTCTGATCCACAGACACAGACCAGATCTCATCGACTACGACAGCCTTAGAAAGGTACTGTTTTTCACACACTGGACCCAAATCAAATGTTGTTTTTCCTCAAACTCTGTACAAACGCAAATGTCTTTGAATGCTAACGCAAACTAGCAGCGAGGTTTCAAATGACCAGAAATGGTAAAACACTGAATTTGCTATTAAGATAAATCTAAACTAACCCAGTCATCATAAGCAAATTAATTGAGTTCTGACATCTTAATTCTTTAGGACGACCCAGTGACCAATCTGAACAATGCCTTTGAGGTAGCTGAGAAACACCTGGACATCCCCAAGATGTTGGACGCAGAAGGTAGGCATGTAGCTAGAGGATAATGTGCTATACTTATCCTGTGTGTCTTTTTAATTTACTATAGTGTATTAAAACTGGCTGTGGGAGCATGGACACAACAAGGTGACCATAACCATAATCTGCCTGATAATTCGTTAGGTACATCAGTCTTAAATTTCTCAAATACTAAAGCAGCCCTTATGAAACATTCCTTTGTTTCTGATTTAGACAAACTGCACGTGTCCTGCCTAATCTCAGTTTAAAGCCTAACTCTATGTCACTGAGATGAGCTGAACAGTTAGATTTTAATATCTTCGGATTTGTAAAAAGCAGTAAATTAGAGAAATGACTGTCTCCATACAATATAACGGTAATATCAGAGTAGTTATTGTCTGGTACCTGGACCTAATTTAATTATTGCACGTTAAAGTCATAGTGTTGTGCATGTAAATGTGGCCCCTGTTCTATAAATCCACTGTTACTGTGTATGAGCTGTTACAGCAGACCAAAAGCTGTCCTCTTCAGGATGCATGGACTCGCCAACCCACCCCTTCATGTCATTGTCTCCTTGTTTTCCATCTTTATTTGGATTGTAACCGTGTTTAATGTCTTTAGCTGTATGAATGTGAATGTGAATAATATTAACAATAATAATATGCACACATAATTAGATTTAATTTCGACTTTTATGGGCAATTTTCATGAGGCTTTGATTAGGGAGAAAACTTGCTGTGTGTATTTAGTAAATGGACAGTCTCTGACCATTGTATGTACAGTACTCTTAGGTCTTTGTCCACCTTCTTGTCTTTGTATTTGCAAATCAAGCTCGTCTAGCTGTTAACAGCTCCAGCAGTTATTGCGTGCCTGATTTTTCTATGCAAGTGTATGTTCATACTTGTCTGTCTTGTTCTGTATGATCCCATGTCCGTCGTCTTGTCTTTATGTCTTCATAACAACGGTCTTCACCCCCCTTATCTGTAGACATTGTGAACACTGCTCGTCCAGATGAGAAAGCCATAATGACTTATGTGTCCAGTTTCTACCATGCCTTCTCTGGAGCACAGAAGGTACCATCTGAGCCCTTGACCTTTAACTCCCCTCTTACTAACAAGGTGCTGCTTCCTATCCAGCATGGCCTCACTCTCTCCACAGTGCTGCTACGTCCTGGGCCTCAACAAGGAGCCTGGATTAATTGGGACACAAACACACACATACAGACTGCGAATGTAACGGTGCTGGTGAAAGCAGTAAATGTACTGTGGTATTGTGACATCTGTGGATCACAGGAGGCTGCAGCAGGGCTTGTTTGTAAAGCCTTTTGAGGCTTATTCAATCATTGAGTCACCTATTTTGCCATCAGCCATAATGCAATTCAGTTACGGTTACTTAGATTAGAGACAAAACCTACAGAGATTGTTTTTTTTTTTTTTTTTTTTTTTTGACAACACAAATGTCTGTGGGCTACAGTTTGCAAAGTTAGACATTTGATCACCCGGCACCTGAAATCTGTCTGCTTTTGAACCTTCATCGCTAGTCTAGTCCTTCCATCGTATTTTTCACTCCCCACTTGACTCCCTGTAGGCATCTGATAGGAAGCCAGTTGATGCATCTCTTGTTGTGCTCATCTTCCTTTTTTATTTTCTAGCACCTTTCTAGTTCCTGTATTATTGACATTAAATCATTACCTACAGAGAGAGGTTCTGTTCATATAATATTGGTTAGCAATTCTTACATCTGCAGCCTGTGTCTGTGTCTACGTAACACAAATCACAAACTGGTTCCCGAAAAAACAAAACGTTTGGGCGTCTGTGAATGACGACCATTACATTTACGTGAGACCTGCACTCAGAGCCTGAAACAGTGTGTCACCTTCTGACTGGTGTATTTTGTGATAAAATGAAAATGAAAACTAGCACTTTTTAGAAACTTTCCACTGGATTAATATTCGGATGTTAATCTGAAGAATCATCTGTTTGTATCAGTTAAATCTGCCGTTTGTCTTTAAACTTTAATTTTAATTATCGCCAACATTTGGTTTGTAAAATGTCAGCAAGTAGTGGAAGGTGCCAGAGCCATAAATGACTTCTCCCTAAACTGTTATATGAAATAATCACAGGATGAGATTCACACACTGTGGAAGAAGCATAAACAGAATATGTTCATTTTTGCTCAATAACTTCAAGTTATCTAGATGGTTGAGTTTATAAATGTATAGTTTTTGTTTTATAGAAATCTTGTTATTCTAGGCAAATCTCTGTCCTGTCAGACTGCATTGCACTTCTCCAAGAGGAGGACAAAGACTTACAGTTTCAGAGCTCAGTGCAATTATTGTGTAATTTGTAATGGTGTCATTCCCAGCTGCTAAATGAACCAAACTAAAGGATTGACCTGCTGTGGGTAAATTCACCCTGACACATACTGAGCTTGATTTAGCAGTTAGTGTGGGTGTTTGTGTCTCAACCATGACCTTGTGGCTCCAGTGTCAGCCAGCTCTCTTTAAGAGGACACTCTTGTCCCTTGCTACCACATTGTGGGAAGGTCGGCTGTGAAAATGAGTTGAACTCAAGGATGTGGACCTAAAGAAGGAGCCACGCTTACCCCCAACAACCCCTCCTCTCATCCTGCAGGGAGCGAGGACCATGTAGCTTTGGGTAGCTTTGGCTTCATTCTGTCTCTCATCTCTGTTTACCTTTCTCTGCCCAACTCTCTCTGACTGCTTGGCGCTGGGTGATGCATAGACATCGTGGGCACGCTGAGGCCAGATGAGAAGGCAATAATGACCTATGTATCCTGCTTCTATCATGCCTTCTCTGGTGCACAGAAGGTGAGCTCCTCATGCTTTAGACTCACACTTTTCTGCAGCAATAAAAGGGTTCTCATCAGTCATGGGAGGAAGTTTTAGCGCAAAAGGACAAAAGAAAAGAAAATCACTGTTTACAGTTACTTACAGTTGCTCTTCAACTCCTGCTTTAAATATTTGACAATTAGGTCCATGATGGGAACTCTAGAAATAAAAGCAAAATCTTTCTAATGCTTCTGTTTCGGGGCCTTGTTTTCCCAAAAGTGATTCAATATGTGGTCTGGACTTCTCAAAGTACTGGTATCTTCTACTGAATGAACACCATGCTGTGCCTGTACTGGATCTGTTTTGGTTTCCTTTGGGACCATTTGACTATCTTTGACTTTCTGCTGAATATTTCAGTTGGGAAACTGAGGACACAAAATGTTTATAATCTAAAATACACGTACATACAACAGTGTGTGTTTTTCCAGCAGAAAATCGCATATAAGATTATTCTGATACAGTTGTGGGAAACCAGACCTAGTTGGGTTTATTACTGTGGGAAATGCTGTTCTCTGCAGCTTCTCTTCAGCTGTTAACACTTTCAACACTAAAAGGTTTTATTATGATTTGAACTGTGTATATATGGAATGTATTTTAGTTTTTTTATTTAGTTTTTTAATCTAAAGTGATAAATGCTTTCAAAGTCTGTGTACTTCTTCTTTTATTCCAGTGGTACAGTAGTGTAATATCCTAGGCAGACCTACTGATGTGGACTGCAGCGCTACATGAACCTGTAACTAGATGTGTGAACTGACTCCTGAGTTGAGACAGGAGACGCATGGAGCTTTAAAACACACAGATTGATTTTGGCACTTTTAACTAACAGCGGGAGCATGATTTCATTAAATGAGCAACATGAGTTTTGCACTTTAAAATATATATATATTTGATTGCCTGACCTTGTGTTTAAATTTATTCCCATTCACTGGCTGTGTGTGGACTGTGTACGCACAAGTTATTACAGAAAAAACCTCTTAGAGTAGTAATGAAAGTCCAGGTACTAATAAAAAGCAGTAGCCACTTGCTGTAGTTTGTGTTTAGTGAATGCACTAGGCTTTAGGCACAGTGAGTGGACTGGGTGACTGTTTTGTCCAGTCATTGTGAGTGCTGCTCATCACGGTTTCCCTTGATAGGCTGAGACGGCCGCAAATCGTATCTGCAAAGTGCTGGCTGTCAACCAGGAGAATGAGCAAATGATGGAGGACTACGAGAAACTGGCCAGTGATGTGAGTACATGACATGGAAAATCAAAGTAAAACCACTTTCTAGAACAAAACTCTCGTATTGACAAAGTGGCTGAGAAAAGAGTTACTTTTTCTAAATGTGTTCTTTTTGTTTTCTTCTCTGCATCCAGCTGCTGGAGTGGATCCGCCGGACCATCCCCTGGCTGGAGAACAGAACCCAAGAGAAGACCGTGAATGATATGCAGGCAAAACAGGAGGACTTCAGAGACTACCGCTGTGTCCACAAACCACCCAAGGTTTATAAAAAAAGCATTGAGTTTATTGTGATCGAATAAATATACAGGGCATGTATATTATGTATATTATGTGAGAACAGTTTTTAAACAGTTGATTTTCTTTCCTCTGCTGAGTCTGTTCAAAAACACTGTGCACTGATACTGTCCTTACCCTCAGGTTCAAGAGAAATGTCAGCTGGAGATTAGCTTCAACACTCTGCAGACTAAACTCAGGCTCAGCAACAGACCTGCCTTCATGCCATCAGAAGGGCGCATGGTGTCAGTATGTATTCGTACACATCTCATCTCTCATCTGTGATGCTGGCATTAAAGAAAATGTTGTGCTTCTTTATTTGACTGCAGATAGACGTGCGTTTTTTTTATTTACTTTTTTCTGGTTCAATATGAAATCATTCCTGTTGTTTGGTGTCAGGATATTAATGGAGCATGGCACACTCTGGAAGGTGCAGAAAAGGGATATGAGGAGTGGATCCTGAGCGAGATCAGACGTCTGGAGAGACTGGAACATCTGGCTGAGAAGTTCCACCAGAAGGCTGCCATCCATGAGTCCTGGACTGATGGTATGTAAAAGTGTAATAACAGACATGTGCGCATACACACTCCCCAACTTTGTTTGCAGAAAACTCTTAAAAAATTTCCTCGTCTTTCTCCAAATGCTCTTTTTGTTAAATAATTTAAATTACAGCAAATTACTTTGAGAGAGATGTCAGCCACCCTTATGAATAAAGCAGGTGACTCAGATGTTTTTAGCCACCATGCTCATACACATTGCCACCTATTTTCCTAAATAAAATGCTATATTTACTTTCTCTGTCTTATTTTAAGGTGAAATGTGAAGTGAATCGATGAGTTTTTACTATGTATGCAGGTAAGGAGGCCATGCTAACCCAGAAAGACTACGAGACTTCCACCCTGTCAGAAGTGAAGGCGTTGCTACGAAAACACGAGGCCTTTGAGAGTGACCTGGCAGCCCACCAGGACAGAGTGGAGCAGATTGCTGCCATTGCACAGGAGCTCAAGTGAGAAATAATTAACAGCTGTGAATCTGATTGTGAACAAATTTGGGGGGGGGGGGGGGGGGGGGGGGGACAGGAGATAAAGGAGAGAGAGATTACATCATTTATCAGTGTGCAAGTCACTGCTATATAATCTACTCTTACCTTTTTGTATTTTTCAGTGAGCTGGACTACTATGACTCTGCCAGTGTCAATGCTCGCTGTCAGAAGATCTGTGACCAGTGGGATGTCCTGGGAGCCCTCACCCAGAGACGCAAAGATTCACTGGAGGTAAAACTCAACGTGTAATTAAATCTTTGCGTATCAGCGTGTATGTGATACCATGTGATGCAGAAAATCATCTTAAGAATGTAACGCTTGTGAAGGTTCCCGAAAGCTAGTATTTTATTGTCACAAGTGAGGGAAAACGTAGCATTTAAGAATTTACTCTTAAGACAGCAGTTGGATAATACACATACAGATCTTGTTCTTTAAGTCAGTGAAGTTAATTTTAATACAATCCTTATCTCTGGTTTCTTGCCTACAGAGGACAGAAAAGCAGCTGGAGTCGATAGATGAGCTTTACCTGGAGTACGCCAAGAGAGCGGCACCCTTCAACAACTGGATGGAGGGAGCTATGGAAGACCTGCAGGACATGTTCATTGTCCACAATATTGAAGAGATCCAGGTAAATGGAAGCTGAAGACTGAAAAAAGACATTGCAGGCTAAAGCGTTGTCGAGCTCCAAAGATGGCTAATGTTAACGATGAATTAAAAATGAGCAGCACTGAATAATTCAATACACAATGTATCACATTATTCTTTGTTACAAGCACGTATTTCAGTTTATAAACTATATCTGGGCGTACCAAAACCAAACACTTTCCCTTCCTCAGGGTCTGATCACCGCCCACGAGCAGTTTAAGTCCACTTTGCCAGAGGCCAACAAAGAGAGGGAGGCTATCCAGTCCATCCAGGCTGAGGTGCAGAAGATCGCTCAGAGCAACGGCATCAAGCTGACTGGAGCAAACCCCTACACAACCATCACACCTGAAAGCATTGACAAAAAATGGGAAAAGGTTGGCTGCCTGTTTTTTTTTTACCCGTCCTAGCTTTTTGCCTTTAGTTTGTCTTTGAGGGGCACACAAACCGATTTTTCTCAGTATTCAGATGGAACTTTAAGTTCAGTTTGTCCAAAACGGTAAACCACTAATAGAAACAAGTACTTGATGCGCATCTTTTTTTTTCTCTTAAACATTTGGTAAAATGTGTTCTTTCTTCTAAACACGTATACCACATTGGTAAAATTGAGCCGTAGGATAGCTCTGTGTGCTATTTATTTAGAGACCACGTAAGCGCCACTTACACACACCACAATAGATCGTTTTCTGTTCTGTTGTGGGTTTAATGTGTATTTGTTGTTGTGTGTGTTTTTTGCAGGCGATGGCCATGGTGCCCCTGCGTGACACCGCCCTGCAGGAAGAACTGAACAAGCAGAACTCCAACGACAGTCTGAGAGCCAAGTTTGCTACTCAGGCCAACGCGGTCGGTGCCTATATTCAAGACAAAATGGAGGTAATGGATTGGCCCATGTGGTCACAAAGTGTTCACCATTGTATTGAAGCAGTTCAGTTCTTTTTCAGCTGTTTGTAGTTGGTCACAGTTTTCAGGCCAACATTGTCAGACAGTGACCTCATAGAGCAAACGTCTGTCTTAGGAATGTTTATAACCATGCTTATAGTTTGGAGTTTTGCGATAGGTGGACTAATTTGTGTAGGTCAAGTTTTTTGCGAAATCATGTTCTCTCTTTACTCTGCGTATTTATTCATGAAGTCTTTTTCAGGCTACATGCACAAAGCTTCAATAAAAACTATCCATACCAATATAAGTAGACCAAGAGTCCAGGAAGCTCTTTATTTAAAATATAAATCTAATAATAATAACAATAATAATCAAGAATCCACAACTTTGTCAATACGCAAGCATAACAAAATTGTATTTGTATTGGTCTCCAATAATTAAGTGCCTTAATTATCCATCCATTACACGTATTTACAAATGTGGGAATATGAATATTCAAAATAAACAATGAAATATCAGTGTGGGATACGAAGTATAAGAAAGTATCGTATGTAATACTGCCCGTGATGACACGCAGATTATGGGCTATGCTGTGTTTAGCATGGTAAATACTGTTCGTTTGCGTTGGCAGGAAATTGGCAGGATATCGATTGAAATGAACGGCACTCTGGAGGACCAGCTGACCCACCTGAAGGACTACCAGAAGACCATCATGACTTACATGCCTGAAATTAACAAGCTGGAGGGATTCCATCAGCACATCCAGGAGGCCCTTATCTTTGACAACCAGTACACTTCCTACACAATGGAGGTAAAGCTCACACCTGTAAAACCTTGATAGAATACACGGTTTCTCTCATGTTGTGAGAAAGTTACCATCTCAGGTCATCTGTCTTCTTTTATTGTTTCCAGAAGTAAACAAACACACTTGCCTTGTAAGACTCTCTAACCTGTATCCTTGTCTCTCTATCCAGCACCTCCGTGTGGGTTGGGAACAGCTGCTGACCACCATCGCCAGAACCATCAATGAGGTTGAGAACCAGATCCTGACGCGTGACGCCAAGGGCATCAGCCAGGAGCAGCTGTATGAGTATCGTGCCTCCTTCAACCACTTTGACAAGGTCAGGGGCCAAAACCAGAGAAATGGCTTATTAATTCAAGTTATTTGATTTTGTTATACCCCAGGAAGAATCATGCTTTTGCTTTTTATGTTAATTCAATTCACTCTTTGTAAAATGTACCACTACATACTGTAGAAGGAGAGATGTAGTACCTGTAAACCTCTACCCTGCTTTTTATACCAGTAAAGGGCCTTCAACTATGAGTTTATTATAGTGTTATAGTGCAGTCAGAAGCAGAAACATTTTTTTGTTACCACATAAATGTTTACTTTGCTTTACAAAGCAGTGTGTACACTGTAGATTTAAATGTGTACTCTACATATTATGTCACAGCATTTGTCATTTTGATGCATGCGTGACCACCTCATACCAATAAAATGCAGATACATCCAACATATCCTGATAAAATATAGCAATAATGACACAATGGCCGGAACAGTCGACTGAAACGGAGCAACTTTCATTCAAAAAAAACAAAAAGAAAAGGACAAAAGACCAAAAAAAGTAGAGATTTGGGATGAACTCCTGGATGGAGAAGTTGTTGAAGGAGAATAAATATACAGACAGAGTGACGAGAATCTTGCCTTCATCTCAGTGGATGTCAATTTTTGTTTGTACTTTAGCTGAAAGATCCTCTTTCCTTGTGAAATGTCACCTCACTTAGTTGCTGTGTGGCCATTGGCAAAGCTGATAATTTGATCTTCATAAGAATGAGGGGGGCTCCTGCATTGGTCTCAGTCCCAAACCACTGTGTACATGTCACCAGTCCGCGCTACTGTCGGACATTATGTTTCATAAATACTCATGGATTCTGTGGTCACTCATCCAGCTGTGTTCACTCAAGTTACTTTTCTAATTGATTCTGTCCCATCTGTGTGTCTGACAAAATACATTTTCAGTTCATTTTCAACCTAAAATTTGATCTGCTGAATATCTGAGAATCACCATTTTTATTTTCAAATTGACATAAGGAAGTTTGTATTAAGACAACAGAACTTCTTTTGAGGTAGAGAGATGACATCCGTCTATTTGCTCACCCTTGTATCTTATTAGAGAATTTCAACTATTTCTTCTTGAGTAAGTAAGTTCAACAGCTTTGTATTTATTGTAATTTGATAATGACTAATACCTGAAGGCCTGTGCAGAGAGTGGTGATACAGAGAGAGAGCAGCAGCTGGTAGAAGAGTGTAGCAGGCAGAGGCAGGGCTGAGTGGACAGGTGTTAAAAAGCTTTATGTTCTCCAGATATGTAATGTCCTACTGTTAATTATCCAAAGGAGTTTGCAACCAAATGATTAGCACATGTTGATGTTGTCTCATACAGACATGTGCGTGTGTTACTTAGGTGACAGATTGTCAGTTTGCCGAGTTTTCATGGGTCCATCACATCTGTTTGTTGATTTGCGTGTGCTGACATTGTCTAAACATCCATGAATTATCTGTCTGTCCCTCCATCCTCCATGTCTTCATCTTTTCTTTGTGTGCTGCGGATCACACGGGCACCACCCATCACCATCCCTGTGTTCCGATTGGTTCATCTTCATGACCTGTCATTGGGTGTTTGGCAAATCTCAGGACCACACCGGGGCCCTTCAGGCCGAGGAGTTCAAGGCCTGTCTGATCAGTCTGGGCTACGATGTGGAGAACGACAAGCAGGTAGGAGCCTCCAGGACAGGACAGAGGGAAAGAGTTTGTCAGACCTGAGAGCAGGAGAGCAAAGTAAAGATCACTGCCACTCAAAATTGGCTAATCACTACTGATTAACTATCAAACTCCTCTGATGTCAAATCAATGATGTATGAAGTGTCTTTATGCGCCGCCACAATGTCTGTTTTTTGCAGTTCTGCTAGATGGTAACAGACTATACACTTTAACAGATACGTTTATTATGCTAGATATATGCTAGTTTATCCTTTTTTTTTTTTTTTAATAGACAAGTTATTTGCAGTGCATAAAAACCTTCTTATTGAAAGGTTGATTATAAAAGCTGGGTTCTTCACAACAGTAAGCCGTGTGATTTGTCTTGCACTGCCTGTCTCTCTTAACCTTGAACTTCAAATTGAATAAAACGAAAAGGCGAATGCTGTTTGACGATTACAACAGCTGCTTTTGAGATTTCATAACAAAAAACGGGATCATAGGATGACACTGCATTTCCTGACCTTCCTACGTGCACAGGTGCCGTTGCTCCTGCTGTAATAAGATTATGGATTGCTTATGTAATCCTGTTTTCTGTTACCTTGACAACTCAACCACCCAGTGATCAGTCAGCTCCTGCTCGGCAGCTCTTGATAAACTCCAGTGTCAGGCAGGGTTTGTTCCATCAGCATGGAGGGTTGAGAGTTGTCGTGTCCCTGTTTGTCCACCGGGGGTCTCTGTTGCTTTGTGTTGCTTCAGCTCAGCCGAACAGACCCCAGCTTGCATCTGTCTGTCAGGTTTTACTTTGCTCCAAGACTTTCTCTGTTAACTGTTTGTACTTTTTTTATTCCATCTCTTTTTATATCTGTATTTCTATCTCTCTTTTCATTCCTCCGCCTCTTCTCTGCCATTCATATTTCTCTGACTCTATCTTTGTCAATTCACCTTCTTCTCCCCCCCCCGGCCTTTGCATTGCTGTGGGGACTCACAGAAGCGATCAGGACAGATGGTCTCAGATGATTTCCGGGCTCTACTCATTTCTACAGGGAACAGCCTGGTACTGCTGCTGGCATGATGCTCTCACAGGGTGTCCGCAGGTCCAACAAAGTTGTTTTTCACGTCATAAATTCCTGAGCGTTGACGCCATGTTTTGATTGCAGTTAGAGATTAACACATTTATGATGAGGGTGTGTTTTTTTTTTTTTTTTTTTTTTTTTTTTTTTTTAGGTTTTTTTTTTTTTAGGTTTTTTTTGTGCTCAAATCCTAAAAATAAGAACATAAATGGTGAATGGTCTGCATTTATATGGCCCTTTTCTACCTATTGGTACTCAAAGGGCTTTACAGTGCTTCACATTCACCCGTTTGAACTCACAATCACACACACACACACACACACACACACACACACACACACACACACACACACACACACACACACACACACACACTGATAGGGGAGCTGGCCAACACTCAGTGTCTTGCACAAGGACACTTCGACATGTAACCAGAGGATGCAGTTTGCATTTTTCACAAAGTCATATAAAAAACTAAAAGCTAGTTTTATTGAAACATCACTTAAATTCTTAAATGTGAATCAACACCTGCTGACACCCTGCTCTCTCTCCCTGATCCTCTTGCTATTCGTCTTATTTTGTCCGTCGCTTTTTTACTTACTGCACTTCCGTCCTAGTGGATGATAGACTCCGTTTCCCCTATAGAACATTCACACTTTATGTAAGTGTTTGTCGTTAGTGCCCTCATTGATATTAACCTCTGAACGTGTTCTTTGTGTATCTGCATGCTTCAAATATGAAACATTAGGACGACCATCACATCTTTCCTCTGTCAACTGGCTCAGTCTAATTCATGGTGGTCCTTAATGTTTTCACACTTTCTGTACTGTGTGTCATCTTCTGTCTGTGTCTAAAAACAAATCGCTGTCTCCTGCGTTAACCTGCTGTGTTTCGGTTGCCAGGGCGATGGTGAATTTGCTCGCATCATGAGTATAGTGGACCCCAACGGCACTGGTGCTGTCACCTTCCAGGCCTTCATTGACTTTATGTCCAGGGAAACGACTGACACTGACACCGCGGACCAGGTCATCGCCTCCTTCAAGATCCTAGCTGCTGACAAGGTGGGTGTGCACAAACACATGTGCGGTGATCTGTGTGTTGGCAGTGTCTGAAACAGAGGTCTGCTATTAATGCTGTTCTGTCATCACCCAACAGATGGTGGCAGCAGCACTTTGTTTTTTTTTTGTTTTGTTTTTTTAAAGTAACCAAGCATCTTTATCAAGATGGAGAAACACGTTTTATTTGCTTGTTTCCTATTGCTGTTCTCTTTTGTTTGGTCATCTGTTAAATTCAAGTTCACTCACATCTTTGACTTGTAATATCGTGGTGTGCGTCGGTCACATGTAATAAGTCATTTTGGCTGTATTATCCACTCCTACTTCTACTACTGAAATAATTTTTTTCTTGCAATAGATTCCTACATTTACATGTAATCATCACCTGAAACAAAGAGAGAGACAAAACAAATTATAAATAAACAATAACAACACAATTATTCACCCTAATCATCATCATCACATACACAACTATTAGAGTACAAACCATTACAGCTGTAATGTTTCCAAGGACAAAAAAATTGATTTTGGACCTCCCTCACTGACCTTGCGTTTCTGTTTCCATCAGAACTTCATCCTAGCTGATGAGCTGAGGAGGGAGCTCCCCCCCGACCAGGCCGAATACTGCATCGCTCGCATGGCGCCTTACATGGGGCCTGATGCCATCCCCGGAGCCCTCGACTACATGTCTTTCTCCACTGCCCTGTATGGGGAGAGCGACCTGTAGAGTAGGAGGCGAGTGGAAGAGGAGGGCTGGACAGATGTGGGAGGGAGGATGGAGGAGGAGTAGAAGGGGAGGGGAGGTAGAGAGTTCTGCAGTGCAAAGGAGAGACGCCAGGAATCAAGTGTTTGGAGGGATTTGAGTTGTGAGGTGCCCCTGTGTGTGCTGGTTTAGAAGTCTTGTTATCTGAGCTGTAGTTGGGGGTGGAGCGTGATGGAGGTCGGTTTGTGGTCTTTACGAACTGTCACGTCCAGGGGCAGCATGAGCAGGTGGACAGTTGTTCTGTAGTGGAGGTTGTTTGCTTCTCCCTATCTGAGGGGTCAAACAGGCCTGGGATGTGTGTTAGAACTCGCGGGTGGGGAGGGGACATAATCTCATACTTATGCTAATTTTGTTTATTTTATTATAAATTCTTTGTTCTTGCCAGTGGGGTGGGGGTGGGGGGGTTCAGGGCGTTAGTTGGGGCAGTGTGGGATGTTGGCGACTGGCAAAGTTTGTGTATTAGATCCTAGAAAGAGATCCTGCGGGGTCAGGAGGATGGGAGGGGGGTTAACAAACCAGAGATAAAATGACATTTACCCAGAATTTCCATGTTGCTGCATAAGGCGACTCGTCTAAACTCAGATCTTTTCCTTCCCCCTGTCTTTCTGTCTTTATTTTCTCAAGCAGGTGGGTTGTGGGGTGGGTTCAGATTGGGTGGGTGGGCCAGTGGTCTGTATGCGGGGGTATGCTCAGCGCTGTACATACTTATTTTTTCAGCGAAGAATGACACACACACAAACAGTTCCAGTAATCAAGAATAATCGATCGCAGGCTTATCAGTAGGGCAAAGTAGAGTGACATTTATTAAAAAAACAAAACAAAAAAAATGACAAAACGCATAAATCTTAAGACCAACGATTGCGAGACAGAGAGCAGTTTCACCAGTGGATAGGTTTGAGCTTCCAGAAGTCTTTTCTTCAGGTTTATTTTGTTTTAGCAATGTAAAAAAAACTCATGGAAGAAGTGTGTACCCATGAAGTTGAGGCTAGTGTACGCAGAAATCTAATGATAGGCAACATTATAATTATCTACATTTGCCTCTGTGGAACTTGAGCAGGTGCTTATTTAAATTAAAAAAATTATACATTTATATAGTAGGACAGAGTGTATTAGTCAAAGTTAGACCAGTTTTATATACCAGATTATACAGAAATGTACACACATCTTGTCATGGATGCTTTTTGTTGGCTGAAGGTTCTGCACTGTGGAGAGCTCCCAATGTGACTTTTGGGAAAACTGGTGAAAGTTATAAAAAAAAAAATTTAATAAAAAAAACGTGTGCCTCTTGGTGGCTACAGCCTTGTCCCCCTCTCTTGTACTTTCTCCCACTTCTTCCTCTCTCCCTCATCCCTTCATCCCCTCATTTTTCTCTGCAGAGAAGGGAACAACATTTACTCTAAGGAAGAAGGGAGGGATCTTTATGTAAGCATTCCATTATGTGAAAGAAAAAAAAATTAAAAATGGAAATTGTTATGTTTAAAAAAAAAACTATGCAATCATAATGTGTTCGATATCTGACTTGTGGGAAAAGCTGTGGGCATTGCTCTGGGCCTTACTGTTGTTGGCTGTTAAGGGGGGGCAGAGAGGGAGACAGAGGGAGGGACAGACAGGGAAGGAACTGAGAAGAAAAGACTTGGACCAAAAGCTTGCTTTTTTGTTTCTTTTTCGTTTTTCCTGCAAGGTTGGAGAGAAATGAACTCTGGAATAGTGATTTTCCTTTTTTTGTACTCTTTAATATCAGACCTTATCTGCTGTACTGGAAACTGCAACGCCTTCTGTCTCTAATGATGAGTGAGTTTCACAAAGCACACATAAAAGTTTCCTTACAAAATACCTCTGCTTGTCTTGGCGTCTTCTTTTGCGGCTGTTCAGCTGAAGCTTTGCTGTGAGTGGAGCTATAAAAACGAAAAACACAACCCCATTAAGTTTTTTTTTTTTTTTTTTTTAAAGCATTTGATGTAACATTAGCATATTTCCTAAAGTTAAAACTTTTTCGCCTAATAGTTTTTCTTGTATAAAACATTTCGTCCAACCTAAATGATGGTAAAGTTTCTCTGGGCCAATTCAGAAACATCCTTCCGTCCCGTGACATCATTCTACACTTTAGACCTGTTCGCAGTGCGTCACAGATGAGCGTAGACGATCACGTGGGCAACAAACGTTGGCGATCACGGAGCGTTGTACGAGTCCGTGCACCGGAAGTGTGCAGTCCAAATTCGACAATTTCATCAGAACACTGCACGCTCGGAGTTGATTGTACGCACGTTGGTGTAACGTCACCACGTTGGAGCAGCGTCTCGTCGGCCCGTTTCTCCTCAGGTGCAGCCACAGATTTTGGCCGTTGCCGACCGGGAGCCACCGACGCGCCACCGCTCCTCGTTATGGCGGGAGGGAGGCACCGCTCACTGTCACCTGCCGCGCGCTGCTATAACCACCGGTGCCTGAACGTGCACAGAAAAACAGTCAGTACTTAGCCTTCGCTGACCCAGATTTCCTCTTATTTAATATGTAATTGATCCTAAATGTACATTTGTCAGTGACTTGTTTAAAAAAAACAAAATAAGTTTGCTGCTCCAACATTATGTCCAACACTAAGCGACAACAAAAAGTCAGTTTGATACAGCAAAATGTGTCCACGGTGGCTTGAGACTCCAAGAAGTGATGAACTTTGGCTTTTGATTGATTTTTAGTCAAACTGAACAAATATTTAACCTGCTTCCTAAGGGAGACAAGTGTTTGTCTTTAAAATGATAAAAAGCCCCAATAACTGATGTATTTTAACAGTAACTCAAATATCACAGCTCAGAGTACATGTCGAAATACTGTCCTAAAATATAAAATACATGATAAATGCAATCACATGTTAAAAAATGTAAACAACCCTCTATATACCAGCTGAAACTACCATTTTAGTATTTGGTACTTGAGGCCATGCACATAAAAAAATACAAAAACTGAGAGCATAAAATAGACTAATTTCAAGATTTGAAATCCCCATCAGATTAATCCCATTGTTACTGAAATTCCTTGACACCCAGACGAGAGCAGGACATGGTACATTTAAGAGAGAGCAGAGATGTGAATGGACAAAGACCTGATCCTGCTCTGTGTGGGTGAGAATCAGGATGCACACGGCGCTTTGTCAGGTAAACAAAGACGTTTCAGTAATTTGGACAAACAACCATTTGGGTCCAATTCAGTTGTTTAGGTTCATGGTTTTTGACCTGAATATTTAAACCTCAAGAAACAAGAAATTCAATCTCATTCATTGTTAGACATCATGGCAGATTCAGTGTTTTGCTGTCAGTGCAAAAAGCTACTGGAGTGTGAAAACCTGTCATTGTGGCTGTTTGGATGCCTTGCTGTCAGACTCAAAACCAGTCGCCCCCTCCTCCTTTAGCAGCTCCTGACAGCAGAGACAGAAGTTGAGGCAAAGCATGTCCCTGCAGGGAAGATGCTTCCACCCTCACCTGAATTGGTGAACTTCAATCACTAGTTAGTTAAGATTAGGTGTTTTAAAAAACAAACAAAGAAAAAAACGTGTTTCCACAGATTCTCTGCCGTCCTGAAATGTGTCTTTAGACTTCTCGACCCCCCCCTCACTCCCTTTTTCATTCTGCCTTTGTCCTTATTCACTGACACTGTCCACATAATGTCCAAGTGAGACGACGAAACACAATTTATTCTTCACAGACGGACGCAGGCTAGAAGATAGTTTTCACTCTATTTCCTCTATTCAATGAGTTTCCTAACTTAATTATATATGCAACTGAATATTAGTGTGTGTGTGTGTGTGTGTGTGTGTGTGTGTGTGTATGTGTGCACCCCCTGCAGTGTCATGTTGCTACAGCTTACTGCTAGTGTGTCCGGGTGGACAGTTGTGGCGAACTACTAAGCAAGTTAATCAATCAGTTCAATAGGTCATCAGTCAAGTTTTAAACTCTACTCTCAAAAGTTTGGTCTTTTGTCCTTTTTCCTTTTCTTCTCTCTTTCAGTTTATACTTTTTCTTCTTTCTTTCTTTTCCTTTACTGTCCCCTTGTCCCCCACGACCACTTTCCTCACTGGATCTGACTGGTTTATCCTCCAATTTTACACCAATTACCGTCACTGTTCCCCAGGTGGGAACGCACAGAACAAGTCTGAATAAATTGCGGTTGCATTGTTGAATTCTCAAGGGGTTTTTACCAGAGCTGCTGATTCCGAGCAGCTAAAGCTCCTTAGAGATGTTGTTGTGTTGAAGGCTTTAATGCATTGGGTTCTTTGGTTCACTGATGTGAGGAAACTACCCTGTGGCCAAGTAATGGGTTTTAAATATATCATTATTTTTTCATTCTGCCTCCTGATGAGGAGCATACACACCATGTATGGTCAGATTTTACAAGCATTTCATCATCGTACACTGTATACTAGGAGAGGAAATTCAAGTTTGGCTAAATAATCCACTTATTTAGCCTCTTGGCAACTAAAAAGTACATTTTACAACAAAATAAATATTGTAGTAAATAGATGCGAAAGCATTACTGCATGTTTGCAGAGTTTCACGCGCAGAAATAGATTCGTTTCCACTCCCACAGGTGACGGTATGATGATATTTGATTCTACTTTAAATGTAGTAATAGCTAATTAACGCATAGCTGATTCTGTCTCTGCGCAGGAATCGCATCCCAGCCTGCACTGGGATTTTTAAGAAAACATCCCTAATCTGCAGAAAATAAAGGAAAGGCCTTGTCCTCATTTCTCAAACTCGTATACGTATAATAAACTTACTTTATTATGCTCCTTCTTGACTGTAATCTGCCACATGTTGGACTTTAGCAAATACTTAACTGTCCTCGGACACGCTGCAGTGCTGAGATGTTGCTCAAAGTGCCAAATCGACACTAATTTCACACTTCATTGAGAACCACAGACCTGATCCTGTTTAACTGATGGAAAGTGTAGCGAGAAAATAACAGATGACCCCACCTGGTTCCCTCTTTCTCTGTTTCAACCTTCACCTTCTTTAAATCTCTCGGCAAACTCCAGCCATTCTTCAGGAATATCACAAATACAAGTGGTGGCTTGTTTGCTGCCTGGCCAAAAATAAAGCCACCACCTGAAATTTAAATAAGTAAACAGGAGCCTGCCACTGGAAAATTACTGCAGTGATTCATTCGTCCCAGATGGCAACAGCCCTGACTGATGCAGTAAGTAGCTTCTCATTTCTTCATCGACCTTGTCGTAAAACAAATCCCCTGCTCGTAGAGAAGATGTAACTCTGAAGGGTCAAAGTACTGGCCTGCACCAAACAATGAAAACAACGAAAGGAGTCCAGACCCTAACCCCACTGTGGATCTTTGGGATTTGTTTGAGAAGTGGTCTGATCGTCCTTTTGCTTAATGAAACGTCGCCAAAGCAAATGTGAGCTGTAATCAAAGCTGGTGCAATAAAATATTAGAGTGGGACAATTGATACCTAGAAACCTCACAAGCTGAACCTGAGGGCTCTTCATGATGACAATATCATCATGACAAAGATAAGATAAGTTCAAACTTTATTGATCCCACATCGTTAAGCAGCTCACAGGAACATTATATAAGTATTTACAGAACTTGCAAAGTGGATGTACAATGTACAGTATTCACAGCACTTTACTTTTTTCACATTTTGTTATGTTACAGCCTAATTCCAAAAGGGAATATTCTCACAATTCTACAACCAATACCCCATAATGACAACATAAAAGAATTTTGTTTATTTGCAAAATATGATGTATGCCAAGAGCCGTATGAAAAACCGTAGCAGCTGCTGAGGTGAAATGTTTAGGTTCTAGCAAGTTGATGCTAAAAACAGTTACTGCTTATTGTTACAAAAAACTTTCCTGACAAAAGTGTCATATCGTTAAGTTTTTCACGCTGCTCATTACATTGTCAGTCTGCACAGCGGTGGTTCTTTATTTATTATTTTATTTGTTATTTCAAAGAATAAATTGAATTAGTTTCGGTTTGTATCCCTGTAACTTGTGGCCACAGACACATTATGAGAAAATGGGGCCCTGGGCACAGACGAGGGAAGACCCCCTGCTGAGTGAATGTGAACGTCGACCACTTTGTCGTTTTTTTCTCAATCAGTAAGTTTTGGGGGCAGAATCAGCTGTGTGGAGTTTGTGTGGAGACCAGTTGCTGGAGTTCTGGGGAGGGGGCATTGCTGAAATATGCAAGGATGGGAGCATATGTTGCTCTAAAACCTGTATGTCCTTTTCAGCATTGATGGCGTCTTTCAGATGTGTAAGCTGCTCACACCATCAGAGATGCAGGCTTTTGAACTAGCTGCTGATAACAAGTCCCTCTGCTCTTTAGTCCGAAGGGCATGATTCCAGAAAGACTTTGTGATATTGATTCATCAGAACCATTTTTCCATTTTGCCTCAGACCATTTAAAATGAGTTAGGGCTCAGAGAACATGGCGGCTTTTTTGGATCGTGTTCACATTTGGCTTCTCCTTTGTAAGCTTTAACTTACATTTGTGGATTGCACAGTGAACTGTGATTTCTGGAAGTGTTCCTGAGCCCATGCAGTGATGTCCAGTAGGGAATCAGGCCTATTTTTAAAGCAGTGCGTCCTGAGGGCCCAAAGATCACACACATCCAGTTTTGACCTTTGGCCTTGTCCCTTGCTCACAGAGATTCCTTCTGATTCTCTGAATCTTTTGATGATATTATAAACTGTAGATCGTGGGATCTTCAAAGTTTACGTTGAGGAACATTTTCCTGAAATTGTTTCACAATTTGTAGATACAGTTTGTCACAGATTGGTGAACCTCTGCCCACCTTCACATGCGAGAGGCTCTGCCTCTGTGAAAGGCTCCGCCTCTGTGAAAGGCTCCTTTTATACCCAGTCATGTTACCGACCTGTTGCCAATGAACCTGTTGTAACATGTTGTCAAATATACTGTGAACTGAAGGTTTCTCCAAGTGATGTAATCGTGAGGCGTTTTCCTGCTAGAAGTGATGAAGAGAGACGCTTTAATGTAGGGATGTCAAAGAGAAGTTAAATTTGCATATACTGCCCAAACTAGAACCAAAAGAAAAAAGTTCAATAGCAGGGACTGTGTCCATTATAACACTGTATTTCAATGCTTCTACAAAAAACTACATTTTTACTTTAGTTATTTGACTGTTTAAGCGGTCACATACTGTTGGTGCACTGAAAAAGGTGATTTTGACCCCCATTAGATCTTCCACATTGTAAGCTGTTTTCCCCAGCAACAGCTGCCCTGATGCTCATTGCACCATAAACAAATCAGCAGATAAACAGGAAGCAGCAGGTCTCATAACAGCCAGGTAAATATTGTTTCCCATGGTGAATGAGTTCTTGGCCGAGGTTATCACAGTAGTTAAATGTCATTGGATAGGACATTTACCCAGGCACCCTGGCTTCCTAACAGCCGCAGGGACTAATCATGTATACGGAGTGATTGTTTCTTCCTCTGTGGTGTCCAGACTGAAGGTCCAACGTGACAGGCTGCAGGGAACGTTGTGTGTTTACTGTCAAAGGGTGTTTAAGTTCTTCCCACAAAGCTAAAGTGACACCTTCAGGACAGCGTGTTTGTCGTTTTCCCCTAGAAACCTCCATATTTGACCTTTATGTCCAGCCTGCAGGGGTTGTGGAAAACAAGCTTGCAACTTTGTTTTCAGTAAATTGTTAAATGTGCAGAAAGTTGGACGGTTTGTATGGTAGCTGGAAGACACCATTTCACTTTGTCTTTTGCCTGTCCCGCCTCAACACACCTTATCCAAGTAATCAGCAGTGGGAAGCGCAAGATTAGATGGAAGTCAAGCAGGGCAGGAGTCCTTGAAAACCAGGATTGAAAACCATTGGTGTGAATAATGATCTGCTCAACAGTAGTTGTCAGGATGCCATCATAAACCACTCACAACCGTCTTGTATCCGCAAAGGCTCAGGGAATATGAATTTAAAAATTTTCAGATGCTAAAGGGGTTAAAACAATCCACTATCTCACAAAAAGCAAGTAGATAAAATATTGATTTTGTGCAGCAAGAATGATAAATTGAAAATCTCACTTTGCACCTTTTGTTTGTGAGAAATGCTGAGCTAGAACAGCAAGAAACAAACTAAACCGATTAACTGAAGCATCCAGTGGTTCATTACAGAATTGAAATCCCTCCACCACCTGACCACACCCTGGCTTTGCCTCAGCTCCAACACCAGGCTGCTGTTAAACGTCTCTGACCAGCAGATGGAGCTCTGGTTCTAACGCAGCAGAGGGAGCAACACCAGCAGTGGGCCAGGGACCCTCCTGCAGGCAGTGCTCCCCGGACGCACCCCACAGATGGCAACCACAGCAGAACGGAGCAGGAGCCTTCAGGATTCCAAATGGATTGTGTAAATGAAGTTGAACGAAGCTGCCCACTCCCAGCTGGGTCCGGCTCCAACCCTCTGCAACAGGATAAACGGTTTAGATAATTGATGAATGCACAGTTATGGTGGGTACTGAGTGTGTGTGTGTGTGTGTGTGTGTGAGACGTGCAGAAAGACTCAAAGCGAAGTGCTCAAGACTGAGCCATGACTAATAACAATGAAAAAGCCTGCAGGTCACACACGGGCATCAATCTGCCAAGGATTTCAGAGCAGAAGGCAGAAGACACACACACACACACACACACACACACACACACACACACACACACACACACACACACACACACACAGTAGTACCCCAGGACATTTGCATGCTAGGATTAATCTATAATTCATCGAGTAATATCCATACCTGCCATTTTTCCTTTGCTGCATCTTTTGTTTAGGCCATAGAGACTCGCTGTCAAGATGGAAACTGTATAATCATTAAAATCAAAAAAAGCTGACTACACATGCAATAGCTCATTCTGACAGTTCACTTACAGGTTCACACCAATGGACTGCACCATTTTTTGTATTGTTTGACTTGCAGATCCCATGAATACACTAAAAAAGACATATTCTGCATGTGAGTGGTAAATAAAATTGTGTTGGCAGTTTGGCTCAGTTAGAACATCTTCCTGTGCCTGTGTGGGTTATGTATTGATGCTCTGGACTCCCTCCCACAGCAATTAGAAAAATAATCAATGACTTTTGTGTGTGTGGGTTTTTTTTTTTGTTTTTTTTTGATTGCTCTTCATCCAACAGTAATCCAATTTCCGGTGGTGGTCGTTGTTAACCCGGGCCCCGACCGATCCGGTATGGAAGTCATTTCTGGTGTGAAAGAAATTTTTTTTGTTATGTGTTTTACACAGACACAACCCTTTGCATTTTCCCAGACTTGGGACTGGCACCAGAAGACACTGGCTTGTGTGTCCTTTCGGCTTATCCCGTGAGTTCAGGGTCCCACAGCGGATCAGTGAACATGTTGATTTGGCACAGTTTTTACGTCGGATGCCCTTCCTGACCCAACCAGGCTTGGGAATGGGCTGTCAGGGGTTCAGTGTCTTGCCCAGAGACACTCTGACACATAGCTTGGATCGGGGATCGAACCACTGACCCTGTGGTCCGTGGACGTCTGCTTTACCAACTGAGCTACAATGTGATTAAAAATAATTTTAAAAAATGTGACCCATTATGCCTGAAATAAGAACAATGATCTCATTGAAAGTCGACAAATGAATGAGCGTTATTAATAAATGAAACTGAGGATGGTTTGAATAAATGTCTCTTAGCTCAACCTTCCTTGATACCTGCATCTAGTCCTAACACAGAGCTCTATCTCAGCACAGTACAGGCCGAGCTGACGCACACTCTGCAGAACCTCAGCACAGATGGTTGGAGCCCGAGGCAGCATTAGGAGCTTTGCATAATAACTGATGTTATGATATAAAATAAACTTCACAGCCAATTCAGGTGCAGCAGACTAAATAAAATCTTTGGAATCAATGTACAATGTATGTAGAACAGTTGGACTTTTCCATCTTTTAAGTCATTTGAGGCATTTTTAGATGGTTTGAGGTCATCGTTTATCATTTTTGAGTTGTCTTGCAGCTTTGTGGCCATTTCTCTGGGCTCTTGCAAACAACGAGTATAAACTTATGGGCCCCTGAGTCCCTGCTTGTTCGGCTCGTTCATCCATCCATCCATGACATAAAAACAGGGCAGCTTTTTTAAATTAAATCCAGACGGAAAGTAGTCATGTCCCAAAGCACAGATAACAAATAAGCTGCCAAATTAAAATTAAAGTTCTTATTTACTACTCAACTGGTTTTCATCAATCAAAACACCATGGATGTGAGGGGATTAATGAGTGACAGGTTTAGAAGCTTCCTTCACACTGACAGAGGTGGAGAATTTGGTCTCTCTCCCTTTGATCACTGCCTCTAAATCCTATAACAGCATGTGTTCAAAATTATCTATCATATTTGATTTTTAACAGAGGAATAAAGCTGATGAGCCACACAATGAAGTTGTGGGAAAGAGTAGTGGAAGCTCGGCTAAGGGCAGAGGTGAACATTTGTGAGCAGCAATATGGTTTCATGCCTAGAAAGAGTCCAACAGATGCAGTATTTGCTGTGATCATGCTGATGGAGAAGTACAGAGAAGGTCAGAGGGAGTTGCATTGTGTCTTCGTAGATTTAAAGGAAGCGTATGACAGGGTGCAGAGAGAGGAGCTGTGGTATTGTATGAGGACGTCTGGAGCGGCAGAGAAGTATGTTAGAGTGGTGCAGGACATGTGTGAGAGCTGTAAGACAGTGGTGAGGTGCTGCAGGTGTGACAGAGGAGTTCAAGGTGGAGGTGGGTCTGCATCAAGGATCAGCTCTGAGCCCCTTCTTGTTTGCTCTGGTGATGGACAGGCTGACAGATGAGGTTAGACAAGAATCTCCATGGACTATGATGTTTGCAGATGACATTGTGATTTGTAGTGAGAGCAGAGAGCAGGTGGAGGAAAATCTAGAGAGGTGGAGGTCTGCTCTGGAAAACAGAGGAATGAAGCTTAGCCGCAGTAAGACCCTCAGCTGGTTTCTCCCACTCACAGAAGAACATTTCCAGTAAAAACACAGTTGCACTACAAAAAGCAGCTTCTTGGCTTGAAGTCGGTCGTCAACACTGCAGCCAATAATCTGCCTCTCAGTCAGATGATGAATACTTTAGATTTAATCCTCATGATGGTTTGTTGTGTGTCTGTGTTACCGCAGCACAGAATGCTTAATTCCCACTCATTACTCTGAAATTAAAAGCTTGTGCCTCAGGACTGTGCTGACCTTAATGTCACGCCGTGTTGAATTTTTGTTTTCAAGTGTCACGCCGTGGGGGTCCCTCAGTCTTTGTGTTGATTTTAGGAGGCTGTGTTCTGACTCTCTGTCAGGGTTCTGAGAGGCTGCTGCCACAGTAAGTCGGTGCCCTAACATCATCACTTTTGCACGATTTAAAAACTTTCTATCCAAAACCAAAGTTATGCAGGTCACCCACTGGAACCACTGTATCATGAAGCGTAGTTCAGGCCCCTTTACCACCATGACGGGGCCGTAAAGCCAAAAGCCATCAGGAGAATTTTACGAGCCCCATGATAGCAGAGTTATAAAGCCTTTTTATTTTGTTTTGAAGACCCCTGCTCAGAGTGTAAATCATACAGAGAATTAAATGCAGCACTGTGGAGTGCAGAGAGGTGCTGACTCGTCTCAGTCTCTCTCCATGGCTGCCAGCCCACGCACTGTGACAGATCGCTGTCTCTGACTGTCTCCTGCATCACATCCGTCCTGTTGGAGCCTTGGGCCCACAGGTGTAGAATGAGCTGTGCAGCAGTTTGTTTGCTGATATTATCCCTTTCCTTATCCTTCATCTGCAGGCAGCAGCAGACTGCAAACACACCTTTTAAAGTCCCCAACTTTATTATATGTCTGCCAGCCTCCTTATTCCTCCAGCCCTGATTTTCATCTCACTGCTGCTCTTTTTTATTGTTTGTTTTTTCACTTTCCATTTTTAGCCAGCTGGTGTGTGGCAGAAGAGCTTCACAATTGTACAGTGATGTATGAATCCATGCACACGCACACACACACACACACAAAGAGACTCACCTTTCACTGCTCTGACTGCTGTTAAAACGTCGGAGTCGGAGCCTCTGGTTCAGCACGGATCTCAGGGCTGAAGGTGACAGCGAGGTGCCAGTGGAAGTTTCAAGATTGACTGGTTGATTCCTGTTTGTCTCACACACACACACACACACACACACACACACACACACACACACACACACACACACACACACACACACACACACACACACACACAGCTCTGCCGTCGCTCCTGTTCTCCCCTGTCTCATCACAAGCTCTTGTCGTGATGCAGTTTCATGTCTTCCCACTGTCGACCGCTCCTCCTCACATTTCCATTCACTCCATGTTGTCTTCAAAATGTCCTCCTTCCTCTCCAGACCCTGTTATTATCATTTTCTCACTTGCATGCATCCGTCTGTTTCTGAAGCTTGCTGTCATTTTCATTTTCCCTTGTCTCACCATCGTGTTCATTCTTACCCTTTTCATACTCTTTTCCTCAGCAGCTCCTTCTCATTTCTTGCTCCCTTCTTACTTCCTTACTCCTCCTTTTACCTTCTCTCCTCTCTTGGGACCTCTTCCTAGATCTTGAATCTAATTTGTGCACCCACCGTTCACTGTCTCAGCTGAGCAGAGCCAGAGTCATAGCAGCTTTTTATCAGAATCAATAAACCCTTTTCCTGTAATAAACTTTCAGGCCCAACCTTTTTCAAACATACCCTGATGTCGTCAGCCTTCGCAAGGAATTTGTCTTAAACCAGTCAGATTTCATCCCAGTTAAAGAAAGAAACCATGCAGACATGTGCGCGCACGTTGATGCTAACTGCTGTGCTGTGGTTTGTACATATTCAAACCACTGACAGGTGAACAGGTGGGAAACATTCTGCAGCAAATAAACAGTCACTTCTTTAATTTAATTTGTTGGAAGGAGGAAACTATAACGGGGGCTGAAGTGTGATGGTTAGACGACTGATAACAGTGTCTCCTAAACTGCAGGGCACCAAGTCTCAATCATCCATGTGGGCAGAGAAGGGTTCCCTCTCCGTCGATTCCCACAAACGAGCTATTCTAGCACAAATGTATAAAAAAATTATGATTTCATGTTGGTTTTAATGTTGTGGCTGATCAGTGTAGCTAAGTAATGGTCTAATCTAAGGTTAAGGTTATTTTAGTTAAGGGTTTGAGATCATCCAGGGGGCTGGTGGCCCAGGGGTAGAGCCTTCAAATTCCACCCCACCAGGTGGGGCCCGGCCCCGAGCCCAGATAAAAATGGGAGGGATTCAGCAGGAAGCGCATCCGGCGTAAAAGCTCACACCGAATCAACGTGCAGAACATGTTCCGCTGTGACGAGTCCTGAAGGAACAAGCCGAACGCTGCTGGTCTTTTGATTTTATGTCATCTGCACTATTGGTTTCCAATACTTTTTATCTCTTGACCTTTCAAAATAAAGCACGCTGACATCTTAATAAAGCAAGCTTGGTTGCGAGACATTTAAACAAAATATTCAGTCTTTCATTTCATCGTGGTTTTAAAAGCATAAAGGGAAAAAAATGTTAAATACTTTAACACAAAGATCCATTCAGATAAGTCTATATTGTCAGCAGAATATCTTGATTTTCCTTTTTCTTAAGTCTACAAATGTTCACACTAGCGCTGCCACCTCACAGCTTGAAGGTTGTGGGTTCAGCAGGCTTTGGCCTTTCTGTGTGGAGCCTGCATGTTCTCCCTGTGCTTGTGTGGGTTTAGGGGAATTGGTGACTAAAATTGCCCTCAGGCATGAATGGTTGTGTGTCTGTGTGTCTCTCTGCGTTGACCCTTAAATAGACTAGTGACCTGTCCAGGGTGGACCCCGCTTCTCACCCCGCTTCTCACAGCTGGGATAGTCTCCAGCCAGCCGTGACACAAACAGGATAAGCGGTGACAGATAACGAATGGATGGATGGATGTTCACACTACTGGACTTTTGCTCAATGTTTTTGCCAAATCTGATCTTTTTTTTGTCAGTGGTTCACATTCTGTTTTTGTACAGTCAGTGACATTTATCCAGCTTTAGTGAGAACAAAGCTGTGGCACTGGTATATGAGATCCCCAGTAACAACAACCTCACATGCTCCTGCTTTGTTACTGAATTCTGTAGCTCAGTATCCGTTTGTGATCTTCTCTGTTTTTACTGAATTATAAGTAGCCAGTTAGCAGATAAGAAACACACCAGGCAGTGTTTAGTGTCCTGCCCGAGCACATTTTGACCACCAGGTGTGGCCACGAGGGAGCAGGACCACGTGGTTCATGGACATCTGCTCGGGTGATGTGAATATGAATCCAATCTAGGACCATGTATGAAAGTGGCCCAGGGTTTGTCCACAGCTACACAAAACAGTCTGTTTTTAGTTAGTTGAGGGTAAAAAAAAAAACAAAAAAATTTAAAATAAATTAAATTACATTTTAAAAAATGAGCAGGATTTGGGCCACTACAGCAGCATCTTTGAGAGTCTCAACCACCAGACTGTGAACTTGTTAAGATTAAGAGACATCTCACTTTGTGTTTTTAGTATGACACTGCCTTTGTGTTCAAACAGAGCACAGCAAGTGACTGTTCTGCTCCTCGTAGTTTCACACAGTGACTCGAGGCAGACGAACCAACTAACTCTCAGAGGATTCAAATCTGATTCCTCTGTACTGTCTCTGTACAGTGGCTGTGAATGTGCCAGCTGGATCAGGCCTTTCTGCTGACATCAGTCTGATGACCCAGCTCCTGAAAACTCTGAATTGGTTTTAAGTGTGAATTTGCATGTGACCTGTGACAGGCTGGCAAACTGTCCGGCCACTTGGCAGCAAGATCAGCAAGTCTCAAGACATCACGGATGTCACAGCTTTTTTTGGATGCTACATTTAGCATCTTCGTTTTCCATCGATCTTGTTAGTGCTTAGTGCTATGAATTGAGCTGATTTGAGCTTCATTGGGAGCACATCACTCTGAGGTCAGTCAACATGCCGGAAGCTCAGCTGGAAAGAAAGGTACTGCTGAGGTTTCCTGAGCATGAACATTTAAGATTCATCAACTTTATTGATCCCAAAGGGAAATTGTGTTGCCTTGTTACAGCTGCTCTCCACCTGAAAGTAGAAAGAAAGGAAAAGGACACCCACCAAACCAAGACAACAAACAAATACAATACTCATCAATAAGTAAGAAAAATCTAAGCTAGAGGAGTAAAAATAAATGAAATAAAAAAAATAGGAGGGGGGGGGGGGGGGCTGTGACAGAGACACAGAAAAGACAAACCAAAAAGGGGCCGACACACTGAGATGGAACAGGAAACAGGCTCATAACATCTTAAGGCTAATGTAATTTTAATTTAATGCACCACGCAGAGGTTTTTTTTTGATGAGTGAGGCTGCAGAGGAAATATCCAGAAGCCTGTTACAGGCCTTGTAGTTACAACAAGAATATGATGACTCTTCTAGCAACCATCAGGCAACAGGTCATTGAACACACTGAAGTTGCTTTGTAGCTCTCAGACTTAGAGGGAAAGACAGTGGATGAAACACCTTGTCCTTTCCTTTTTGTCACTGCTACACCGTTATTTCTTTCCTGTTTATGCATAAAACACACAGTACTGGAGAAGTCGTCTGGACAATTCAATAGTTCACCAAAGGTGGGGGACAACAATGCAGGAGGAAAACCAGGAGTCCTGAAGTGAAAATAGGAAAATATTTGAAGATTTGGACTTGAAAAGACAGGGAGTGAGTCATCCTGTCTGTGGAGCAGCAGAGAAAAACCCGTAGGAAGATTTAATGGAAGACAGTAATAATGCTCAGTCAGGGTTATGTGATTCAGGAATGTGTAAGAAACATCTTTGAGGAGAATGAATTAGGTTTGAATAAAGATGAATTCACACAAACAGTGGTAAATGTTCTGCACTTCCACAGCGCTTTTCTACCTAGTGGCACTCGAAGCGCTTTACACTGCTTCTCATTCACCCATTTGCACAACTATGTTGGGCTTCAGTGTCTTGCTAAAGGACCCTACGACATGTAAACAGAGGAGCCAGGGATTGAACTAACAACTGCGAGGTTGTTGGACAACTGCTCTGCCTTCCTGCGCCACAGTCGCCCATGGAAACTGGAGACGCCTTTAGTATGTTTTAACAGTGGATTCTTTTGGTGGTGCATGAGAATGAAAGCTTCTCATTATATCTACAGTGTTTGACAGGGAAAAGATGTTTTTTCTCTCTTGTTCTGTATTTCTGTCCCCCCACAGTGTGGGAAGTTTATTATTTGTCTCCAACAACTGTAGCAAACACAATATGATGTAGCATTATGTAATAATATCTTACTACAAGCAGCAACATTAGCACTGCAGCCTGCACACAACAGGGAGATTGTTAAAGTTCACTGCACATGCTGCAGGCAGCAGAAGTGTTTTTGCTTTAAATAGAAAAAGCTCAGGTGAAAACAGTAAAATGACGTTTCAGGCTCCTGGTGGCTTTGCTGCTTCACTGTCACGCTGTTGTGCTTTACTGGGACATTTCAACACAACAGCACCTGTGATGTTTTCCTGCTAGAACACCTCAGAACATGCATCAACATCTGCAAACAGATTCCACGTCAAGGTTAAAATGGCCGAACAGTTGCTGTGTTGTTGCCATAAAAAAAATCTAACAAAAATGTTTTGTTTTTTTTACTGGCAGCAAACCGTTTACACCCAGAAACATTAAAGCCTTTCATCACCCAGCTGATTGTTTATGGAAGTCTCTCTGCATCTTCGCCTCATAATTAATGATAAATATGTTAGAGAAATCTTACCTCTGCCTGCACTCATTTACATTATTGTCACAAAAGTGCAATTGCCTGTCGTTTCTATGCATGGAAGAAGCGGAGCAAGACACTGCTTGTAATGATTAGTGTATATTAAAGACCCAAATGAGGTGAGTGTGAGGGATGATAATAAAAAGGGTTTATTAACAAATAGGCAAACAAATTCCCTCCAAGCGAGGACAGAAGAACTCTCACTAACAGAGGAATGCTACACAAACAGTGGATCAGTGCTACATAGGGAAAACAAATGATGGGAAAACTATTAAGTAATATTAAATAATTAACCAGGAAACAAACCAAACGTGTGCCTAAACAGAGACAAACAGGTGACCAAACCTCTACCTGAAAAGAGGATAAACAAACGGGGACAAATGAAAGACTAAAATTGGGGGACTAGAGTCCAACAGACAGGGTGTGTGGCATGAGGAGACAAATTAGCAGCTGTGGAGAAAACCGGGTTTAAATGAACAGGGGAACAGGTGAAACTAATCCAGACTAACAAGGTGAGTAAAGAAACCAAAAGGACTAATGGGAAATGGGGCTGAGGTGCTTCAAAATAAAAGCCAGGAACAGGAAGTGAAGGGAGAAATGAAAACAAATGACACTGCTGCAAGAACCCCCTCATGTGAGTGTGTGTGTCCATGTCCTTGTCCTTCTGGGCTTATGTGGACAATTGTAGCTTCATACACTGTCGTGAGCTTCAGTTGCTTGTGTGAAGCTGGTTTCAGGGTTTCGATTAGATGCAAGTGCAAGTTAACCCTGTGTGTATGTGCATGGACCTAGTGTGTGCTAGTTGATCCTGCACAGCGATTTACACTGATTACTTGACCCACGAGTTAAAGGTCAATGATCCCAGAGCCCCTGTGGTATCTGTGCAGCATGGAGGTCATTCCGAGGGCGTTTATCCAATCTGTTTCCTGTCTGTGTTGTCAAAGCTGCAGGACATTTTCTGCCATAGTTTTCTCTTCTCTGCCAATTAATGTGGAAACGGTGACGGATGTGCACTTTGCATGAACGCAGTAAGAAAAAATGAACAGTATGTGTCATTCAAATAGCATTTATAGCCGGAGCCCTTTTTACTGCTCGGTAACATTAAACAAGATTTGTGTGTTCAATACAGTCACAGGCTTGTTTGCTCTGATTTCCACTGTGGACACAAAATTTGACCTTCAAAGGTCTTGAAAACTTCAAGATCCAGGTATTGAGGTGTAGAGATAGTTTTACTCTGTATGCTATGCTTTTCATAGTTTCACCTATTTACTAGATATTATAACTGTTAACGGCAAAAACGTTGGCGTGAAACATTTTGCACGAAGGCTGGTTTCTGCTTCTGCAACAAGCCTGTGGGTCAGGAAGTGAGCAGGAACAGAGTTGCTGTGCATCTTATGCCATGACCTGATGTGCATCTCTCTGCACACACCGACACGAGATAAATGGCTGCAGATGATGAACCACATCATAAAAATCTACCTGCTGACATCCAAAAATAATGACAATGCGCTTCCTCTTCCGGGTCACTCAGTGGCTCCTTCTGCTTCAATCGTGTGTACAAGAAAAAGTGTTAATTGACAACAAAGAGGAGTGTGGAGAGGAGGAGGTGCCCAGTGTGGCGTCTCAGGCTCACAGAGACGTCAGTCAGTGGACTCTGGGAGGTGGATTTAGGGCAGCGTGTCTGTACGGGGACAGGCTGTCTGTCTGACTGATTGACTGACTGCATTTCCTGCCTGCCTGGTCAGCAGGTCTCAGCCTGAAACGTCGCACGCTAAGTAATTGGTCCTGCTCCATTGGTTGATAAATGCCTCCCTCACCGCTCTCCCCTCGGGCCCTGCTGGCTCACCAAGGCTCTAAGATTCCCCCCCTCCTCCTCCTCACACTCTGCACCCCCACTTCAGCCATTACCCTGACTGAGGAAACCTGCTAACCTGCCCACGTTTACAGATTCCAGAGCAGGTATTATGATGTGCACTGTGGCCTCTCGTGTCAGGAAACAGGAGAAGTGTTGCTGAGGCTGGGAGCAAACCAGGTTTAATCAATTTTCAATTTTCTCTTTGTCTTCTCACATGTGTTTTCCTATTCTTCCCCCCTTTCTCCTCTTCCTTTATTCCTGCTTCCTCTCCTTTCCCCGTTTTTATTCCCTCCTTCCCTTTGGTTTCTATTCTTCTCCTTTCCTCTTGTTTTTTTTCCACTCTACTCACCTAATTTCTTGATCCCTTCTCTCCTTCATCTTTAATTTCCTCTCCTTGTTTCCATGCTTCTTTTTGCTTCGTTCCTTTACTCTCTTTTTCTTCTTCCTTCTTTTCTTTCCTCCCATTTTCCTTGTCACGTCCTTTATTTCTCTCTCTCTTCTCATATTTTCATGTCTCTTATAATTTCCTCAGTGTGTAAATTGTCTTCCCTCTTCCCCAACCTCTGTCCCATTTCCTTTTCTTTTTTTCCTTCCCTGTTTCCTTTCGTGCCTATTTTAATTTTACTCCTCTGCTCTCTTTGTAATTTCCAGCCATCTTTTCATTTCTCTAGTCTCTTTTCCTTTCTTTTGCTAATCTCTCTCCTCCTCTGCCAGGCTCGTGTCCCGTATATCCATCCATCCGCGCCCCCGAGGACAAATCGCGTACCACTGCACCCCTCCCAGCTGTCTCCTCAGTGAGTGTGTGTGTATGTGTGTGTGTCTCGTTTAAGAGTGTTGGGCGAGAGAGAGGGAGAGAGGGAGGAAGAGTGGAGCAGCGGGGACGGAGCGGTGGAGCGCAGAAGCGAGGACACTTATCCCTCGGTCTTTCACACTAACTCATGATACTATGCTCGTTGCCTTGGGTGCGTGTGGGCACTAGAGCAGAACAAGGTAGGAGACATTTCCTTTACAGTTGTGTTGTATTTGTGTACAGTGTGCGCGCCGTTTGCGCTTCAGGGTTGTGCGCACTTGCTCATGTGCGCCTGCATTCCGGGAAACACTGGCTGCTGATTCTGGCCGTGTGCGACCATGTGGAGCTGCTTTGTTGTGTCAGTAACTAGGTTATTGGCAGAGTGTGTCTGATTGGAAGCCTGGGCTCTGTGTCATAAGCCATGTTTGTTTGTCTGTTCGTGAAGGCGTGTCGCGTGGCACATGATATTTGGATTCATTTTAATATATTTACAAACTGCGCTCGAGATGATCGGGATCACGTTTCCCCGTCCACTCCTGAAGCTGTGTCCTGCATTTCCCTGAACTTCTTTAAGAGCGTGAGTGAAATACTAAGGATGCTGCGGTGCTTCTGTGCGCTGCGCGCGGAGGCGCCTCTCGGTTTGATGAGCGTTAATTGCGCCGGAGTAAGTGAGTCGGTGCAGTGTGGAGGGATCAACTACTCTGACATGCAGGTTGTTGGCTACTTTGCTCGAGAAAAAAGTTGGTCGCAAATTTTCTGACCCCGCTTTTAATAAAATCGCATTTCGGACGTGACACAAACAGATGAGACTGTCACTTCTTACTGTCCTGCTGATGTCCATGAAAGACAGCGAGTAGTAGTAAATGGTCCTGCACCTCTTGGCTGCAGCGACCAGGGGAAAGTGAGCGGCAACAAACACGGAGACTCCTGGTTGCACTTCCAAAATAAAGCCACGTTGTTGCACATATTTTTCGTGTACTTTGAAAATGCATGAGCTATGCTGCTTCTGTCCAGACTCCTTAAAGTGGTGAACTAAAGATTAGAGGGAATTCAACGTGTAAAAAAATGGACACAGTGGAACTGTGCTGCAGCTTCCCGGTGTGAATGTGTGCAAATCGATCATGACTTCATGGTGTCTCAGTGAAAACTACCGTAAATTCACATTAAAAACCTTTTAGTCTTATATTCTGTTAGATCATTATTGCACATCATTTTCTCCATATTTCTGTCAAAACTCCAAACGTGTGATGTTTCAGGGAAACACAGTGGTTACATGCAGCATGTGGGCTACATCTACCTCAGTGTTTGACATTATACGTAGGAATTAAAAAAACAAACAACATGCTTTTATCTTGGAAAGCTCTTTTGCCACCTTCCGGCTTCCTCCTGTCTTTTTCTGTCAGTCTTGACGCAGCACAGTGATCAGAGCAGAGCGTCTGTGCTGGTTACGGTGGTTGTTTGATGTGTCTCCACCTTAACGTCCGATTCCTGTCTATTATTCTGAAATCACTTTATCCCCCAGATCTAATGTTAAAACTCGGCATTTTGCAGGCAGCGTTCATACATGTTGCGTAAGAAGTGTGCGCCCCAAACGTGCAGGAGGAATTGGAGAATATTACGCAAAGCAGCCGTTTGCACGGGTTTAATGTGTATTTAAATGCAGGCACTGATTATATGGGACCTTATTTGACAAAATCAGATCTGATTACTGAAATAATAAGAAGATAACATATACGTGCAGTGATCAGAGATCATCTGATAAATCTCAGCCTGTATGGTGTGTATCACCACAATCCCCCCCCCCATGATTTCAGCTTTAGTTGTGTGAGGCAGATTATAGATGCCAAATAGTTCCTGCATTCAGTCTGAAGTCTGGCAGTAGTTTTGATGAAGGAGTTGGTCAGAACAGGCTGGCTGCAGGATGTGAGGAGAAAGAAGGGAATGGGGGATCCTCCTCCTGTGCACAGGCTGCAGCGGGTCTTCCCTGGGCTTTTCCTCTCTCTCTCTCTCTCTCTCTCTCTCTCTCTCTCTCTCTCTCTCTCTCTCGCTCTGTCTCTGCAGCTTTTCTGGGGCTTCCCTTGTTTTCCCTGCACCAGCCTCCAGCCCAGCCCTTCCTCCATCCATCTCTCTGTCTATAAGGCCGTCCGGCTCCCCTCCCTGCATTGATTTTAGAAGGAAAGAGGCTGTAGGATACAGACGCAGTGGCAAGAAACAGCAGAGAGTGTGCTGTGTTCAGAAACATAGACATGTAACGGGTAGACGGTGCCATGAAGTGCCCGAAGGAGAAACCAGACGTGTCATTTGTCCCTGAGGAAATGTATGATAATTAGAGTCATGTTTCATCAGTTTAGCCGCCTTAATTCAGGGTGCAGCGTCTTCCTTTTCCTGTGTGGCTCCTCAGGCCTCAGTTTAACACAGGAGCGATGAGGTTTTTACATTTCTGACCGTTTTAAGTTTGATATTTGCCACAACTCCACCGACATGTTTAGTGTCGAAAACAACACCCAAGTGCTGCTTCACCCGTTATGTTGGCTGATGGATTATTCATTAATGCCCCTCCTTCTCTCTGCCTCTCCTCCATTATCTCCTGTTCAATCCTGCTTCCTCCCTGCTTCTGCCTCCTCTCCTCCCTACTCTCTCAGCATCTCCTCCCATCCTCACATGCTCTACATTTCTCCTCTCTCTCTCTGCGCTGGATTAAATTTCACAACTACACTATAAGGCATTTAGCTGATTCTCTTATCTGGAGCCACGTACACATACACTGTGCTCCCCTGGTTTCTACTTCTTTTAACCTTCGTTTGCCCAGGGGGTGTTGTGCTGCTCTTTCATCACCGCCTCATCTCGCACTCGTGCATTTACAAATCACACTTGGGAAAAGCTCTGGCACAACCTCAGTTCTCTGTGCTGAGCTCTGATGAAGCAGTGCCGTGTTACGTAACATTATACTTTCTAAGGCGGCTGCAGGACTTTGATAGAATGACAACATTGTGGTTCCGCACGTGTGGTTTGGCCGAAAACATTCAGCACGGTTGTTCTGAACACACGAGGAAACAGGGTGTGTAAAGATTAGCTAAACTAATGCAGTGTGTAAAAAAACTACATACCTGTGCATCCTTTCAAAGTAATACTACACGTGTACATTTGTAATGTTGTACTGATTCCGTGCAGTTTCTGATGGTTATAATGCAAATTCTCCTCCCTGTGATTGTTTTGGAGTGGAAAAAAGGTACGTTGCAGTTATTTCCCCAAACTGCTGAAGGACCTTTAAACCTTGACCACAATATTTTTAGTAATGAGAACTAAAAACGGCACGTTGGTGCAGTGGTTGATGCTGCCGTTGTCCTTCCAAGGTGGCGCTGGTTGAGAAATACCCAACTAGAGTTTAGCTTGATAAAACTACATCACTATTGGTTAGTAACTCATATTTTATTGGTTAGTAAATCAATCGTGTGACAATCTGTGAAGAACTCCACATTTCCATTGTATTAGTCATTGTACTGCAGAGCTACTTCCTGCTTCAGCGACAGCCCACTTTTCATGTTGCAAGGGAAAATTAGTACTTTGTAGAGTCACTGTGATCCATTTTGTCAATAACTTTATTTTTATTTTGATTATTGGGATTTTTAGATATTTCATTGGAACCAACCAGTGGGTCAGGATAGGAAGTGGGACAATGCACAAGAAGAAAACAACAACAATGGCTTTGAGCATAATTCATATACTGTAAAAAAGATGAGGACACTTTCATCTCAGGTACTTTTGAACTTGGAATTTTGAGAAAAGTATTTATTTATTTTTTTCCATGTTGAATTTGGATTATTTTTGCACTAAGGTGTCATTGTAAAAGCTGCTAATGTTAAAAGCAAAAATGACCTGTAAAAACATTTTACAACAACAAATTTTTTGTGAACTATTGACAACTAATTACTGGCAAAGTTAGTTGCCAGGTAATTTCTGTAATTTAATAGAATACAGGATAAAAACTAAATAACACCAGACTACAATTAATTAGTGTGATCTGTGTGAAAACAATGTCCCCAACATTGTTGATGGGAAAATCTATGGCATCTATTGGTATTAGTTTCCATTAAATAGAATTCTTTCAATATCGCACTGTTGCTTACAGATGTAAGACACCCGAGAAAGTCCCTTTGGACATTAGCATGCAGTACAGCATTTAGCAGCATCTTCTAATGCCGTAGAAAAACAATGAATAAAGAAAATAATCACTCACAATGTGGATTTTGCTTAATCGTGTTGAACAGGGGTTTTCCTCCGACCATCCCTGAACTACCCACAGCTGATCACCTGGGTCGTCCCGATGCTGGAGGAGGAGGGTTCTGTGGGGGAAGACAAAGTGAATTGGTCCACTGATGTAGACCTTCTTTTAACCACAGTTTCCTAACCAAAGAAAATAAACCAAATACGAATTTTGGAAGAATTTAGTTCAGAGGACTTAAAGCCACGTTGAGTAACTTTCTAAAAATGTTTTTCATGCTCCAAAGATGCTGTTGATGCCTCCTGCCAAGTCAGACCCATTGAACAGCACTGGCAGCAGTGAAAAAACATTTGCTTCTAAAGGTGTTTGACCGTAGTTCGCCCTCTTAAGCAGCCAGAGAATCAAATCATTTCTACTATTTATTGTATTTGAAGAATGACCCACATGTGAAGGTGTGTGCGGAGCCAAGCGGAGCAGATAGAAGAAGAGCACAGCAGAGCAGGCAGAGAGAGAAGGCTGCATGGACGAGTGTGGATTGATTGAAGAAAATCTTAAAAGTAAATGAAAGAAATCTGCAGCAAAAGCTCTGTAATCTGAGTGGAGGTTTGAAGACTGCAGATTAGTAGAAGCAGAGACTTTATTGAAGTATTTGTGGGCGTGAAACCATTCAAACATGCAGAAAACACAAAGAATATCACGTCAAATAGGCAACGAAGCACTGACCTCCTTTATTATAGTAACCATCCCTCCTTCTTCTTTGGTTTCACCACATCACCTCAACCTTCCCCCTGACTCCCATCTCCTCCTCCTCATCCGACTACTCTCCTAGGATACATGCAGAGCTGTTTTTAATTACACAGATGATGTGGCTGATGGCAGGTGGTACGCAGCCTCATAAACAGGACAAAAGGAGTTTGGATTTTATCTGTTCTTGCTTAGGAAGGACAAACACTTACCATTTGGAGAGAGGAGCTGTGGAGCTCTGACACTGGAAATCTGAAAATGTGGGCGTGCTGTGGTGAGAGGCATCACTCACTCGAGTTTAGCTGAAATTGGATCAGTGTTATGTGACACTGGCGAACAGCAAACAAAAGAACAACTAAACGTGCAAACACGCTGATCCCTTTCAGTCCTTAGACCTCCAGCTTCACTGTGCATGAATGGAAACATTAAAAAAATGGGAGGCGAATGGTTGGACTGCTGAAGAGACAGAAAGAGCCTCTGGGTGCTGGATAAGTAGTGGTGGACTTTAGGATGGACGGAGGATCACGAGAACAAAAAGACATCAGAGGAAAACTGCAGCACAAGCAGCTGCTCAGTTCATCTGCTGTCAGATGTGTTGAAACTGCGTGTTACAGTCAAACACACACACACACACACTCAGGCAGTGTTACTGTACGTTCCTTTCAGCTATTGCTCATGTAATTGATTAGCGGCTGCTGCGAGCTGCACTGTGACACTTTGTGTGAAAGACACTTGCGACTCTGCAAGGTTACATAACCAGAGTAGCTGTGTTACATACATACACACTCCCAGCATCCAAGCAGTGTCTCTCTGCCTCCCACTCGCACCTTTGCACCGGTTCAACCCTAACTTCTTAGTGTTACCTCTGCACCGGGCACCGTCTAGCTGTGAGGTGGAGCACACTCCACCACCATAATTATTTGAAAAATGTAATTTTATTATTTGTCATTTTTTTGGCAGGGACAGTGAGCAGATTGCCCCAGAATTAGCTTCGAATGCAACATTTCTCTCAAATACAAAATACACAAATCTCTCCGTTTCCTGTCCTTCTGCACAGATTCACTGTGAAGTTAAAGGGTTTTATATGTTGTTGTCTCTGTTGTCACCTGTGTAAAGCTCAGAGGTCTGACTAAGACTCCACAGGGAGTAAAACTGCTGAAGGAAAGTTTAAAGCTCACAATAGAAGGAGCTGCAGAGCATGTTACGACTTCTCCTTCCACCATCTCTGCTTTGCCACCATCCGTCCATCCTCTTTCTTTCACCTATGGCTTTTTCTCTTCTTGTCCATCTTTTATCTTTGTTTCCCTTTTATCGGCCCAAACTACTGCATGTTTCCTCTTTTCTCCGTTGGTCATTCCTCAAGTTTCAGCCATTCACTCTTTCATTCCTTTCTCTTTTTTCTCTTTAATACATCCACTCCTGCTTCTTCACTTTCTTCTCCTCCCCATTTCTCTTTATCCCTTCTCCTTTTCTTGCATCTCACCTGTCTCTCCTGCGTTTTCACTCACTCACTCACTTTTTATCAGCTCATATTTTATCCATTCATTCACTTTTCTTCTCATTCCGCTAATCATTTTTAATGGGATTATTCATCAGTATCCACGATTCTCCATCTGTTTATCTTTTTCATTTTTGTTCTTTTAATTTAATAAGATTCTTCTCCTCTGTGCACAAATTGCTTTCCGTCCGTGCTTACTTTCTGTAGGTTATTTCCTGTTCCACGGCTGAAATTCTGTTCCCACACTCAACTCCTCCACCTGTCAGTGCTATCTGTCATCTGAGGGTGCAGTCATAAGTGCTGGTGCAGTGTGGAGGACACTGCAGTGCTCTTGTGTAGGCAGGTGTAGGCTGAATTTGCTCTGAGTGGACTGGAGATTTTGGGTCTATATACCAAACTGCATGACAAACAATTCAGTAAATGTCAGGATATTTTTCGAAAAGTTAGAAATGTCAACCTGATATTGATGTAAAGTGCAGAAGGATTTATTACCTGTAAATCCACCTGTCAGTGAATTATTCCATCTGGACCTTCAATAGGAAAAACAATTTGTTTTAGATAAAATTCCTGCATTGTAGCAGAAAATCTAAAGCAAGACTCAAAAATGCAACATAAGACAAATTAAGAAATTAGATTGTCTTGGTGATGGTGCAGCATTTGGGATCACAGCGATGGTGACAGTAGGAAATGCGAAGCCATGTCACGAGGAATGTTCTGCCATAGTCGGAGCATCCGAGGGGAACGATGTGAACATGGGAACTACAAGAAAAGTCCCTGCCAGGGACAAAAATGACATGACCTTAGTTCAACTCCGCTCCAGATTCTCATGTGTGGGTGTTTGGGCAACAATGGTCAGAGGAGGCTCAAGGTTTATTTTAAAGGTTAAAAAACATGTCATACGTGAAGTGACTGTTACCGTTTTCACAATTTCTCAAGAACAACGTTTTTCTCTGCCTCTAACCAAGATCTCAACACAACCATAAAAAGTTTAATGTTCTGCAAGATGGGATATTTTGGTGGAAATATTACATTTTACTGATGTGTTCACCATCAACGTATTCACAACTTGCCTACTACTATGTTAAATGTCATAGTTATCTTCATAGCTTCATCATGTTAATTTAGAAAACCGATTCCAGTTGCAAATATATTCTCCACAAAAATGGAATTTGCAGTTTAGTTGTGTAGAAATGTCATTTTAAGAGACAGAGTTGATGGTCAGTTTGGAATAAAATGTTAAAACGAGGTGATGATGATCGTGCAATGAAATTACAGTGTGGCCTAAATATTGTAATGATAAAACTTTTAAACAGGGAAATGACTAAAAGTTAATTTAAACTCTAATACATTCAGTGTTATTGACCCACTGGCACATTTCAGGCTTAATATTATAACAAAAAAGTTTTCGTCTTGTACCCAGAGGCTTTAATATAGTTTGTTCCTGTTTCAAAAAATACTTTTAATGTCTTAATGTGTTTTTAGGTTTAAATCCACTAGGGATCCAGGAATCTCCCACTCATCCTCTGTGACTGACACATCCAATGTCTGCTTAGTCATCCTTCACTCCTCCGCCCTGTCCTTTGTCTTTCCCACGTCATCCACCCTGTTCCTAACCCCCCACCTCGACTTTACCTCGGCGTGTGAGTGACAGGCAGTAAGTGCGTCCACTCATGCATTTCTTCTCCATCCTCAGGGATCAAGAGAAGGAAAGAGAGAGTTATTAATGGTTAGTGATGTCATATGGCACCGTGCGACCTCAGTCTGACTGATGCTCTTTCTGCAGCCGTTAATGAACAGATCTGAGTGTTAAGCATCTGTGAGGGATGTTAGGGTGACGCTCAGGTCCACTGTTACAGTCGAGCATATGTCCTACATCTTGTTCATGTTCATGCCAAGACAGTCCTGCACATCTTAGTGGCACGTTAACCGAATAATTCTCGGATCATGTTACTGTCGGTCACGACAGGCTAAATAACAAACACCAACATTAAAACCTTCTTGTGACAAACGCATGCACCAGCCCAACGTCTACACTCTCACCTTCTGCACACAAAGGTCAAACGACTTCGACACAAAGCCCCAGAATCACACGTACTGTGAATTTCCACCTAACCATGACCTTGATGCCTTTTCTGGTGCTAGATTTTACCAATGAGACATGTCTCTGTCTTTTGTGGCACCTTAGGACCGAGAGCAGTGCATTTACACCAGTAAGGTATTTTCTATTTGATTCAGGGACAGAAGCAAAGACTGAAAATATCTAAACACAGAGGACAGTCTCCAAGCGCCTCGTATCACACTTCTTGTCAGCCGTGACCCTTCTCTATATGGAAAGTGCAGCATCAGACCAGCTAAGGGGGGCTGTGGTGCAGGACCCAGTGCATGGACATGTTCACAAGCTTGACAGGATCATGTGAGACGGACACTGAGGAAGTGTTTGGAACACACAGTGCTCGAATCATTTGGGCTGCAGTGTTCACAGGAACTGCCTGAATTCAAGCTGTTTGAATCAGTGATGTGAGGACACAGGCAGCGTGAGCTTGAAAGTCCAAAATACCTGTTATAAAAAAGACACTGATCCCTTTACGGATGTGCATGAAAGCGAACTGTAACAAGCATGAATGCATGTGGTACATTTTTCCCCGGTGATTGCTGAGTCACCTTTGGTGTTTGAGTGGCTCTCATCCCTCTCATGTGCACGTACACACACACAGTGCACGTGTTGGACAGCACACACTCCCCGTTCGTGTTCAGCAGATTGCTGTGCTCATTTTTTACACATGGGAGACACAGCTCCCGCTAAGATGGCTGTCATGCCCACATACCCTAACAACAACACACACGCATGCACGGAGACGCAGCCCCCCACTGGTCCACCCACGTCCACTCGTTGGTGCGAGTCCAGGAACTGTGCCACCAGCTGTCCCCCTGTTGGCTGTTGTCCTGATGTAGGAGCTGTGTGTGTACATGTATGTGGACAAAGTTTAGTTCGGTCCTGTCGGGTGGACACGTAGCCGGGCCTCCCACCTTCAAAGGGCTGTTTGAGGTTTACGATGGTTTTAGTTGTTGTTTTGGGGGTAAAGGGTTAGGGAGCGTCCTCACATCTATTGTACGACCAGCGTGTGTGTCTCGCCCACTCTTTCTCACATCCACATCCTGAGACTGAAGCTCAGCCTCTCATCCGGCGGCTGCTGATTTAACACCCTGCGTCATCACTGTTACATAAAACACATGAAGACCCACAATTAGAGAAGAAACCAAAAAACGGCCGTTACTGTATGTGGAAGGATTTGAAGATTCAGTCAATTCTGTAGATTCTGTAATTTTTACCCCTTGTACACATTGTGTGCGAGTCCCTCCGAAATCTCATGTGTGTGAGATGTAAATGCAACCAGAAAGTCTTTTCCATAAACATAACAGGTATATGTTGACACTTATTGTTGATACTCAACATATGACTAAATGTTCCCAGCAAACTTTTGTTTATCCTCCAAAATGAAATGTGTGATGTTGCTCCACCAACACACAGGTGGTCTCAGTGTTAGAAGCTGTCAAAAAGCCCACGGTTGTGTCAGACTCTCACAGCACTTGGTTAATGTTAGAGGAAGATAGAGTCCGAGGGACTAAACAAGCGTGGGAATTTTGACAAAACAAATTGATTTATTTCTCAAAAAATAAGAAAAGAACGTTACAAAATCTTGGGCCAATAAAATGGGGGTCAACAAAACCAACTGAATTTCACAGCACTGTCTCTACGTAAACATACTAACCCAGACCAACATATTAATGGTTGATCGGTCCATCCAAGACACACGGGGGGTAACCGAAGGACCAAAACTCAATATCAACTTACATAAAGAAGCAAAATATGACAATAAATCTAACAGATGCAAATAATTAATTTATTATCCAAAATAACTTTATCAAATAACAGAACGTACCTAAAAAAATCAAAAATCCTAAAGCCTCAGCTACAGTTCATTGTCCCTCCAGCAGCAGAATATCACAGAAGCACATTACAAATGATTATTATACTCAAGCAAAAACAATTAAACTGAAGTGTGACTGTACAGAAGTTACTTATCATATAAACTGAATTTACAAGAAAGGAATTACTTCTTATTTAATATACTGTCAAATAATATAATGCGCTCAAAATAAACTATGTTAGAAGGCAAAGTGAGCAGTGCAGGGTGGTTACTGACATTTAACGCCGCTGTACGGCAGCAGGAGCGACCATCACAAGTCACTTCACACACATGTTCATTAACCTTAAAAAACCAAACCTTAACCAAAGTGTTTCTGCGGGTGAAGCCACACATGGGACTCGGTCTGTCAAATGACAACCCTTCATTTTACACGCAAGATTTAGCTAAAATCTAAAAGTCATTTTTGTGCTGTTACTGTTGTTTTTACTCCTATAACATGATCCATGTCAAGCAAACTAAGTCCAGTGGCTGATTTTAGATGTTACATTACATATAGTTAACTGTCCTCCCATTATAGACACAAGCTGCAGTAGTTTGTTTGCACAGATTGAGCCTGATTTGTATTTGATTTTAGTTTGTTTTCTGTAGGTGGTTTCAGACATTGATTATTTTAGTGCAGAGAGCTTCTTGCAGTTTTTTCTTTTTTTTCACAACATCCCCGGATTTGAAAGTTTGATATAAAGTTCTCTGAAATATTTTTGAATGAAGTTGCATTGATTCATTGAGTTGCTATTTCTTCAAGGAACTGACTAAACATCAGACCTCGTTTTCCTCTCAGTGTAAGTAGAGTCGGGCCATTCTCAGATTCTCAGCTGGCGTAGAAAATGTGTCACACACATATTTAAGTGTACTCAGACACACACTGTGATTGGTTATTGATTTCTAAAGTCAGGCCTCTTCCACAGTGACACACACACACAGATCTCATCAAATCCTGTCATCGTCTCATTATATTGGTAATGTTCTCTCTGATGTCTGAATGTGTCTCCTCGATGTTTTCCTGTTGTATTATATATATATATATATATATATATATATATACACATACATATGTGTTTGTGTGGTTGGTTCATTGGCTTTGTACATTGATATTCCACAGTTTAACAGCAGCAGCAGTTAGTTTCAGTTAATTGAAAAATCCCAGTATTGGTTCCTGCAAGATGCTGCTCTCAAACAATGTGGTCTGATGCTGAGGAGGATATTTGCTTCTGAGGAAATGTGTGTTTGTTTTACTATGAGACCTGCTTTTACCTGGTGATTTCCCCTCACTATAATATAATTGCACTAGTGAGGGAAAGTAAAAGTACCAATACCACAGTGTGGAGGCAGCAGTGCTAACCACTCCACTCGGCAGTAAACATTTCCACATCAAGGAGGGTACCCTCGCTGCCACGTGTATTCCAACCTGGCAGGCATGGTGGACTTTGTCAGCCACCAACTGCAGAACTCTGGACAACTTCATGAGATCTCCCAAAAGATCTCACAGAAGTTAATCGTTTGGTTTTTTTTAAACCTTAGTTTGTTTCTCTCTTGTCCTGATCAGCTTTTGCGAAATCTCTCAGGAGTTTTCTTTTCTGGACTCCGTATACTTCGGATGTGCATCTAAACCCGGCATTATTGGACTTTGGACAGAGGCTCTGCGAATACGATCGTCCGGTTTATAAAGGCCCGGAAACATTCTTTTACGTGAGAAAATGACCCAGTGAACTGACCTCACTGACTCTTGTGGCAGGAGACCATGTTGTTTTCAGATGGAGGTCAGAGATGGGGTCAGTCACAGTGACTGGAGGCTGTTCACTTACTGTGGGGTCTTAACTCACACACAAACTGTAGTCATGTTCCCCACACACACATAAAATGATCAGGCTCATATGGAGAATGATAAATATAAAATGACACCTGCCCATCAAATGCTTCTCCTCCACACACTCACACACACATTGGTAAAGCGTTTTCTCTGTCTCTCTGTTTTGTTCTGCCTGTTGTCTTGTGACCCCTGTCTGCACCAGTGTCTGTCTGCACTTCCTGATAACATTTAGTTGTTCTGGGTCCTGTAGTGTCCTCTTTTAGTAACACTTTCACACTGAAGACTCAACTTTCAATCAACTCCATTGTCACTCTGTTGGCACACAAATAAGTACTGGATAGGAGGTGATAAGTTGGTTCATAAAGTCATATTTGAAGCAGAAAGGCCAGCTTTTGTTGGATTTAGCCTCTTACATATGAGCATTGGCTCTTTTGTCCATTTTACTTCAGTGTAGATGACAAGCTTAGTTTTTGTATTGTTTTTTTGTTGAGCCAAGCTACATTCTTCCCTGTTTTATACTTTATAGACTAGATGATTAACCAGATTATGAATAAGCATCATTAGCTGCAGCCTTAATGTGGCACCATGTTTTATTAGCCTTCAACTTTTGGAGGGAGATGGAATTTCATCCTGCTAATTTGCTCCAGAGCAAAATCTCAAGCAGTTTTTTCCGTCCCCCTGTGTCACTCTGAAGGTGAGTCCTTAAAGTCAGGTGATGTCACTTAAAGGATGGATCAGACTGGATCACTGTGTATCAGTCCAGTATCAGCTCTCAATGGCCTAAAACATGTATCTCCAAAATGTCAGCTTCACATGGATTAGGGACAGACAGCACTGCAGCTACAGGCAAGTTTAAATAAGTCTAAATGGACAACACGCTTGGCAACATCAAGAAAGTGTAAATAGCCCGTGAAAGGAAAAGTACTGAAAATACCAACAGGTGATGGCCCTTCTCCACCAGCCTCTGAGGTGAGAATGGTCTGATGGCTGTGGTGAGAGGAAAACAAACTTGTGAAGAGTCTGGTGCTGACATGCTGACATTTACAGCAGTGTAACAGATAATACACAGCATTTTCCTTATTTACCTTAAGTTCCTTTATGCAGTAACTCATTACATTTAGAAACATGTCTTTACAGTATGTTATGCATTTTAGAGTCAGACTCAGACGCTGACAGATTAAAAAAATGCCTACGTCTGAACCCCTGTCGATAAATCAAAGCCTTTGAAGATGTTTTGAAGGCAGCTTGTACCCGAGTGTGTCTTAGAGGACATGCTGACACGGTCCACGTTGGACTCCCCCTGCTGTTGGAAAGCATTCAGAACAGCTGAATTCAATCGATGGGGAGCTGAGCTGTCAGCGGGGAGCCTGAGCTCGGGAGCAGGTCCCTGGGTTAAGAAATGAGGCTGTTTAAGCTCTGTGAGCAGGACACATGACGGGAAGCCTGTGTAGTAGTGGACTGACCTGTCAAGAAACAGTGTGTAATAAGGAATATACTTTCTGACTTTAATTTAAAAAAATATCCCTCCAATTACTGGCTGCACGGTTCTTTATGTTTAATAGCACATTATACAAATGAGTCTCTGGAGACTTAACGTACATCACACAGTTAACTCGCCTATTATGTGGAATCAAAAATATACAGAAATAACTGGGTTCCAGCGTTGAACCCCAGCGTTGTCTCTCTCTGCAGTTACTAAGCGGAGTTTTTCATCAGGTTTGTTTTATGTGATCGAAATTCTGCTACAACCATCTAAACCGAAAGTCAGTGCCCTTTTTTATTGCTATAGACAGACATGGCGTCACACTTATTTCTGGGAGCTTGAGAAAAAGGTCAGCTGGTCACGGCTGGCGTGTGGAAGGCAACAACATCTATGTCTTCATTTCGAAGGCCTCGCTTTCTAAGCTGCCAAGATATTTCATGTCCTAAATTGAGTTCGGAGCTCATAATGGCACCAGATCGTGGGAGAAAACGGCAACACAACTCGCAGTTAGAGACACTTGTTCCTGTGAGGACACTTCACTCTTCTGACTGATTGAACTGTCTTGGTCTTGTGTGTTGGACACTGCATGTAGCCAACACAGCTGAATGTGAATCAATCAATCAATCAATCAATCAATCAATCAATCAAAAACAGGACTCATGACTTATTAGGAAATACCTTTGTCTTGCGGAATCAAATACGCATAAAGATGTGGTCGATGTTCTTCAGAAGGTTAATGAATTGGTGCAGCTGTGGAGGTGCAGCCCCAAACACGTCAGCTGCAGGTGAAATTTTGTTAAAAGCGAACTTTTGTTGAAATGCCAACGATGCTTTTAACCATTAAAATGTTAATCAACCAGCACTTACTTATGGCCAGGAAATCTTAACCTTCACATAATCAAATCTGGATTAATCTGTGTTCATTTGTGTAGCAAATTAAAGGTCGGAGAGCTGCACAAAAATGCTGACCATCTTTTAACGCAGTGATTTGTGTTTCTGTAGCACATTTATGTATTTAGTTGTGTTTTCTGTATTTGCAATGACTTTTTTCGAAACACTGCAGCAGTGGTGTCAAATCAGTGAAGGGGTTTTATTCATTTGCTTGTGTTTTGTCTTTTTGCATCCGGGCAGCTGCTATCAGGTTCTTTATGAGGCCTGATCGAAGCCTTTATGTCTGTCGTGCAGCTGAAGCTGATGTTTTTCTCACAAAATGTCAGTGTAGACATGGTTCCATGGCATGTTCTGTATGTCCGGTATGGGGGGGAGTGGTCTGAACATGAACGTGAACGGTTCTTCTGAACATGGCTTCTCTTGCCTACGTCTTGCTGCCAGAGACCTGGCAGCGCTTCCCCTCACATAGCTGAGCCACATTTGGCTTGAGGGAGGAAGCAGTTGAGACCCTCAGTATGGCTTGAAGATGATCGTCAGTAAGTCTGGACCTGTACTTGGACTTATTAAAGTTCAAATTAGAGAAAAATCTTTCGAACAAATATGTGCTCACAAAAAGGCACATGGTCCACTTGAACATGCTCAGGGGAGCCGGGGGTCAGTTGAGGTCAGAGTTGCACTGCAGGTCAGTGAGCTCCATTGGAAGCACAGGAGGAGGATCTTGCACATTAAAGAAGAAGAAAGTACCAGGAAAAAAAGGCTACCAGGCTGTTCATTATCAGCTGGGACAGTGGGACACCATTAGTTATTTATTATATACAACAATGGGATGCAGCCATGGAGGCGTTGTTTACTGGCTTTTATGTTCCATCATAACCCCATGGATTCAGCGGTACGTCGTAGCCAACACCAATGTTCCGTTGACCACATAACCAAGGCGGGTAAGAACCTGATGAGGCTCCAGCCTGACTCCGAAGCTGGACGGCGGGCGGGAGCTGGCTGAATAGCCCCATCGGAGGTCCACTCCCCTCGGTGACATCATCAACGGAACATCGGTGTTGGATCCTTAACGCTGGTAACATTGACTTCGTCCAGCTCAAACTCAAACATGCTCATTTCAAACACGGTTAGAAGTAGTAATCCTATGACGGTTCTGTGATGTTACACCGGCGCCTCCATAGTTTTTAAATGTTTCTCTGCATGTTTCAAGCCCAGCCGATGGCCCCGCCCCCGGGGGCCAGATACTCCACTGTGCTTGGTCCAACTTGCACAAATCCTCTCGCGGGCCGCGATTGTGAGGCCCCCGTGTTAGATGATGGAGGCTTTCACAGCCCGAAAAGAAACGTCAACAAAACTGAAGAGGATGTGATTCCTTAAATACATGATTCCATTGTCATATTAAAGTTCCCCAAGAGACAGAAGTTATTCAGTATTAATCATTGTGGGAAACAGTGGGTTCCTACGCATTAAACCCCCACACAAAGAGGATCCAGGTTCTAACCCCAGTGGTTTAAAAGCTCCATTCGAATAAATGCTTCTTATCTAATTACATTTTTGTCCCCTAACTGCAGCTGACAGCCATGATGTCTCATTCATTTATTGTTTTCAACTCATTTCATTGTAGCACAAGGCAATTAAAAAGAACTCTTTGAGCCTTGGGGCACCTGACGCCTAAAAAAGAAGGTGAACACCTCCATTAGTGGAGCTAATACAACCTGCAGTTATTGTGTCATTTGACTCGTGTTACAGAAAGTGAATGAGAACAAGAAATCCAACTAGAAATAGGCACCGTGTCCGTGTTCACACATCAGCACCGATTCCCTGATGGATGAACAGAAAGGCCTGTGTCGGTGCACTGACACGATAGAATCATATCATCTGTCCGTCCTCTGTTGTTCGTCCTGAGGTTTGTTCTTCTGATTCTTAATTCAAGCATCTTGGGTTTGATTTGATTTGACACAGGTGTTTAGCATCAGGAAACAGGGAAATTATCTTTTTCTTCCGTCTGAAATCAGTTGAGAGGGTGAAGAATGTTCCCAGGTTTCTATCAGGAATGTGTGCTCGTATTGTCAGTATTCGTTTGGTGTTACAGTAAAAGTTGAGCCCTGCTCAGGATTCCTCTGCATCAGGACCCCCTGCTGTGCCAAGACTGCGTGAGGGGGCTGTGTACTAAAGTTGGTCCAAACCAAAGTTTAAGGCATTTTTTTCCCTCTTTGACAAACTTATCTGCTTCTATTCCTCTTTTCTTGTTGTCTTCTTTGTGTTGACCCGTCTCTCGTCCTGCATTTGCTCCTCTGAGGTTCTGCCTCAATCACACACAGGCCAGTGGTTTGTCCAAGTGTGTGTGATATCTGATTGTGTGTGGGCAGACTCTTTGTTGACGAGTCCCCCCACTCGTCACGTGGCCCCTCTCTCTTTCATTTCTCTGCCGGTTCCCTCTGGTCCTCTCGGTCTCACTTGTTCTCTCTGTCACTTGTTCATCCCATCATCCCTCGCTTCCTTTCAGTCTGTCACGCACAACTCCACTGGCTTTGTTTTAGAGAGCTGCAGCCTGACACTGAATGGCACTGTCTCGCTCACAACATGCACTCATTTCATTTTGTGGGAAGACACAAACATTTTAAATGTTTTATATCAATCAATTACTAATACTCAGCATGCACCTCTTTATAATAATAATAATAATAATAATAATAATAATAATAATAATAATAATAATGGCTTTATTTATAAAGCACTTATCAAAAGTACAACGTGCTTTACAATAAAAGATATATAAATTAAAAAATATTAATTAATAAAATCAGGTAGATATACAATCTCAGAAATAAGTAAAATTATATCAAGTGATATAGTAGTAGATAGTGAATATACTACTTATACTAAAACAAGGATCTCACATCTCAGGGAAAATGCCTTTTCAGATGACACTGAGTCAGAGAGCCTGATTTCCTCAGTCAAGGTCATTCCACAGTTTTGGAGCCATGATGGAAAATGTTCAATCCCCCTTGGTTTTTAACAGGGAAGATCCACTGTCTGACGATCTTAAGTTTCCTAATGGCACATATGGAGTTAAAAGATCAGAAAGGTTGGATGGAGCAAAATCATGCAGTGCTTTATAAGTAATCAATGAAATGTTTAAATTTATCCCAAGATGAACAGAGAGCCAATGTAGAGACGTAAGACAAGGAGTTTTTTTTTTGTCCGTTCAGCTTATTCTGCGAGTTCAGGGTCACCACAGCGGATCATTGTCTACATGTTGATTTGGCACAGTTTTTGCACCAGATGCCCTTCCTGATGCAACCCTCCCCAATTTCTCCCGGGCTTGGACCAGCACTGCACAGCTGGGGAGGGGAATGGGCTTTTAGGGGTTCAGTGTCTTGCCCAGAGACACTTTGACATATAGCCGGGAACGGGGATCGACCTGTCTCTGCTCCTACCTCTGTCATCATGCAATAAACATGAACTTCCTGCAACTGATGGGACCATTGACTGCAACTCTTTGTAATCAGCTTTGCAACCATGCACCAAGCCCAGTTGGGATCAACTGGTTTAGAAAACAAAATACCTCTGATTTATCACATTCTCTACAACTGGCTGCTCCTCAATGCAGAATCATCATTTCAACCTGTGGCCGTGACACCAAATGACTGCTGGACAATCATGGATGAAGAGATCAGGACTGTAAACGTTGGAGTTCTAAATTCAAAGAACAACTAATAAGGTAAAAAAATGAAATATTGTTATGCTTTCAACATGTCAATAAGAGAAAAATTACATGTTTCAGTATAAATCAGTGAGAATGAAAGGAAAGGTGTTCAAGAAGGTGGTGACACCAGAGATGTTGTTCAGCTTAGAGACAGGATGCAGAGCTGGAGGTAGCAGAGCTTAAGATGTTGAGGTTCTCTTTGGGAGTGACGAGGATGGACAGGATCAGGAATGAGGACATCAGAGGGACAGATCATGTTAGATGTGTTAGAGATAAAGTCAGAGAGGCCAGATTGATGTGGTTTGGACATGATCAGAGGAGAAACTGTGAATATATCGGTAGAAGGATGCTGAGGTTGGAGCTGCCAGGCAGGAGGTCTAGAGAAAGACCAAAGAGGAGATTTGAAAGGAAAAGAAGAAGACATGTTACAATATAAAGGTCAAACATGATTAAACAATCACAGACACGCATACACAGATGCAGTGTACTGTATGCTCATGCACGCATTTCCATGTAAGACAAAGTCCCATCGGCCAGCAGACAATTTCCATTTAATTAACTTCTCTGCAGATTTGCACGTCCATATTTCTATGCAGCATCGAGAAGCTACTGTGTTATCACCACTGTGCACAGTAGCCACTTCTGATTTCTGAGGGGTTCTGGTAATGGAGCTGCTCTGTTTTAAAACAATGGGAGCAAAGAAAGGCTGCTGGCACTATCAGAGGACGTTAGGACGGAGAGTTAAGGGAGAGGAGCACAAATGAGTCATCTCACCAAATTACATGAGCGAATGGAGACTAGATAGTACAAAGGCTGCTGAACTCTATAATGTTTATCCAGGCCATTATTTTCCTTTCTGTCACTTTTCCATTTTCCTCTGTTGGTGTAGCACCACAGAAATGACCTGTTTTATTACATTTATATTGATAAAACTCTGTGTCAAGGGAATTATTTTGCCGTTATGATAAATATTTACACCAATTAGTCCTGTAGGAAATAAAGATATGTGATAATTGTACAAATGTGTCTTTAATTGATCTACTGGAAATGGCTTTTTTAAATCATGTGACATGAGAACATTAAAATCCATTCAGAGCCGGTCAGCTCACCCTTCTTCTCTCTGCTCGTTTCCCTGCTTGTCGGTGTTACTATCAGCTCAAACTGTGCAGGTTTCCACAAAGACATCCATAATTTAAACCTGAAGGGCTCAGACAAGCTGGTGAGTGTTTGGTGTTTGTGTGTGTGTGTGTGTGTGTGTGTGTGTGCACGCACATCATTTCACTAGCGGTACTTCAGCAGTTGGGCAGTTTTTTACGCCTGATAAACTGTTTCGATGTCCAGGGTATGAAACTGACCGAATGAACAATGAGCTTCAGCTGACATCCAAATGAATAATCAACAAACGATGGAAATTTCTATTTCTATTTGCATTTCTATTGAGTTTTGTTTAAAACTGTGAGTAGTTAACTTTAGGTGTTAACATTTCAATCAAAAATGTAAAACATATACAACCAGCAAACTCATGGGAATATTTTTTACCATGTAACTATAAGTTTCTTTTCTACAGACTGTGGTCATTTTGAGTAGAAAGACCAAAACAGCTGATTAAACACTAACTGCATTTGAACTAAACACTGGTCAGATGCAGCAGAATAAATCTGTGCTCTGACAAGTTCAACGATTACCAAATTGAAAAATACAATCAGGGATCTGGGGTCACAAACAGTTTGGACCTTTTGTGTTTCTGAGGCTGCATCAGTGTTTTCAGACTAATTCAACATTCTGCAGAGGACCTCTTTCTTTCTGTTCATCTCGTAGGCTCCTGCCATCTACCGACTCTCAGCATTAATATGTTTTCAAAGCTTGTATCCCATCTGTATGTGCTGCATACGGACTCAGTAAGTTACTGACGAGCTCTTAAAGGTCTCAGGGCCCATAACTTTTAGAGTCTCTGAAGTAAAAACTGAGAGTGGTGCTGTGTCGGTCCTTGTTGTAGTGGGTGTAATGGACAGAACCAGCTGCCAGAGGGCAGAGGTCGTGAGGAGGCTGTGTGGAGTCCAACACTGTCCCTTATGCTTGCAATGTAAAGTATTCACACTCTCAGTGTGTAGTTTCTCATCTGCCAACACAGTATTTGACCTTCTGTATTTGCTCATTAAAACCATGAAGCCCTAACACTCGATGTAAGTTGATACATATACTTTTCCACACGACGGGGACCTGAGATCAAGTCAAAGCCACTGACAGTAATACACCACCACACCAGGACCCACTCCAAAACTGAGAACATTTACAGGGTCTGTCCCTGCGAATGCCATTCATTCCTAAAACCTTCGACGTGATCAATCTGACGAGGTTATCGAAGAAGCAGTGCGACGTTTTCCTCTGCTCCCCGTCACTGAACCACTGTTTGCTTGTGTGTGTCTTGTTCCTAACAGCACTAAAAGCTTTGCTGGGTTCAACCTGAGCTCTTATATTTTGCTCTAAAAGCCAAAAAACGTAATGCTTTGTTCAAACAGCAGATTATTGATGTTACATCTGTGGGTGTTAATCCTGTCGTTAGCCTGATTTATTATGATGATGGTTCATCCCACAGGTCTTCTTAGATTGGGGACGACCTCTGGCTGATGTTAAATTAATACTGGCTGTGTTTGTCTTTGTGAGTTAGACTCTCCCACTGAGACTGTGCTCTGATGAGTCAGGGACAATCTGCTGGTTAGTGTGTGTGTGTGTTTGTGTGTGTGTTACTGTCTTTGTCTGACACACAAGTGTTTATGTGTGTGCAGCAGTGTATTGTTACATACAGTCACATGTGATGTAGCTGTGCACAATGTGTCATTGTGGATGTGTTGTGTGTGTGTGTGTGTGTGTGTGTGTGTGTGTGTGTGTGTGTGTGTGTGTGTGTGTGTAATTTTACATATTAGTTCATTTTTATCCCCCAGGTGATCCATGTACCCTGCTCTGCTATTTCAGTAAGTAGCCCCTCTAGGCTCATTTCTCCCTCTTTGGCTTTTTTTCCTCAGGTCAGTTTGCTTCATTATGGAACCTTTGGAGAATTATTAATATTTCTCATTTGCAGGTCTAGGAGATTCTAAAATTTAGAGAAGCAGAAATGTGACCTAAAGAAACAACATGCCAAACATCTTGTATTCTTATATAAACTTATATACTGTATATAAACCTCATTATTCAATATTTCAAAGCTTTAACGTGGTTAAAAAAAACCCCAAGTTAAATGGGGGTCTCCTCAGTGCTGTGAATGTGTAAAAGATTGTACTACACCTTTACCTGTTCAGTTGCTGCTGAATCAGCATCCTAGAGGAAAACTACAATATGTAACTCAGAAGGAAGGTTATTGAAGAGCAAGTCTTTATGAGTTAAATCGTTACCAAATGATGGAAGGGGGCTCATGTGTAAATTTGCAGAGAACAGAGCGTCCTCAAAACACTGCGTGACTAATGAGGGAGGCCATCAAGACACCTATGGCTCCTCTGAAGGAGTTAACAAGCTTCTTTGTGCACTGGGCTCCGGGCTCTTCACCAGCTGGTTTCATAAGAAAGTGGACAAGAAGAAAAGAGATCAAATAAACGCTCAACACGAATTTGTCAGAAGGCATGTCGAAGGTCTGATGAGATTAAAGCTACACCTGTATGTGCATGCATATGAAGGTAATTTACATTACTGACGAAGTGTATACTATACTATGTGTATTTGTACTGTACTAAATGAACGTAGTTTGTAGAATTTGAATGTTAGCAAGCTAACATCATTAGCAACCAATTGGCTACGATGTGTGAGCAGGTAGCTCGACATCAGGCCTAGTAAGTTCTCGGTTAATGATAATTACAAGCAGAGAAGTCCAAGAATCTCTTTGGATCCTCTCTGAAAAAAATGATGCTCCTAAATGTGGCACCTTCCAGCCTGGCATCCACCCTCAGCGTCTCCCCTCGGCCCACTCTCCACCTTTTTGTTGCCAGCTGCGTCAGTTAACATCCCCATGGACCAGTGAGTAAAAGCCAATGCAACAAAATTCTGCTTAAGGGAGCAGATGTACACAAACTCACTATTTATTAGTGTGAGTATTTGCTTAAAAATAGTCCTCTAAGTTAAAGCTGAAGCACTAAGTACACGTTCTAAACTTAATTTAAATAAAAAAGAAACGCCAAGAAACTGATGGGCATCAATGTGGTTTACTAAAAAAAAAAAAAAAAAAAAAGGATTTTAAACACCATTGAACTTTATGCTGTTAATTACATAAATGAACAAATGTAGTTGAGATTTGTTCCACATGTGCCTCATAAACTAAGCTTCTGCAGAAATCTACAATGTTCAGGCCTCTTTAACTTTGGTTCATGTACAGATCTCAATGAGCTGATTTCTGAGAGTTCAGTTTTAAAATAAAAGCTCGAACTGGAGAATATCAGAATTTTTTATTAGGTCACGACTAATCGATTATCAAAATCTGAACTTGTGTATCAATTGGCTGATTACCAGTGTGTTGCACTGATGTGAAAAGAATAACTTTGGTCATTTGAACATCTCTGAAACTGGATGGCCAGTATACACCTGTCCTTTATTTAGTCTAGACACTTACTCAGGGCCTTACAGTCCAGCTTAATCTGCAGGTCTCATTTCACAATCGCCCCCCTTTCATCTCCATTCGTTCACCCCTAAATCATCAGTCTCTCGCTCCATTAAAGTTGTTATAATTCTGTTTAAGTGCAGATTTGGACCTCACTCTCCGTGCACAGCAGAAAAAGCTGTGTTGTCGAGTCTTTTCTCTCTGCATTGAAACCAGTGGACTACTGCTGAGGACGATTCATGACTTCATTTTGTTGTGGGTTAAGTGCCAATGAGGCTTGAGGGGCAGAGGTTATTTAGTGAAGGGAAATGCAATGAAAATGAAATCAATCAAACTGAGAAGTTAAGTCGCTGCTGTCTCAGCTGTTGGCAGATGGAAGGTGAGCTGTGATGGAGGCAGAGTTTAAGAAAATGTGGGTTAACTTTAGATTTATTTTCTTTGGCCCTGATGCCAGTTACAGCCTGGAGTGTGGTAAGGTGTGATAAGACTGCGACAGAAGCCCTTATTCTGCATCATTTTATCCTGTAGTGGTCATCCAGTCTTTATTGCATCCCTCTTTTCTTTCACTCTGCAGTAACAGCCTCTGTCTGGACATTTTATCATTCCGTTTATGCAGCCAAGTGGCTGGTTCGCACGGCTCGGCTTTATCAGCGGTGGACCATTTGTAAGGTCTTCACTGTAGTTAGAGGAAGGTTGAGGAAATGTGAAAGCAGAGAGGAAAGAAATGTGGAAGATGGGGAGCAATAACGTATTAAGAAAGCCAGATACTAGTGTCCCAAGATGGCAAAGCATTTGTAACAAATACACTGAAGGAGATTTTCAGAATTTTCCAGTGTTTGCTCAACAACATGTTTTCAAGTCTGCTCTCAAGCTCGAGAAGCAAGTCATTTCAGTTCAGATTCTAGTTTGTTCCAGCTGAGGGCATCTTTTCAAATGAATCTTTCAATTGCTCCACGTGTTCACATGTTTATTTCCTGTTGCAGAAACAACTCTAGTAGTTTCTAATCTTTCTGTGTCTCAGCTGTTGCTTTCTCAAACCGCTGCTCTTGCATTTGTGCTGGCACCAAGAAGACGCAGCACATTACTGCTTTGTTGGCCTCATTGTTGGCTTCCGATATGGCTATTGACTTCATGCATGAGATTATCCTCATGGTCTGAACTTATATTATCGAACACCCTCATTCAGCGGAGCCCAGTGGCTGTTGACATTTGTTCAGTGAACAGCTTCTTCTCACTTCTCCTCCTTGAGCTTTCTGGATGAGCTGAGATTAATCGTGTTAAGTGCATTGAGATGATGTGTAATCTCTTAAATGGGTTTCAAATTATTAATTTTGGTGCACTGAACCCTGCAGTAGTGATCAGATACAGTGTTCAGTGTGTAGATACCGAGTTTTGCTTCTAATAAGAAGACAGTAAAATCCTCATCAGTCCATTGCAGTTAAATAAATCCTGCCAAAACAAATATGATGGTGACCACCGGTTAATATACCGAACAACTTTCACCGTAAAGATCAAAAAGAAAGGGAGTAAAAAGCACAGCAACATGTGCTTTGTTCATCTTTTAGTCTGTTGAGTCTACACAGGAAGATGAAACTAAAATAAATTCAAAGTGAACTTAACAGTCTATATAACCCTGGTTCCTGATGTTAGTTGGAAATATTAAATGCTTTAAAACTGTTTTTGAGAAACATGACTGACATAACATTACTGTTAGTATCTAGACTTCTGCTTTCAGCTTTACAGACATTTGTCCATCTCTGCCTATCTACAGAGGCTAACATGGCAAACTTTTAATCCCCCCTATGATTCGGGACAGATCAGCGAGCTACACGCACGAGCTCAGGCACATAATACGGACATTGCACAAGGGGGCTCGTAGGTTAAAGCCCAGATAATGTCGGCGTTTCACTTGGACATTTTCATTCACACATACACACCAGCCTAAAAAAGTTCAGATAATGTCATAATTCCAGTGGTTCCAATGTTTGAAGTGTGTGGGCTAATATGCATATGTGTGTGTGTGTGTGTGTGAGTGGGTGCTGTGAGCTCCCTGCAGGTGTTAATGGGAGTGTGTCATTAGCTGCTGGTTAACTGTTGTGAAAGACAGAGCAGCCAGCTGATAAGCAGAAACATACACACACAGTGGAAATTGGAGGAGAAACACAAAGAATTAATTTTATTTCATTCATTCACCATATAAGCAGAAATGCCAATGAAATGTTGAAACGTATACTTGCATGCACCAGTTTCCATCCTCCCCACCCGTTTCCCTCTCTCCCACACTCTCACACACAAACACACACACACTAGTCTCAAAGCCATCAGGCAGTGGGATTAAGACTGAGCAGTGCTGAATTTAAAGGCTCAGTAAATGACCCATGTTAATTATTCTGGCTCCGATCATCAAGCAGTGCAGTTGCACAGATGTCAGCAGTTTGTCAGTCTGGGATTTGGAAATTCGGCCTGATTCGTACATCAGAGCAGTAGCCATCTGTCTGACAGGAGACATTTGTTTCAGGATGAGAGTTTAATGGATTTTTATTGTTTTAATGTGAATACTTTAAAGAGTGAAGCAGCTGAGGGATGATGCAGCTGAGTGAAAGGCTGAATTAGGGAGAGAACGGAGCGACCGACCTCATCTTTGAAAAAAAGTCTGACAGCAAATTTAAATAACTCAATGTACCTCGTAGTAGTAGTAACAGTAGTAGCAGTTTTGTTTTAATTCAGACTGTTTGCACCGTGGATGCGTCTTCTCTCTCTCTTCCCTTTTCTTCCCCCACTCTGAGGCAGCATGAACATAACCAGAAAGCAGTTATGATTTTTAAGCCAGGCTTTCAAAATAAGTCCAAGATGGAGGGAAATCAGATTAAACTTCTGCTGCCAGGTTTCTTAAGTCCGTGTAAACACTGTTCCCTGATTAGCTGAGAAAGCTGGTTTCTCTCAGTACCCTGCTTATTTAAATGCATGTAAACACAGTCACTGTCTGTCTCTGAATAAAGTGTTGCATGATAATATTTGCTAACGATCCAACTTCTCACAGCAGTGATTAACTACATTTTCGAGCAGCAACGTGTCCAGTCCCCTGGAATGAAGATGCTGTCCACTCCCTTTTGACAAAAAGCAAAAAGGAAAAACATGAAGCATGAATCTGAAACACAAGCTCCCGACTCTGCACTAACATTGTACAGCAAGCACTTCTCCCGGAAGCTTCTACAACCAGCAAATTGTGACGTTGTAAATTCTCACCAGATTTTTCTGGCGATGACTCCCAGTGCCAGGTTTATTAGCTCTAACTTGCTCTTTGTTTTCTCTTGTGTGCCAACTCTGGTGAACTTTGGCACTTTTGTGAAGGCACCACAGACGGAAAGCAGTTCAAACTACTAAGTGGAATGAAAGTGTGCTACTGTGAAGAATAGTTTTAGAGTTATAGTTATATCATAGGCAATTAAATCAGCACAACGCCTCGCTCAGCAACTACCTAGTTCTGCTAGTCATCATAGTGCTGTATCTGCGTGAAGTCTCCAGTCTAATTATTTCTAAAGGAAGGTTGTAACATAGCTCTTCCTAGGGGGTTTTGGCTCTGCAGCCTTTTATTTTTGCCCATGCACACTCCAGGAGTCAGACATCCTTTTTGATTTTCTTGTAGTGGTTGGCTCACTGCTCAAAGAAGCAAGTTATAACACTGAGTCACTGCTCTTCAGGTCTCGAAAGCCTGGTGTTGACTGCAGTCTGTGTTTCAATCACACATCTTAGTTTCTCACTTTCCAAAAACGTGCATCTCTCTGTGTTGTTTGTCTGGTTGGATTTGTGAAACAGCAGAACTGAAAAGTAAAATCTGATAAAGCCATTTAAAGTGATGTTTTTTCCCTTTACTGGAGGACTTTCTACCTGACTTTACTCATCCTGACACACTCGACTCAGCTGATGTTCATGTATCTTATATCAGTGAACTCTGATATACTCTGATTAACAGTTTGTAGGAAAGTTTACTGGAGTAGTACACGTCTCTCTGTTGTGTGGAGGGAAGAGCTAATAATGATAGAGCATCTTATTTTGATCTTCTAAAGTAAAGGCTCTGCCGTCTCTAAGGGCCGAAAATGGGAAACGCTTTGATGGTATTTGATAACAGACCTAGAAAAGGTTGCAAACCTGAAAAGTAAATTCTTTCTCTTTCTCTTACCTGAGTGGCAGTTTCTTAGCCTGCACCTCTACAAAAGGCTGTTTTGCTGCAGTGTCTTGGTCCAGTACAAAATCCCTTTATCATTTATCCTAATAGCCTCTTCAATTCTGCATCTCTGTGTTTGGATATTGGCAGTAAATTCCTTTTAGTAATACAACAGAGTGCAGTCTTGACCCTCTTTCCATAACAAGCAATTGCATTTACTGGTGACACTACACTCTAATCAGAAGCTGCTTGGTTCTGAGCAAACAGTAGCCACGTTTGATTTTTAAAATCAGTTTGCTTCATGGCAGCATCATCTTCCACTTGCATTGGTGTCAGAAGAAGAAACATTCAAAGGATCTTTATGTAACATTAGCAATGTGCTGTGAATGCTGACCAGGCCTGGGTAACAGTGGACAACATGTTGCATCATGCCACTTCCTCCCTATTTATATCAACGAGGCCAACATCTTTCTGCATTTGCAGTAAAGGACGATTTATTGCAGGACTGCTGGATTAAACTGAACTCGTTTTATCTGCTACGGTGTAGTGATGCTGCTATCTCCCTGCATGTAGGTGCCACTTCGCGTGCCCATAAAAGTGTTCGCCCTCCTTGGAAGTTTACTTTTAAGAAGGTTGAATACCTAAAAAATAAGCTCTTCAGAGATTATTTTGTAGAAATCTGTTTTTACTTCAGCTCGATAGTCTCTGATCATGATTCAGTGTTCTAAAAGAGGTAAATGCTTTTTATAGGCACCGAGTGCTGCATTAATCAGCCGATATGATTCAGTCGGCTGTATTTAGCTCTGCTAGTCAGAAGCATGATAATTAACCCTTGGCTGAGTTAGTGTGGCCCAGGGTAATAGAAGTTGCATTTTGCACAGATTAATTTGTGACAGTGATGTAGAAAAAGCCTTAAGAGCACTTTAGGTGACACAGCTCAGCACCTGGCAACCGTCATTGTAAGTCCACACCCCCAATCACTTGATTACAATGTTATTAGCTCAGCAGAGATTTGCGTCTTTTTTTCTTTTTCCTTTATTTATTTATTGACAATTTCTGCTCCAAGTAAATCAAGTTCGGATTTTAACAGCTTTCTGTCTAATAAAAAATCACCATTTATTGCATTGCTAGATTATTATTCTGGTGATTTTGCAACCTGTGTTGCGGTAACTTGGGGGCTGCAGCCCATTTATAGATCACTTGAAACACACACAAAGTACAGTTTCTCATATAAAGTCATTGCAAGAAAAGCCTATGAAATAATTGGAAATATTCTGAAATATGAAATATTTGTCATAATCATATATTTTGTCATATGCATCATATCAGCATGTTACTGTACTTTCATGTAATGATCCATTTGAGAGATCAAACAACTCTGCATACTGTGTGCAGCTTGAGTAGCTTTCATTAACAAACAGCTGTTGGTGTGGAGGCTCACACTGAATTACAGAAACAAAAATACATATAATGCTCCGGGATACATTCATGCAGCCATGCATGCATATTTTTCTGGTTCTATTTATATCCTACAGTTGAGTCTTTGTTTCCCCCCCATTCCCAAGACAGCCACTTCCTCCGTTACATATTTTGCTCAGAGACACTTCAGCAGAGCAGTTGATCCGCGCACATGGCCTTTAATGCACATGCACGTGATAGTTAACAGCTGTATTATTCATTTATCAACCATCTAATCAATTTCACAAATAATCTATAAATGATTTGCGTTATTAACTAATTAAAAGTGTGAACATTGTTAAGTAATTGTTTGAGGAGTCAGCTATGATTTCTATTTTGTTGGAGGTGATCATGTTGATTTTAAAATAATGTAAAAGCAGCCATGGTAGTTTGTTTTCAGGGTTTTCTGCAGATAAGCTGTTTAGATGAGTTTAAAATCATTGTAAATCTGCTGAGGAAGGACTTCTCACAAGTGTCCGTGTGTTTGTTTCCTGACAGATAGGTGTGTGTGTGTGTGGGTGTGTTTGAGTGTGCTGTGACCTGTGAGTGTGAGGGTGAGTGGTGCATGGAGGTACAACATCCTGATGAACATGGCACTTGCTGAGAGACCACCTGGACCATAGTAACCTACCTGACTGAGGCTCACTCACTCTAAAGGGAAGTTTGGAACAGACTGTACAAAGTGTTTACTAGTTGAGAGAAAGAAGATCTTGGACAGTTCTGCCTGATTTTGAGTGCAAACATTTTACCCTTTAACACGCTGTGTTGCCTTTACTCCAGTAGTATGTGTGAGACGATTGTGCTAGTGAGCAATAGTAGTTCTACTAATGGAAGTTGTTACAAAAGGCACCAATGGATGAAGGCTGCCTCTGTATCGGGTCAGTGTGGGAGGGGGCACCTCATCTTTGTGAACGTGACAGGACAGTAGCACATCTTCCACGGAACCACAAGAAAACTGTTCATCTATTTATCGCCGATAGTTTTTCCATATACTTTGCTTGCTAACGCAATTACATTTCCCCACACAGGGTCCCTTTCTGCTCACCCTCTCCCATTTTAATTACATTTGAACAATAGTTCCATCAGTAGCTGTGGCAGCACCAATAATGTCTTTGGTAGAAGACCATTACACTTCTGCACCTGGTTAGAAGCTAAAGCAGCAAAAACAGAGGAAATAGATCTTTTAGATGGTGTAATACTTGTATTTTCAGCTGTAGTACACATACGGGAGGTGGCACAGTAGCAGTAGATGAGTACACATGAAAAAAACTTTTTATGTGTGCTGCTCTGAGGCTCTTTTCATCTTCATCTATCACTGTCTGTTCTCATATATATTTTATGTTGAACCTTATTTTGTCTCTTGTTCACCAAGATTAATTTAATTATTTCCAGAGTGGTATTTTATTTTTTGAGTATCTGTGTATTATGTCTCAGCCACAAGCTTAAAGATTTATTACAGCAACTTGTTTCTTTTACCGCTCCTGTCTCTCCCTCAGTTTATCTGTCCATCCATCTGTCCCTGCCTCCTAACGCAGGCCTTTACAATTATTTATCTGGCCTCATCCGCATGACTTTATACTTCGTGTTTTTGTTCCTGCAGTATTATTTCTGTCAGACTCATGAAGCTGGACAATGCTTTCATGTCTTTTTTAGCTTTTCGTGTCAGGGCTGCCATCTGCTTTGGCATGAAGGTCTAAATAAGGGATTCATTTGAAAGGAAGCTCATGCTGTTGGTCAGTGAAGGTGCTGATTGTGACCCAACGTTGAGGTCACAGAGTAAGGTCTGGTACTTCATGTATTTCAGGTATTATTAGTTACATCCAGGAAGTGTCCATCCTCCGCCTGGTGACGGGCGAAAGTCTTCAGGGGGCCAGAGATGATTAGAAAGGTTTTTATACATATATATAATCCTGGACTCTATGTGGTAGAGTCCAGTAAGGTGGGCTGATTTACATGCTGTCCACACTTAGCTTGAGTCTGTAGTGTCAGTCGTGTTAAGCGGTGAGAGCTCCATTTCTAATGAGGATCCTAGCAATTAAAAAAGACGGTAATCTTGTATAGCTGTCTGTGTTCAACTCATTTTATTAGTTGCTTTCGAAGCCTTTCATCAACTCAGAATACATATACTCTCTTTCCATCCCACTGCACTGATCGTTTGTGACCTCAAACTGGTCCTTCACTCTGCCGCTGCTTTAATCTTGCTTGCAGAGCTGTTCAGCCTCCTGTAACATTTATGTGAAGCTGATAAAAGAACACTCAAAAAGGTTTTTACTTTAAACTGATGTTGCAAGATGTGTGCTTCTATAAAGCCGCTGAAAATACATTTGGAATCCGAATAGATAAATAGACTAGTAGACCTATAGGGATGCAATAAGTAAAATTGGGACAAAAACTCAGTATAGCAAACAGGGACCAAATTGAAAATGTGCATAAGTGGGAAAGAATAATAAGTTGTTTTTTTTAAATACAGGTTAATAATTTTCAGCGCTTTGGGTTTTTAAACAGGCGGACTCTGTCAGGACGACATCATCTTTTATGTAAAGTAGCTCTTTCTCTGCCCTTTTGATTTTAATTGAATTTCAAATTCACAGTGGATCAACGACAAACACATTACGGAAATCAATGATAGCTCAATGTTTACTACTTAAAATGCAAGATAACAGATAAGCACAGCATCCTCATATTCTGCCTCAGAGCTTATCATAAAATAAATGCTAATTTGCAGTGAAAGTCAGAATGTGACCTGCATGTTCACACACTCATTCTGGAGCAATTTTAACATTAGACTCCTTCAGCTTTTTATATGTTAACCATTACATTATCAAGGTCCTATAATGCACTTGTTTGTATGAAGAATCAAGCAGTGGAGAGAATATGATGTAGTTTACTATGCTGGTATCAGAGAAAATTAGCAGATTCAGGGCATCTCCAGGTGTTTCTGTGAACGTGAGTGACAGTCAGAGGCAAGAACATGGAAATAAGACAAATGAGGAAATAATAGGGCGTGAAGTTTAAAATTATAGAGGCACCTACAGTGTGCTTTGCTGCCTCTGTAAGCATATTAGAGTCAGGATGTTCCTGAGTGAGCTGGTAAATGTATCTGACAGCGTGATGAAGTGCCTGCTCGCAGCATGATACATTTACTTTTCACATGAAAAATGTGTCTGTCCCATCTCCTGTCAGGTCACAATACAGTTTCCCTCTAATGATACAAGGACACATCCTGAGCCCAGTGATATTTTTATAATGATGTTGCTTGATGCTTGATGTTGAAATTAAAATCAGTCAGTCCTGTGATCAAGTAAACTCAACATTAACATGTTGGGACCATTAAGACCGACTTCATGCAATGTTAAGTTTAGATATTTACATTACGTTTTTCACTCAGTGTAAATTATTTAAAGAGAAAATTCCTTAATAAATCATAATTATCGAACCCTGTACTGTAGCTTCCACACAGACAGACGTCCAGACTTGGACTTCTGTCCGTCTTCATACACATCAGTTTGGCACAGTAGATCCAACTTTATCTCAGCCTTCAAACGTATGTGATAAGACGTGGAGGAAATAAAGAATGGAGACAAATCCTTTTGTAATTCTATTATCAATGTCCACTGCACAACAATGCTATTTACTGTAAACCTCATTTTATTCATCCTCATATTTTCTTTGTTGAAACACAGATTTCAATTGGGATGAATTAAGTGATGTAGATGAATGTTTTAGATTTTTTGTTTTGTTTTTGTGCTTCCATTCAGGATTTGATTCCATTTCCCTCTGGGATTACTAAAGTTCTTTAAACTGTCAATATTGAAACCTGCTCTTCTTTGTATATTTCCAGTACAGTGCTATGAGTTTCACGTTATTGTAGAGTTAATAAGTTCACCTTATTGAATCTAGCAAATTCTGGGTGGAATAAAAGTAGAAAACAATACAGATGGATTTTCTTGAGATTTGTGTAGTTTGTGGTTGTGGGATGTTCAGCAGCTTTTTTGGTTTTTAGAATAACAGGTTGTATAACCACTAAACTAAACATAAACCAACACGAATGACGTGGTCAAGACATTAGAAGCACCTGTTCTTATAAAGTCCTCCAGTACGACTCCACTACACACTAACTCAATAATACACACATGGTGGAATGATCCCCTTTTTGACAGTTTCAACTTAAAAGCGGAGAAATTACAACCTCTTAACTGTGTTGGATTGCATTAAATTGCACAGGTGGTTGTAATGTTAAGCCTACATTTCCCTTTAATAAGTCTTCTGTCTCTCGTTAGTCTGCTACACGCCTGGCAGATCGCTGTCCTGGTTCTGTAACGTACAGAAGCTGAAAGATGCAGTCTGAGGGCTGAGGTTTGGCTCTAACCAGATGAGAGGGTCTTCATACAGAGGGTGCAGGAAGACTGGTTAGTGACCAGTGGTTTGTTCATCACACACTGACATATGAGGCTGAGATGAGACTTGGGCTCATGCACACAAATAGTTATTACTGTGAACACACAGATTGAGAAAATAAATTTGAATGATTTACAGTTGACCCGTTACCACAGTGTCCAGTCAAGCAGGTGGGGCTCATGGTGGGAATTGTTTTGTTGCGTGTGTGAGGTGGGTGGTGTTGATGCAGGGTGTGTGGGGTCCACCGCTGCCCTTCTTGCACCGTTCCTGGATCTGACGATGTGCAGTTACTTATTGTGATGGATCTGGATGCTGCCTTCATGAGCAAAGGTCGTCTTGCAGAGCAGTTTAAGAAAGTACATCCTCCCACAGTCTCTTTTTATGGCAGATGTTAAAATTGGCTACACATTTAATTTGTTAACGATGGTCGAGATGAGGTTCATAATGATGGGTGATAGCTCACAGTGTCTCATCCTTTCTGAAACTGGAAATAATGAAGGTGACATTTCCAAGTTAGACACCATAGAAACCACAAAGAAAAAAAAAGAGAACATTCATAGTCCACACCTGTCAAATGTGAGTAGTTTAGACTTTATCTTTCCTGTGTCACATTTCTGTCCTGTTCTGTGTAATGAAGAGTGTCCCTGGAAATGTCAGTAAATTGCAGCAGTGCACAGACTCTACTTCTGCCAGTTTTGTGGACTCTTCTCTCTACTGTGAGCATTTGGGATGTTTTTTCAGGAACATCATATTATTGCCAGGAAGGGAATGACTCTGTTAGTTTTACCAGAGCACATCATTGCATCTTTTATTACTACTCGTTAGTAAGTCACCGATGATGATGATGATGATGAGGCATGTATGTATGACAGTATGTTTCCATATTAAGAAAATCACATACTGTACTAACGCCGTACATTAAAAATAAGACAAAGAAGAATAAATTAAAAGAAAAGCAGAGCAAAGTGAAACGGCAACCTCCTCCCCCCACTAATCAGTGCATCCTGTTAAAAAAGATTATTTGTTCTGTGAATTTGGGCTGATTTTAACCATCTCTGCATTTCTTGTCCAGTTTACCCAGAATTACAAATGATTCCCCATCTTTCTGGTAGAAAGATCATCAGAATCTCCGTGTAACAACTGCAGGCATCATCTGTGTCACGTCCCTCCTCCCATGTCTTCATTGCTTTGTCCTTGGACCCACAGGCTTCCTGCTAATGCTTTTCTGAATGACTGGAGTAGTAATATGTTTTAATGAGCCGCTGGGTGAAAGTACAATCCTCTCATTAGGGTTCTTTCATCAGTTCTTTGGCTCCTACTTGTCTTTTTTAAACTCAGTAACACAGATACACAAAAGCCTACGCATCACATTTTACATGATCCGTGTGTGTATGTTAGTGTCATGTTACTAAGAGAATCCATGCAGCATAGTACTACCTTCATCTCTTTTTGTATGTCTGAGCTCTGAATGGAAATTTGCTTTGTATTTGTGCAGAATGAGAGATGTCAAGTTCAAGTAGATGATAAAACTAACAGTCAACTAACCCAAGAATAGATTTCCAATCAGACAGAGCTAAGCATACTGTTACTTCTATATATGTTGGTTTTTGGTTTGTCCTAAATATTTCTGGCATTCACTGACACTGACGATCAAGAACTTTTCCCCAGCGCTTGGCTTTAATTGAAAGACCTCAGGCTTTCCTACGTATCTGGATCTTTGGAAAACAAGAGGGTTGTTGTTTGGAGCAGAGGTGAAGAAGAGAAAAATGGACGTGACTTAAATGTGTAGCCAGCCCGTGGACCCACGTTTCATATTAGTGGAAGAGCTGAGCATGTTTCACTTTATTGATTTTCTCTTTGTCTAGGAAGCAACGTCGCTGCTTGTTTTCTGCTGAGCCCTAGAAATTTGATTTGACCTGTGACAGGATGTGTTTCATGTGTGTGTGTGTGTGTGTAATTTTTCAAATCTGAACCAAGTTTTGAGTCTGTTTATTGAATTTAAATAATTTTGAGCCCGTTTAATTCGTTTTAGTACAAAGAGTGTTAATTTACTCCTTGCAGTAACAAAATACAAAGGATACAACTTAAAATATATCTAGTTTTTTCTTGTACTTTCACCACCTGTCGCTGCTCTGACATGTCATTCACCTTGTGCTAACTCATTTTACTGCTCACTGGGAGACTGTGTTGCAGATACATAAACACAGTAAATGTAATTTTAACTGCACACAATTAAGGCCTAATCGGTTACTTCATGTTACACGTTACACTGGTACAGGTCACAGTGCGACGGGTCTCAGAATATGGCCCAATGCTAGTGGCGACGAGGAGCCTTAAAAAAATAAAATACATAAAATGCTGTTTTTCTAAACTAACAATGCTGCACAGAAAATGAACGACATTTACTTCAGTTTAACGAACTAAATAATTAAAGTCTGACACTCTGAGTTGCACTTTGCATTTTACTGCTGAAATTAACGTGTTCTAAATTGCAGATAACGTGTAGCATTAAATTATTTGAAAGCTTGTTTGTCACATAACCTACAATAGTGGACTTAGCAAGTCAAGTTCGACACAGACTTACATTACAGTTCTCTCCCATCATCCTGACTTTGATTTTCACCCAGAGGACCAAGAGCAGTGTAACATCACAAACACTGCTCTTGGCTGTAATTTCACCACAGTGATTTATTGCAGGTTCCCAAAAATAATTTCTCTACTATCCTACTTTGTGGTTCTTGCCTCTAGTCTTTGTGATGTTTGTTGTCTCTTAAACATCTCAGATAGGTCTCATAAAGAGGCGTTGGTGGCTGAATGGGTAGCGCATCGGGCTGGGGTGGAGACGGCTGCAGGTTCGAATCCCAGCCATCCATAAATCTTATTACATCACGATGACCTGGCAAATCTTTATTACAACAGCCCTTATGTCAGCTTTACTATGATCGCGTTACAGTCGGCTTTCTCGAGAGAGCTGACTTCTCTGACTAACCCGGTTACTCAAATCCATGTAAACGTGGTCATAGAGCATTTCTTCATTTGTTAGTCCGGGTGCTTCAGCTCTCTGTGTTTTCCACACTTTCATCTTTAAGACCTTTGAATTTCTCTCTCTCTCTCTCATTGTCAGCTTTTTCGGGCACACCGGTCAATAAAGTGATCTATACAGCCTTCTGCTCTAAAGAAAGAAGCCCTCATCACTATCTTAGGCACGTTTCAATAAACAGAAATGCAGACAGACAGACAGACAGACAGGCAGGCAGGCAGACAGACAGCCAGGGAGGCAGGGAGGCAGACCGACCGACAGGCAGACAGACAGACAGACAGACAGGGAGGCAGGCAGACAGACAGACAGACAGACAGACAGACAGACAGGCAGACAGACAGACAGACAGACAGGGAGGCAGGCAGGCAGGCAGACAGACAGACAGACAGACAGACAGACAGACAGACAGGCAAACAGACAGGGAGGCAGGCAGGCAGACAGACAGACAGACAGACAGACAGACAGACAGACAGACAGGCAGGCAGGCAGGCAGGCAGGCAGGCAGGCAGGCAGGCAGGCAGGCAGGCAGGCAGGCAGGCAGGCAGGCAGGCAGGCAGGCAGAGAGGTGAGTTAGTTAGTATCAGCATCAGCCACTTCATGTACAAATTCCCGCTTTGAAAGGTTGGATGCTCCATGTCTTAACATTGAATTTACCTGACAGGTTCTCGTTTAAAATAGATTTTAATATATTATTCACAACAATGTGAGGAAGCCCCAGCTGTTGGTGCTCCAATCATTCAAGTACTCAAGTCGCAAAGGATCTGAAGGAATTAAAGCTCTCGCTGATAAGACACTGAATCAGTGAGTCAGATGAGCATCTTGCATGTCAGCCACTATCATTAATGTGTGTGTGTGTGTGTGTGTGTGTGTGTGTGCACGAGTGAACATGGGTGAATGAGAAGCAACATTTCAAAGAGCGAAATAAGCAAACCATTTAAGCAGACCATTTTAATTGGCAGCTAGAAACACAGAAACACAAACACAACACTCAAGACAAGACTAAAAACCTCTGAGCTCCCTGTGCCTCTTATATTTACCACTGACATGATTCATAAGGTAAAAATAAACTTCTTAATCAATCTGAGCTTCTTTTAATTATTTGAGTTGCTCAGAGCATTTAGTGGTTTTGGTATTAAGGGATGCTGCTGTGTGCCAGGCCCATCTCTGAGGTTTGAACTTTACCGAGCATGTGACTGGCACACAGATTTCTTCAAGTTTGTTTTTGTGGCTAAACTTGAAAAATATGATTAAGAATCTTTGGGTTGTTAAACCTGCTGTAAAACCACGTTAACACTATGTGCATTCATAGTCTCAAATTGTTGTGTCTGTGTAATTTCAGACAGATCAGTTGGCCTGATTTATTACCCAAATAATTAACATAATAATTACCCGAATCATTTTCTCCCGAATCATTTTCTCCCGAATCATTTTCTCCCAGGCAAACAGTTTCCTTTTTGCTATGTCAGAAATGTTCTTTGGTTGTTATACAGTGGGAGCAATCCACTGTCTGATGTGTCACACAGCCAGCTTGTTTTAATGTCATTGAACTTTTTATATGACATTTTTTCTGCATGTTGATTTGGCACACGTTTAACGCCGGATCTCCTTCCTGACGCAACGCTCTCCAATTTCCCCCGGGCTTGGGACCGGCACTGCACGGCTGGGGATGGAGATGGGCTGTTGGAGGCTCAGTGTCTTTCCCAGGCACTCTTTGGCATGTGTTCGGGACGAGCGGGCGCCTTATGGTCGGCAGGTGGCCTCTCGACCAACTGAGCCACTGCTGCCCTTTGTGTGCAAATTGTAGAATATCAACTGCAGCAGAACTTTCCTGGAAAACAAACAAGAATAATTTATATCTTCCACCCACCTGTGGCTCCATATTATCAATTTTCTCCTAATGTTCTGTCGTCACTGTAAAAACACAGAAATGAAAACCAGCTTTCTGTTTTTGTCACCGTTAGGCCAGAGACACAAGTTGAAATCGAAGAAATACCTATGAGCCAATGCAACTTATTGTTCTTTTGGCTAATGTTGCCTTCATCTGAGCCAAAAAGTGTCACTTGAATGCACCGTGAAGACTATAGCCAACAGCCAGGCCCATGTGGGTGAGGGGAAACAAGTCTCCATGCAGCAGGTGGCATTTAGTATTCATCATTAAGAAACAGACCACAGATAGAAACTGTTAACAAAGCAGCGTTTGCTAACCATTTTTCCACAGATGGCCATTGTCAATCTCCTAATGGAGCGTTCAGATGGGATGAGAGTGAATCGGGAAGAGTTTGCCGTTTGTACTACCATTTTCCAGATTGTGCACTTATTTCCTAAACCACCAATCGGACTTCAAAGCTGAATCTGCTGAAAAGCCGCTGACAAGGCTCCAACACTGTAGGTCAAACTGCAAAAACTAGTGTGACAGACTGCTTGCTGTGACCTTTGGCCTTTGGACTTTTTGGATTTAATTTTAGTTACATTTCTATTGAACAGACACAACCAGGGACTTTGCATTCAGTGTGAGCTCCACATCATATTGTGTGAGCAGAGAATTCACAGTTTGTTGTCTATAAAACCTGCAATGTGAATTTACAGGATAAAGAAATCACAGCCCTACTTAATTATGTTCACAATATTAACTTAACCTTAACTTTTTCAGGGCAGCTGAACCTCCATGACCTGGTGAGAGCAGTTTGTGTGAGTAAACTCTCTTTGAGCACTTGGGACACATTCACACTGATGATGCTATTGAACTAAAAAGCACGCACACACATAAAAGCTGGCACAGGTGGTTTATGCATGAGCACATGTTTCATCAAAAGGAAACCAGCAACACACACACACACACACACACACACACACACACACACACACACACACACACACACACACACACACACACACACACTCTCTCATTGAGGAAGGCCTTTCCCTCTCTCTCACTGTGCTTCTAACATCTGGCTGCTGTCATCCACTGCTAGTACTGATGTGTGTGTGTGTGTGTGTGTGTGTGTTGAACAGTTGTTCACCCATTAGCCACATTCTCTGTGACTTTGTGTTCCATATATACAGTAAATGTGCATGTGTGTGACTCCGACTCTGGTGAGCTCTGAATACGCGCAGGTGTGTTTTTCATGCTCACTGTGTTTATATGTGTGATTGTGTGTTCATGTGTGTTCATGTGTGTTCATGTGTGTTCATGTGTGTCTCCTCAGGGCTTCACGTGTAAAGCAGCATTTATCAAACTGACAAAGACCATTACCTCCCTGTCTTTAGCATTTGTCTCCAACTTATTCTTTCTGTCCTTGGTGCTTCTACTTTCTTTGTCACAATGTCTCCTCTCATTTCCCACTAACTTAACTCTGATGTCTTTGTACCCAACTCTTAAAAACCCGCAGCGTTTGCACAGTCTTAATGCAGCATTTTTGGGGTATTTAGGATGAAACAATTGTGCGAAGGCATTTGCCATTTTGGTGCAGAAGCAAGTGATGCATCCACCATGTTGTTGCCTGGAGCTAAAATGGCTGCACTGTTACCGAACACCTGCCTCCGTGTGTGTGGCCCCTGGGGATAAACGGCCTACATGAGGCTTTGCAGTTGTACAGTAAGAAAAATATTGTCTGGTATCATACACACAGTATTACACAGTATATTATTCAAGTACCCAAAATACCCAAAAGGGTGTGTACATTTATTCAATTATATTTCCTCCCGCATGTGCACCCTTTGGTTTTTAGGCAGATGAAGATAAATAATAACGATGATAAACATAAATAGCATTAAATGAATACTGGAAAACATTTGCATCATAGAGATTTGCAAATTGCTGTCTCACATTTTAAAATCCTGTTTCCTCTCTTCCACGTATCCATCCCAACAGTGGGGGTCAGGGTGGATAGGTGGCGTGTGACCATTAGAGCCATTGCCTAATTATGAAATGCATCAGGGAGCTGTCCTACTGGGAGCAGGTAACAGGTGTGGTAACAGATGATCATAGCTTTTAATGGGACAATGTCATCAGAAACAGCACACCTGGATCAAAAAGGCAGTTTTCCTCTGGCACTAAAGATCAGTTATTTTACCACTTCCCTCCCCCTCCCTTTCTTTTGTCTCTGGCACCATCAGCACAGTTCAGACATGGCATGAGTTATAGTTCTGACTGCAGTGCTCACCTGTAATGACGTGGGCAGCCATCCAGTGGCACACAATTCTGTTTTTAGAATAATTAACCTGCCATTGCAGTGATTTATCAAGTTATTTCTTTTTCTCTCCCCCCAGTTCTTTTCCCCCCAGTGTTGCCAGGCTGAATTACTCTGTTTTCATTTACACCATTATCACATTGCATTTTTATTACACTTTATTAGCTCTGAACAACACTTCATAGACTTTATCTTGTTTAGTAGAAATGTGTATGTTTGTGCCAGATTGTGAGATGTGTGTGTGTCATTAGTCTCATTCGTGGCTGCTGTTTTATTGACCCCATAAGGGTCGAACAGATGCAAACTCAGAACTCGTCTGCTGTTTCTTTATAGTTGCTGTTCCTCTATCAGTGTTTTCTCATCGAATATTCTCAGCCAGCATATTGCATGTTAAACTGCACTTATACTCAAAACATGGCAACTTTATGTATGCAGACAGGAATGGAAAACCCTCATCCATCATTTTTCACATTCTTTTTTTTTCCTTTCGTCTGTTCCCTTTCAGGAGTCACCACAGTGAATCATGTGCCTCCATCTAACCCTGTCCTCTGCATCCTCTTCTCTCACACCAATTAACTTCATGTCCTCCCTCACTACATCCAGAAATCTCCTCTTTGCTGCAGACCCACCTCCACCTTGAACTCCTGTCCCACCTACAGCACCTCACCACTGTCTTACAGCTCTCATACATGTCCTGCACCACTCTAACATACTTCTCTGCCGCTCCAGACGTCCTCATACAATACCACAGCTCCTCTCTCTGCACCCTGTCATACTCTTTCTCTAAATCTACGAAGACACGATGCAACTCCCTCTGACCTTCTCTGTACTTCTCCATCATCATCCTCAAAGCAAATACTGCATCTGTTGTTCTCTTTCTAGGCATGAAACCATATTGCTGCTCACAAATGTTCACCTCTGCCCTTAGTCGAGCTTCCACTACTCTTTCCCACAACTTCATTGTGTGGCTCATCAGCTTTGCCATCTTTTTCTTTTCAATCTCAGCCATAAATATAAACTTTATTTTTTAAATCAGTCATCGTGCATTGTGTGCAAAAAGTGAAAACAGCTGGATAAAGAGAAGCCTTTTTCTACATGCCCCAGCCTTCCTTCCCATGCATCTCCCTAATCATTAAAGCATTGCTTGCCAGAGGCTTTTTATATTCCCCTTTTGTCTTCAGTGCCTCTGTGTGTAAAATATAAATCGTTGAGCTCAGGGGGATTAAAACCCATAACATTGTTACCTCCTAACTATACCAATGTCTTGGTGCTGCATCTTCAACCTGAAGGCCCACAGTCCAATCCGGTACTGAGCACTGAACAACACACATTGATACACACTAATAGACCCTGATACACTTGTAGCTTTAGGTTCCTGAAGGAAAATGATTGACTCATGATCAATATTTCTCCATTAGAAAGACCTTACATGCCTCATGTGTGGAAATGACCAAATCAATAGCTCGAGCGTAGGTTTCTGACTTGTTAATCATAGTATTGGATTTCTGTCTTTCCAAAACTCTCATTTATTTTCCTGTTTGAAAGTTTTACCTTTTTAAATCCAGGTTTATGTTAAAATACACACACAGATTATTATTAACTTGCAAAATCTGTTTTGTTTGTAGAGTATGTTCCCAAATAGGTGATTTCTTCTTACTGTTATAGTAAATAGTCAAGCGATAGCGGGGGATGGAATAACTCACCTTATTTGTTGTGAAGGTAGAAAAGCGCTATATAATTGCAGAACATAAATCATTTACATAAACTTATTCTTAGTGCAGTAGGTCAATAAAACACACAGCTAAATAATCCTAAATTAAACAATTACCCCAAACCCCCAGTTACTGTTTAGAAGATGATCATTTTCTCATTTTTCCAAGCTCTTTGGATGTTGTGATATATTTTTTATGGTGTTACAACACACACATTTTCTCATTATAACTAGATACTGTTCTTGCTATTACGACATACAGTGTTTTCTCTTTATTTGTTCGCACTAATTGTAGCACTATTTGTCTATTCCCAAGGCCTGGTTCTGGTCTATGAAGTGCTGCCACTTGATCACTAACGGGGAAAACAAATCTACCCTCATATTGCCGCTGAGGTTACATTGTGTGTTGTGCCTGTGATATGATGTGCTGTTATAAAGAGTTTCCCATAACAAAGCGGGGAATTGGTATCTTTACAAAAAGAACAATGATTTTTGTTAGAATGAGAAGTTTTATGTTACTAATTAAAACAAAATGAAGGTGGTAGTGATGCACTGGCATAAGTATATACAGATCTTCACGTGGCTTTATGATGTGTGTGAGGAGATGCTATGAATCCACAAAGATGACTTCAGGGAGAGCGTCACTGTCTGCTCTGAATGTCTGTCTAATCTGTCTGAGGACAAACAAATACTTTCATACATGATGTCGACCTACAAACCTTTTCGGTCAGAATTTCTTTGCATGCTGATTTGTTATTTCTTGTCTCTTTCTCTTTGGAAATGGAAGCTTTTCCATTCCTCTCTCCAGCTGATCCTTCTCCAAAAGAGTCTGCAGATGTGGAACAAACTTTGCTGACTGGATCCAAACATTTGCTTTATGCTAAGAGTAGGAGATGGAGAATACAGGAAGTGATTATACGGCATTCGGAGCAAGACCAAACCCATGAGACAAGACTACATGATAAATGTCTGGTCTAACCATTTTTTAATTTAATTTTTTGTCATTGCTGAGCGGAGTCGGGAGGGAGAGATGCTTGAGGCTTAGCAGGAAAAAATAACTCACAGACACCATCAGATAATTTGCGATAGCATTAATGTGTGTGACAAGATTTTACAGCATATTTCACCTTTAGCATGCAGGAAAAAAAAAGTCTTGTAAACTAATCTAAGTTTGCGTAACTTTCCACAGGTAGATGATTTTTTTGTCTCCCATGTTTACGTGTAACTGTGTCATAAGGGTTTTACATGAGTGTGTGTGCAGGACAACATGCTGTGGACAAGCTGATGTGTGGCAGGATGAAGGGAGATTAAACAGTACGATGTTGCTTGTTATTTGAAAATGGAATCCAACTTTAAAAAACCACAAAGTGACAGTGTAGACATTATCAGACATCATCAAACTGAAAATGATGTCTGCCTAAACACAGACACAACAACAAGTAAAAATAAAAAGCCAGGAAGCAGCATCGTCTGTGAGCCATGCTTCCAAAATAAGTCCAAAGTAGATGAGAAAACTGAATATTGATCCGTTTTATTTATACATGCATTTACAGTAACCCAGGCTCCTAAGTGCATGTAAATCTGGCCCCAAGGATCAGTGCAGTGCTATCCTGCATTTCTGGCATAGTGGCCAGTGGCAGTATTGGAGCCTGGTCCTGGCAGAGGGAGGTGTGTGTTGGATGTGTAAGAGCTAGAAGAATATCAGCAGATATCAGCCAATGCAATTGAAGTCAAAATCCATTAATAGGCAGATCACTACTACAGAGACCCTTAGTTCACTGGCTGTTCAGAAGTGTTAGAGTGTATGTAACAAACTTTGTATTGAACCCTGTTCCTCTACCAACATGCAGAGAACATGACGCTCAGACAGCCTCTGTCCTGTAGGCATTCAGAGGGGTGTGTAACAAAGAAAAAGGAGATGGCGATAATCACACCCAGCATTCTGCCGTCTCACTTCAGCACCGCTGGTTGCTCACAGGACAGTCAGAGAGAAATTGTCAGACATCCTAATCTGACGTGGTAAAGCCACTGGCAAAGTGGAGGTTTCTGAAGCTGTTCAAGCATTTGACAAACACTTCAGATGTAGTGTGCTTCTGCCTTATCAGCTCAAGAAGACCCTTCTCTTTTTGACGTAAGAGGAAAGAAAAGGACAATGTTCCAGCGGTGATGCAACAAAACTTGTTCAGTCTGTGTTTTTAGTTTTGGGCCGTCCAGACATGGATGTTTTTCATCGAGGCTCGATGGAAAAACTAACTTTTACAGCTGACACCTGCTTTCGTTTTGAGGTGAAGAAATACAGATTTCGATAAACTGCTGTCCTGCAGTGAGACTAAAGCTGGATGTTCATGAGAAAGTTTCTAGTTTCCCCTATTCGCTCTCCTTCACTTTGTTTCCTCGCAGACTATTAGACTGTAAATTGCTTCTTGTTATAATCTTTTTCTCTTTACTCTCATATTTGTCATGCTCGTTCTTCTTTTACCTCTAATTCGCCTGCTTTCTCTCCCTCCATCTCCCTCCATCTAATCCCTTATCTGTTTGTTCTTTTTTCTTTGTTCCTTTCATCTACTACCTTTTACCTTTTTCCCGTTTTACCTCCCATTGTCTTTCACTTTTTCCTGCAGCTGCAGTGTTTCTCTTTCTCCCTTCCTTTTCTTTTCCCCTCTGAAGCCCTTCAAACGATGGATTTCCGTCTGCATTGCTGATTTGTCATACTCTGTTTGCTGCTACGTCATTCTGACCTGGCTTTGATTTTTTTTTTCTGGGATAATGATCAAAAAATCCCTCCAACATCTTTCAGAGAGATTAATAAATGAAAGAAAATGCATTTAACATAAGAGTTGCTTCAAAATCCAAATATCTGCTGTCCTTTTAATGTGAGTGAGTCATCAAACTGCGTGGTAAGTTAGATTTCAGTTTTATCAAATGTTGTAATTAGTACACGTTGTCATGCCCCTGAAAGGCTGGTTTCACTCGGGCTCTGCTGTGTCCCTGGATTCATTCGTTTCTGTAAAACAGGCCTGAACGTTTAAAGGATAATCTGCAGAGTGAAATTACATTGTTCAGTATTGCAGTGATGATGTGACTTTGGATAAATAAAAAGTGCATGTTAGCTCGTCTGTTACTAAGCCTTTTATAGGTACAATGCATCATGTAGCCCAAATGATTTCAAACAGCAGGAATAAAATTTAAAAAACGGTGCCGACATTAATCAGTGGGTAAAGTTTAAGAAGAATTAATAATATAGAATCATAATCATCACTGAATGATCTTCTGTCCTTCTCTGCTTCTACTGATATGATTTACTACTGAGTGAGTACAGCTGTTGGGGGAGGGGGCTGCTGTGTGAGAGAGGGGGTCCATCAGAACTCGATCAAAGTACTGCAGTTGTACGTATGTATGTCTGTGTATGTCTGATAGACCAAAGTTGCTATTCAGACACTTTTTAAAAATGTCTTTATCACGAAGTCTGATATCGCAATGACGAGGAAAATACTACGGGATTAACCTGTCAGCAGTGCAGTAACTTCCAACTGTGTAATACTCAGAAGGTTTGGAATTATTTGCTTTATGAACATGCAACTACACCTGTTTTGATTTGTTTCAGTAATTCTCCAGGCAAAAATAATGAACATTTGCTGCGTCCAAATTCTCAAGGATTTGATGCTGTTTTCCTGTCTGCGTCAGGGACAGTCATGATGACATCATCACGTTGTTCCAACACCATGATGTGGCCTCAGCTTGTAAATCATTTCTGCTACAATATACACTAATTGAGAACACATTGCTTAAAAACATAGCCTGTATGCCAGCTGTGTGTGTGTGTGTGTGTGTGTGTGTGTGTGTGTGTGTGTGTGTGTGTGCGTGTGTGTGTGTGTGTGTGTGTGCACCCTGGGCCTCTTGTTTCAGCCCAGAAAAGCTGACATTTGATATACAACGTGATTACCAGGGAGCGGAGGTGGTGGTGTTTGGGTATTTATTAAGCCCACAAACATGCGCTCACGCACACTCACACCCACACCCACACACACACACACACACACACACACACGCACATACACACACACACACACACACACGCACATACACAGGACCATTAGCTAGCATGGAGAAAAGACAGGCCGATTGTAATTACAGAAGGCTGCTGGTGGTGGGAGATGGATGGCTCTTACTCACAGACACACACATCAGTACACACATTGTTTTTTGGTTATTATTTGTTTGTTTGTTTGTTTTTTAAATAGATTGTGAAGTGGATGTCACGTGGTGTTAACTGTTGGGAACGCGGGCGCCATCTTGGGATTCGTGTCTTCTGGAAGTAGAAATAGTTCTAACGTGTCTGTGTTCGGTGAGAGGGGCCCAGAACGTGCACTGCTACATGCTTGGTGGCTCTTGTCTTTGTGGAGTGTTCAAGAGCCACTTGATGGCCTTGACTCAGCAGTTGGTCTTTGTCCCTGCTAGTTTGTTACTGTTGTCATGGTTTGTCATGGCCCTGAAGCTAAAAGGAAAAAACATCACTGGTCCAGCCAATAGTTTTTTTGGAGACAGACACCAAGAGAAGCATTGTATTATTGTATTATTGTATTACTGTATTATTCCCCTGAAGGAGTTTTTCCCCAGTCACAGCATGTAGTCGGATTTAAAAAAGAATACAAACAAAAGTTAGAGAAAACATTTAGCTTAGCGACACTATTGAAGTTTCATATGAGCTTCAGATGAAGGTCAAAGTGAACAAAGGCGTATTGATCTTGTCCCTCATTCGGGTTTTGTGGTCTGGCTTCAAAGTGTGGAGAGTAGGAAACTTTAACTTTCTCTCAATCCTCAAACGGCTTTTTGAGGTAGTGAGCGCAGACCAAGACCAAGTGTCCTCACAAACTTACAAATCGAGGACACCTTGATCCCCGTCTCTCACAGTCCACATGTCAAAGTGTCCTTAAGCAACACATCAAAGCCTAAGTTGCTGCTGGGCATCTCTTAAACAGCTGAGGAGGAGGAAGAGAAGCGACTCACTTTAAGTCTGAAACTTGCCTGTGGTTTGCTTTTTTCTCAGTATCTTGTTGTTCCATCCTTTCTCAGCTCAGTCAGACAGTTGTGTTTCATTTGTGTTCCTCCATAGTTTTTTTTAATTTTTGCATTTGCACATCAGCACAGAGCAACAGTGAGACCATTTGTAGATTTTGTAGTACTTGCAGTTACCGTGGCCTTATGTTGTAGTAGAAGTACATCCGTGATGGGTTTGATGAGACACACTGAACTCATTTCATTATCACAGAGCTGCTGTTAAATCGTTTGAATCTTTCTGACACTTGATGCTACTTTGAGAAATTGCGGATTGAATGTAATTTAAGGCACACGTGCACAACGATCAGCCAGTCGGTAGCTTTCATATGTGCATGTACACCTGGGAGCAACATATGTGCAAGAAGGCTTTTTCACACACTTTCTTTTTTTAGAGAGATAAACCTGGCAGTTGACGTTGCCAACAGTTTTCATGATTTAGTTCTTTTACATCAATTCAGCATCTATTTGAAACTCATTAAATGGATTTGCTGCTTTAAAGCTCTTGGCTTACAACCGAACACTTTATTTTAATGGCATTCGTGCATGTGTAGCTCTCAGTCACGCACGAAAGGTAACGTTTGTTTATCATTCAGAATTTCCCCATGAATATGGCAAAAAAAAAATCATTTGACTTCATTTATATAGTGCTAATTCACAACATGGTCGTCCTAAGGCACTTTACATAAAGATAGGAAAATACATTTTTCTGTTTGTGTTGTCTGTATTCTTTAACTTTCTATTTCAGGTCCCATTATGCAGATTCAGTAACACAATCCGTTTGTCACAGAGGCCTTTGGCTCTACATACAGCTGAAAGCCCAGCCTCAATTCTCAAATGTATTTACACAGGACACAGGGCTGTATCAAAGCAGTGCTGCCGACGTTAACACTCTGAAAAATGATCGATATTAGATAAGAAGACTCCAACACACACGCACAATGAATGAGTTGCTGTAACAGAAAGCACTATGATTAATGGTCCTTGAATGACATGTTACTTTACACACAAAGACACACACACACACACGCACACACTTTGTGCACACAGAAAATGCAAGATCTAAGTGTCACATGTGTTGGATGCAGAGATGGATAATGGCAAGTCGCCTTGAAGCTTAGTGCGTCATAAAACCATCCAATGTATTACACGCAGTCGTGCCTGATTTAGTCTACAAATGAATTCTGCACTGATGGGGAATGTCACCAGTCTGCACAGGCTGATTGTGAGGCTGCTTTGGTCTTTGCTTGATTATTCTATTATAGGCAGTGATGGATGCTTATATAACATTAGAATTTGTTTTTTCAAGAAAAATGACAAAACATGAAAAACTAAATGATTTATATGATGTTAGCAGTTGGACCTTTGATAAGAACATGCAACAAACTCACATTTACAAGATGTATTGCAAAGGGACCAAAGACGTCCTGCACATTGTCACTTCATGAATTTATTACCGTATGGACGTGTCCGTAAACAGGGGAAGCAGAGAATGACGAGAGTGATTAAGTTATTTATCGAGTTACCACTGTACCTCCACATTTTTGCTTTTCTGTCTGTTTTCTTTTCCCCTACATTTTACGAGGTTTACGTTAGTTTATCTTTGTTATGTCAGGCTGTTCTGTAAAAGTATTCTTCTGAGCTTTTAAATTCATCCCTCCCTCCCAACCAGCCAAACAATCGGAAATTTAAACATTCCCGCTGTATCAAGAACTTAAGACAGTAAGTTATGCACAAAATGTAAAATGTCGTGTGCAAATCAGCGTTTTTAGGCTGCATTGTGTATCGTTTAGTACAGTTTGTAGTACAGTACAGTTTGTAGTACAGTACAGTCTGTAGTACAGTACAGTTTGTAGTACAGTTAGTTTGTAGTACAGTACAGTCTGTAGTACAGTACAGTTTGTAGTACAGTACAGTTTATAGTACAGTACAGTCTGTAGTACAGTACAGTTTGTAGTACAGTACAGTTTGTAGTACAGTACAGTCTGTAGTACAGTACAGTTTATAGTACAGTACAGTTTGTAGTACAGTACAGTCTGTAGTACAGTACAGTTTGTAGTACAGTTAGTTTGTAGTACAGTACAGTCTGTAGTACAGTACAGTTTGTAGTACAGTACAGTCTGTAGTACAGTACAGTTTATAGTACAGTACAGTTTGTAGTACAGTACAGTCTGTAGTACAGTACAGTTTGTAGTACAGTACAGTCTGTAGTACAGTACAGTTTATAGTACAGTACAGTTTATAGTACAGTACAGTCTGTAGTACAGTACAGTTTGTAGTACAGTACAGTTTGTAGTACAGTTAGTTTGTAGTACAGTACAGTTTGTAGTACAGTACAGTCTGTAGTACAGTATAGTTTGTAGTACAGTTAGTTTGTAGTACAGTACAGTCTGTAGTACAGTACAGTTTGTAGTACAGTACAGTCTGTAGTACAGTACAGTTTGTAGTACAGTACAGTTTATAGTACAGTACAGTTTGTAGTACAGTACAGTTTGTAGTACAGTACAGTCTGTAGTACAGTACAGTTTGTAGTACAGTTAGTTTGTAGTACAGTACAGTCTGTAGTACAGTACAGTTTGTAGTACAGTACAGTTTATAGTACAGTACAGTCTGTAGTACAGTACAGTTTGTAGTACAGTACAGTTTGTAGTACAGTACAGTCTGTAGTACAGTACAGTTTATAGTACAGTACAGTTTGTAGTACAGTACAGTCTGTAGTACAGTACAGTCTGTAGTACAGTACAGTTTGTAGTACAGTACAGTTTGTAGTACAGTTAGTTTGTAGTACAGTACAGTCTGTAGTACAGTACAGTTTGTAGTACAGTACAGTCTGTAGTACAGTACAGTTTATAGTACAGTACAGTTTGTAGTATAGTACAGTCTGTAGTACAGTACAGTTTGTAGTACAGTACAGTCTGTAGTACAGTACAGTTTATAGTACAGTACAGTTTATAGTACAGTACAGTCTGTAGTACAGTACAGTTTGTAGTACAGTACAGTTTGTAGTACAGTTAGTTTGTAGTACAGTACAGTTTGTAGTACAGTACAGTCTGTAGTACAGTATAGTTTGTAGTACAGTTAGTTTGTAGTACAGTACAGTCTGTAGTACAGTACAGTTTGTAGTACAGTACAGTCTGTAGTACAGTACAGTTTGTAGTACAGTACAGTTTATAGTACAGTACAGTCTGTAGTACAGTACAGTTTGTAGTACAGTACAGTTTGTAGTACAGTACAGTCTGTAGTACAGTACAGTTTGTAGTACAGTTAGTTTGTAGTACAGTACAGTCTGTAGTACAGTACAGTTTGTAGTACAGTACAGTCTGTAGTACAGTACAGTCTGTAGTACAGTACAGTTTGTAGTACAGTACAGTTTGTAGTACAGTACAGTCTGTAGTACAGTACAGTTTGTAGTACAGTACAGTTTGTAGTACAGTACAGTCTGTAGTACAGTACAGTTTATAGTACAGTACAGTTTGTAGTACAGTACAGTCTGTAGTACAGTACAGTCTGTAGTACAGTACAGTTTGTAGTACAGTTAGTTTGTAGTACAGTACAGTCTGTAGTACAGTACAGTTTGTAGTACAGTACAGTCTGTAGTACAGTACAGTCTGTAGTACAGTACAGTTTGTAGTACAGTACAGTTTATAGTACAGTACAGTCTGTAGTACAGTACAGTTTGTAGTACAGTACAGTTTGTAGTACAGTACAGTCTGTAGTACAGTACAGTTTATAGTACAGTACAGTTTGTAGTACAGTACAGTCTGTAGTACAGTACAGTTTGTAGTACAGTACAGTCTGTAGTACAGTACAGTCTGTAGTACAGTACAGTTTGTAGTACAGTTAGTTTGTAGTACAGTACAGTCTGTAGTACAGTACAGTTTGTAGTACAGTACAGTTTATAGTACAGTACAGTTTGTAGTACAGTACAGTCTGTAGTACAGTACAGTTTGTAGTACAGTTAGTTTGTAGTACAGTACAGTCTGTAGTACAGTACAGTTTGTAGTACAGTACAGTCTGTAGTACAGTACAGTTTGTAGTACAGTACAGTTTATAGTACAGTACAGTCTGTAGTACAGTACAGTTTGTAGTACAGTACAGTTTGTAGTACAGTACAGTCTGTAGTACAGTACAGTTTGTAGTACAGTTAGTTTGTAGTACAGTACAGTCTGTAGTACAGTACAGTTTGTAGTACAGTACAGTCTGTAGTACAGTACAGTCTGTAGTACAGTACAGTTTGTAGTACAGTACAGTTTATAGTACAGTACAGTCTGTAGTACAGTACAGTTTGTAGTACAGTACAGTTTGTAGTACAGTACAGTCTGTAGTACAGTACAGTTTATAGTACAGTACAGTCTGTAGTACAGTACAGTCTGTAGTACAGTACAGTTTGTAGTACAGTTAGTTTGTAGTACAGTACAGTTTGTAGTACAGTACAGTTTATAGTACAGTACAGTTTGTAGTACAGTACAGTCTGTAGTACAGTACAGTTTGTAGTACAGTTAGTTTGTAGTACAGTACAGTCTGTAGTACAGTACAGTTTGTAGTACAGTACAGTCTGTAGTACAGTACAGTTTATAGTACAGTACAGTCTGTAGTACAGTACAGTCTGTAGTACAGTACAGTTTGTAGTACAGTACAGTTTATAGTACAGTACAGTTTGTAGTACAGTTAGTTTGTAGTACAGTACAGTCTGTAGTACAGTACAGTCTGTAGTACAGTACAGTTTGTAGTACAGTACAGTCTGTAGTACAGTACAGTTTATAGTACAGTACAGTTTGTAGTACAGTACAGTCTGTAGTACAGTACAGTTTGTAGTACAGTTAGTTTGTAGTACAGTACAGTCTGTAGTACAGTACAGTTTGTAGTACAGTACAGTTTATAGTACAGTACAGTCTGTAGTACAGTACAGTTTGTAGTACAGTACAGTTTGTAGTACAGTACAGTCTGTAGTACAGTACAGTTTGTAGTACAGTACAGTTTGTAGTACAGTACAGTTTGTAGTACAGATTTTTCTTACAACTAACGTAATTAGTAAACATGATTAGGTAGATTTTCCCGAGAAATGTAATAAATATTTAAAAATCACTGCTGTAGGGCTGGACAAGATTTCAATTTATTAGATTTTTTTCCTAGATCATAATCAGTATTTCTTCTTCAGTCACTTAACAGCAGTAGCACGAGTTCTTTAAAATCACAACAGTCATGTTAACTCTCAGTTTCTTCTCTCAGAGATGCCAGCATGTGTCTGCTTTGCTAGTTACAACGCTGGAGCAGTGGCAGCCACAGCAGGTAAAAACAATGCATGTAGAAGGCCACGGGATCGAATCCCACCCCCACCAGGTGTGGCCCCGCTCAGCCACCAAGGGGCCGCTGGTCCTTAGCCCGGATAAAGTGTGAGGGTTGTGGCAGGAAAACTCGAGCCAAATCAACGTGCAGAACACGCTCTGCTGTGGCGAGACCCTCAGGGACATGCTGAAACAGAAGAAATCCCCCCTCCTCACTCCGTCTACATACAGCAGCATTAGCCACTTGTCAGCAACAGTAACTGTGTGCTGGTTCGCTGCTCAGTGTTGCATTTAGGGACATGACAGAGTGTAGGTCATCTGTATTGTGGAAAAATTAATATGCCAATTTTTTTATTTTATTTTTTTTAAATATGTAACAAGAAAACTGCTTTTCCAGTGATACTTTTTCTTAGTTTACATTGACTTTGCCACCTGCTATGGCCTCAGTAATAAACACATAGAGTTAAAGTTTCAACTCAAAAAACAAACAGATAAAAACTTGTATAAGAATCTATAGCAGAGCTGCTGTGTGTCATCGTATCAGACTGAGCAGGTGCAGCTAATGTTGTGGCTGATTGATGTAGTTAGATACATCAATAAATGAGGGAAGAGAAAACACAGGAAGGTCACGTGGACGGGAAAATGTGAGAAAGAGGAAGGAGAGTAAAAATAGCAGGAAGTTAATAACATCCTGGGGCAATGAAACAGAAAAATGTTCTTTAAATTCAATCCAGGTTACACTGCTCCCTTTCTCTTTGCTGACATCTAACAGCGCTTCCTTATGATATGAACTATGTTAAGTGTTGTTGTATTTATTTTGTCATTGGCAGTGTACAGCAGACATAACAACGCTTTTAGTCTTCGGGTGGATTTTAAAAGTCAAGGGTGACGAAATCTCTCTAACAAAAACTGAGGACATCACCCTTTTCTCTCTGGCTGTCTCTGCTGCCCAGAAGCAAACACGCATCACTGATCAACGTTACTCTTCATCCAGTACAACCGTGTCCATGTAGAATCTGTGGGGAAATGGGTGACTGGTAACACTGAGCACAAAGCGTCTGTTTAGGCTGCGTGCTGGAGTATTTGCCATGGGATCTTATTTTCCAAAAATCTTTTCTCTGTTAAAGTCAAATATTTGTACTTTAATCTTATTGTCATCAAATCATCTGGCAGCTAATTTGCTGTGTATTGATCATGTCACATTAAGATTTGGTTTATTAAATAAGGCCAAGTCACCAAGTGTTTCTCATCGATAGGCCATTAAAAATTTGAAAGCGAGATAAACATGAAACTTAATCCTTATTTTTGTGGTGCCAAAGTATGTGCACAGCCTTTATAATATTTTCCAATTGCTAATAGTTACATTTACAACACAAAGAGGTGGAAATCAGTAAGGATTAATGGAGCTTTTCTTTAGACTGAGGCTCTGTCTACTAAACTCTGCTCTTTTTCTGCTGGCAAAAGCCCAGAAAAAATATCAAATCATGTTCCTATTAAACTGCAAATGTGATTGCGTTTTTGTGTGTGACAATGTTGAACAAGCATTATGATTTCACCCACGTAGCACCGAATGATATCTTAAAGAGAATATGAAATTTGCCCGGGGCAGTGGTGAGGCCTGGGCCAGCACCTCAAACAGGAAATGGGAATAGTGAGAGTGACTGTCAGTGTCTCTTTGTCATTTCTGCCTAAACACGTCCGTTTCAGAAAATGTAAAACGGCAAACATTTGTGTGCATAGAAGATTCGTCATTAACATGAACAGATTGGAATCTATCTGATCAAGTTTCAAGCAGCTTGGTGCATTTCATTTAACTTTAGGATGAACAACACCATTAAATCCTGTGGACGCGGCAGTTGCATCGGGGATTTAACTTTTGACGACATCGCAAAGCCATTTTATGCTGACGCATACTAATTTTATTAGGCGTAGAGATAGTTTCTTCACTTGAGTGACAACTTCATAGCAGGACTGAGAGGGTCCGTTCTAATCGATGCAGACATGGATCTGTTTACAGCAGGTTTTGATTAAAAGAGGCATAAATGTGTATTTATACCAGAATTAGAAGTGACAACAATTTTTAGTAGCAGAGAATTTACTCAATTTCAGAGACACATTCACTGCTCTCTCACAAAGACGATGCCTTCAATTAAAATCACTAGTCACCCCAATAAAATAAAGTGTGTGAGGTTTAGTAAAGTGGCTGTGAAAAGGGTTTTTATCACAGTTATAAGTTAACGTAATGCAGTTCATTGGGAAAACAATAGATCGCACTTGCTTCTTACAGGAACATGATGCTGCTTCAGCTGCGAATGTGAAAGAACAAACTGTGCAATGTTGGATCATTACAGACGTCCTATTTTTCCCTACAGTCAGCTTTGTATTTGTGCAGTTGTAAAACCATAGAGGTTAAATGAGCAAGAAGAGAAAGAGGAGAAATGTTTCGCAGCCAACTTAGTGGCACTGATGTGCATAGTTTCACAGCCTTGAAAGCTGCTTCAGCTTTACCAGCGTCTTTTTTTGGTCCAAACCAAATCTCTGTTGTAATTTTTTTTTTGTTTTTGTTTTTTGTTTTTTGTTTTTCATTAAATGCTTTTTCATAATTCACAAAACAAACTAAAGTTAGTTTTCATTAATTTCCCTTTTTTTCAAAAAGAGTCAGTTTACCGGATGTCCAAGCTTCACTTTTGATTGCTAGTAACCAAAGGGCAAATTTCTGAAGAAATGACATGAATTAATTAATTAAAAATAAATTAATTAATTTTTTATTAAGTTGTCAGAAGTCTTTTGTGTCCTCCAGAAACATTGTTTTATCAGGTACATGTGGAACAAATGTAATCAACAGTGTTGAGATCACTAGTTTTTCTAGTGGAGTACTTTGTACCTTTGTACTTAGAGTTTAGAACATCTACTTAATAGTTTACCTTTATTAATACAACTACCATTCTGGTCCCCATTGACTGCTGTCCCACCTTCAATGCCACACAGATACTCGATGTCTTCAGACACCTCCTCATAAAGTCTGGCCTGATGTGCTCTGGCTGCTCAGACCTCTGGCAAATGACGTGTAACGAATGGGTTTAACCGCATCATAGCACAGCTCTATAAGGTTTGCAGAGAGAGAGCACTACACAGGAAGAAATTATAACATTAAAGTACACACATGTCATTTCCAGTGTGTTCATGTTGATGGTCTTTCTTTTTTTAGTTTATTAATTTACAGAGTTTGTAAAGAACTAATACAGACCAAGCAAAACTGTGCGTGAGTGCTTCATTTTTTTGTTGCTTCTGATGCACCGGTTGTACTTCCAGGTGCATCACAGCAACCATTTTTACGGGGCATTTTCTAAGCCTGCGCTTGGTTGTAGTTTGAATTAAGGTGTGTTGGTGTTTCCCACTTATCTTTAAACACTTTGTGGACATTTTGAAAAAGCACCAGTTTCTCTTAGTTGCTGCACTACCATTAATCTACCATCAATCAGTATTGAATCATTCAATCCTGAAGCTTGGGAGTAGATTCGGGGGGAAGTCTGGTCTGTTTCCATGTAGAAATGTGCTTCATTGCACCTTAACTGCACCACCTTTAAATAAGAGCCAATAATAGGATGTAACATTTATCATAAAGTGGGTCTGATATCTTGCTTTGCGCTGAGTAACACAGCTAGAAAAGGACCCACACATTTCTGCCACAGCAGCCAGGCTGAGCCTCTCCAGCCTTTGCTGTCCGGATCCAAGTCTCTTTGGGTCCGAAATCCAGACTGACCTACATTGCTGTTGTAACTCTTGTTGGCTCACCCTCTTAGCTCTTCTTCAGTGGTACGATGATAATGCTAACAGGGGAACTGTGATTTTGTGTATCATCACTGGCTGAGCTAAACGTGCTGCAGCGTGGCTCAAACAAAGAAGCTGCTCTGTTGTAACGGAAAAGGGCTTTGTTGGATTTATAACAGAAGCATCATCGTGGAATTAAAAGGGGCACAATAAATATTTTCTCTTGATTATTTTGTTTTCATAATCACTGCAAGCAGTAAATTTAATTGAAATGGAAATTTGATTTGACTGTGCCAGTAACAATCCAGGGAGATAACTTCATATACTAATATGTTCAAGGACTTAGTCAGAATAAATGCTGACAGTAAATACAATACAAAGTTTTCCTTTCTCAGCTGATCCCCACTAGTGAACTGTTACTCTGAACAGGTATCTCCAGTATTTCCCAAATTGCCGCTTTGACAAACCCCGGACAATTCAGCTGTTAAGAGTAATTGGAAGTCATCCAGCCGTGCACCCGCACTTTAAATTCATTTTCTGTGTGATAGAGATATTAGAGCCTCTACAGCCAGAGCTGGCAGGGTGCAGCCAGGGGATTTGGAGTCAGCAACTTATTGTACCTCCAGTATCCCTGCACTGCAGCAGCTTGTATGGCTCTGTAATCTCATCTAATGGAGTGTGTGGATATGAAATGGATGGTCCATGATCGAGCTGCTAATGTTACAGGCCGAGACGTTTGTTTGCAACCCTCTCTCACTGTGCCTCCACTCCGTCCACTGTGGCTCTCAGTGTATTCGCTGAGCTATTCCAAGATTCCCAACAAATTTCTCAGGTTACAGCTGAATGTTAACCAAATGGTTTCCACCCAACCGTGACATCGTAAGGAGTGTTTTTCACAGCTCAGAGAGTCAGTTATATGGGGATAAAAGAAGATAGACTTGTTTCTATGATTCCATTCCATTTCTTAAATGGTTTTACGTAGGTGTTGCGAAGTGGAACAGCTGCAATGTTCGTAACACGCAGCGGATGTTTTTATTACATTTGAATGTCAGAGTATGTTTAATGCAGCCGGCATCACAAAGCAGCTCCAGTAAAATCATCTGCTTCAGTGTTTTCTGCGACACACTTCGATGTGAGCTGCTGTGTTGATTGTTCGTGTGTGCAAGAGCAACTGTTTGATTAAATCGCATAATCAATCATAGCATAATACATCGTCCTGTAAATCATTTTCACACTGAACATATTTGCTTTTGCAGTTTCAGACTGCGTGTCACAAAAGTCACATACACAACACCTTGATGCTAATGACAGTAGCAGTAATAATGTAGCTCATAGTGTCAGTCAGGGCCTCATCTTTAACTGTGTGAAGGCAACCACATGACTGATGCTGCTAAACTCAGGGCGGAGTGGAGTCTGAAGCTATGCCGGGTTGTGAATTTGCCTGTAATGACGTGTTAATGTCACTTAAATGCAGAGATACTGTAAACATGATAAATGGTAAATTAGCCCTGCAGATTGAAATGAACTTGGTGTATAAGAGTCTTGTTTTTCTTTTTAGGTTTATAAAGAAAGAGGTTGCTCTAAGTTTGAGGTGAAAAATGGGGGTGTTATCATCATCTTTGTGATGAGTGATGTTCCTTGGCTTGAATACAAAAAGTGAAATATGGCTTCATTCAAATGTGATTAAACATTTCTCTTAATGTGTTTTTTTTGCCAATTTCTGCACATCGTTTTCTTTCCCCACAGTGAGTGACTGCAGTGACTGTTATACCTCAGGTAGTACGGATTGTTCCAGAACTGAGGTTCAAGTTAGTTTTGGTTGAATTGCATAACTATTTTAAATCTACAAATATGGGAGAGTTTAATGATTCATTAGTGTGAATAAATGTTAAACCCTTTTAATCAGATAAAAGCTTCTGGTTATTTCTGATTGATACTATGTCTGTCCCTCGGAAATGTTACCGGGATGTGACTTCATGGTCACTTGCTTGATCGTAGCTGCTGCCAGTGCTGAAGCCTCATTAAAATTCAGAACTACACAGACAAAAAAATCCAACTCATTTTACTAAGCATCCCTGTTTACGGCGATTTTACCAATAAGCCATCTGTAAGACACACACACACACACACACACTTTCACTTTTTCCTAAATGCCTCCCCAAAGACACGGCTTTTGCATAAATCAGCAGACTTGACATATGTGTTTGGTGCCGAAGACAGAAACGCGAAGGGCTGGATTAAAGGATCAGATTTCAGGGCGTTTTTGTTCTATAATCCAAAAAGCTCGTGTTACAATACTGATCTGGCTTCCAGCTGTTGTGACTGATTCCTCTCTTTTCTAGGATCCTAAAATGGGGATGTTTGTTGCTTCTTTACTTTTCTACTTTTGTTGTAAAGGATCATTTTAGGTCATTTTCAAAATCACTCGTATTGCCCTCAATCACCATGCAAATGCCAAAACAAACACTGAAGCTTCTCCAGTGAAGTTTGCTCAGTTGTCGGCCTGCTGCCTGGACTTTGGAGCATTGTAGGCTCAGATTGAGCTCATCCTTGTGCTTTCGCTTTAAACTGTGCGTGCACGACATTTAAGGCAGAATTACTGAGACTCTGGACAATATTTATCCATGAGGCACTTTGTGCTAGTTAGGTTTTCTTACTTTAGACGGACTGCATTTTAAAATCAAAGCAGCATCACCTGATTAAAGTCTCCCACATTCAGACTTTCACTCAGCTGCTTGTTCCCATCTCTGGACTTTTTTTTATGCATATGTATACGATGTTCGTAGGGAAACTGGGTTTTCCTAATCCCCCACCCTGATTTCGAAAACCGACTTTCCCCTTGAACATGACAGTTAAGAAATCAGGTTTCATGTGAATTTCCCGTTGGGATGAATGAAGCATCTATCTTCCAGATAAAGCTGAGGTTTTTTTAATCTGCCTTTGAGGCTGCACCCTCTGTAGCAGCCTGCCAGTCAGTGTGAGTCAGTCAGATCCTGTATGAGACGTCTCAGAATCTCAGTCCTGCCAGGATACATGGACCAAAACCTGCACCTTCTTTGAGGTGGATTTTCTTTCTTACATCTTTGGTGCCTGCATTAGCTAAAACTAGCGCCGTCTAATGCAACAGTAGTGCAATACATTCTAACTTTACTGAATCAGGTGAAGTGAAGTGTTGTAGACATTTTTCTGCAAAAATTGTACTCGAATGAATCATGTGCACATGCTTCTATGTGAGGTTTGCACTAGAAATGCATTTCTTAAAATGAGAGCTTTGTGTTGTTTACTGTGGTTTTAAAATACTTTAATGCATTTTGGGGCCAGAAATAGAACTTTAATTAAACTGTTTATGCTGGGTCAGTATAATCTCAAGAACATGAATATATTTTCAAACATATTACTTCCAGTTTTATAATGTTATTATTTTTTAAAAAGCAGACGAACTGAAAAACCTAACACAACCCTGACAGGCAGTTTTGAATCTACTCTGCATTTCCCAGTAATCGCCTTTCATCACTTCGACTATCGCAGTTCATTACGATCATGTAGCTTTTCCACTAGTTTGACCTTCTCTGTTAACCGTGTGTTCCTGTGCAGCACATGTTTTTTATCAAAGAGCAGTTAGAGCTGGAAGCATCACTGTTGGATTTAAAGCAGGGATTCTGCGATTGCTTAGGAGTTTGGGCATCTTGGAACCTGTGTGTGTTCTAGGTCAGAAATCCAACCGAAGGAAATTTGTGGCAATTACCATGTTCAGCCCTTCGTACAAAAGCTTCTTTAGTTTTATCCTTCATGGCGCATGTTCCGGCGACACTCTCGTAGATTTGATCAACTCATCAGAGGCCAGTTAATCAACTTTCAGATGTTGATCACCTGTTAAAAATGTGGCTGTTCCTTACGTTTCCAGCACAACAATCCTGACTAAGGCTCATTGTGATAGTTGGAAACAAGGCGTCCAAAATAAGTCGAAGTGTCAGAAGAGATATTGTCGTTCTGAGCAAATAGGGGCTTTCTCTGTTTCACTCCACACGTTTTCAACCTGGATCAGTTTTATCCTAAAGTCAGATGTGACCAACAGCTAAAGATCAGTGCAGGGCTGGGGTTTAACATACAGCTGTGCATCTTGTCCTTTTATTCCAAATATGACTGACACTTTACATATACAATATACATACACACAGGATATGTATAATTATACATGCTTTAAGATCCATTCCATGAATCTGCCAATTATATTCTCAATTTAATGGGTTTGTATTAAAAATGTATGGAGTTATTGCTTTGATTCATTATGTCGGAAAAACAGACACAAATAGCTTTAACATTTTTGGCATCAGATATTAAAGTGGAGTGACACACAGCTTGTTTTGCTAATACGTACGGTCATATCGGTCATGTATATATCAACATATTGTAGATGGCTGTGTTTTAAGTTTATATTTTTCACTGATGGGGAAAAAAAACTGTCCTCTCCAGTGGGAGGTGGGATTAGTGCAGAGCTGGTGGGCTGTTTTGTCCGCTCGGCTGTTTGTCATGCTACTGTGGTCTGAGTCCTGAGCAGGAGTGGGCGGCTTTCTGCAGAGGCTCGGTGGCTGTACGAGCCACTGCAGAAAGCCCTAAACAACTAACATGAGCACATACAGCACATATTCATGCACAACACCCACACACACACACACACACACACACAGTGAAACTCTCACGTGTGTGCAGAAAAACACAGGCCACAGAGAGACAGAGGAGGTGACAGAGGAGAGGAAGTAGTGGGTGTAAATTATTCAGGAGGAGTGTGTGTGTGTGTGTGTGTGTGTGTGTGAGGGAAAGACACATGAAGCAGATAGTCTTATTTATTTTTTGACTTTTCTGGGGCATTGTGAAAAATATTACGGTGCTGAACAATGTGCTTTATTAACTTTAATTTCTTCTTTTCTTAATAAGTTTCAAACATCTGTTCCGTGATTGACATATTGGTGTCCATACAAGTCAAGTCCTTCACTCTCGTTCTCAAATTCTCTCATTCTTTCTTTTCTTTACTCTAAATGTTCTCACCATTCGTCTTCATTTCTCCCTCCCTCTATTAGCGAAATATGATTTACTTTGTTTTTCTTGTGTCTTTGACAGTGAGCAGAGGTTCAAGGTTGACGGAGCAGAGCAGAGGAACCAGGCACGTTCCCGCCCTTCTAGCCTTGCTCCCTGGTTTCCTTTGTAATCTTTCTTGTTCACCTTCTCCTCCTGTCTCCGCCTGCTACTTCAGTGATCCATCTCACCTGCTAAATTATTTAATATATTATATATAGGTAGTACACTAACTTAAATCAAGTGCAGCGTTATGAACAGTCCTTTCACAAATCCTACTTAGCTACGGTGACTTTAGTTTTTTAAAACTTGTCCACCTTCTATTCATATGTGTAACACACTCAGTCAGGTCCAGTTATTGTTGGTGCAAGACTGATCATTTGTCCACATGCTGGACACCAGTCAGCCAAAACATTAATACTACCTGGTATGTTTAATAGAAGAATACTACCAAAGTCAACTTGTTATGAAAATTATAAATATACTAAAAGGTTTTTCACTAAAATGTTATGAACAAAAACTGCTGATGTATCATCATGAAATAACCAGCTCAGTTAAAATCAGCTCCACCTTTACCAACACTTATGTTTGACCTTTATTTTTATTTAATTATTTTACATCTTTTGCCATAATTACTATAATTAGTACTTTTACTGTAAAATCTAGAAAACCTGCTTAGTACATTTACTATTGTAAAAGTAGTTGTAGTGGCACTTGTAGAGATTATTTAGTTATTTATCTTCAGGCCAATATTTTCACTTTTACTGGAGTATTGAGGTTGTGTACTTGTACTGCTTCTGCACACAGTGGATCACATTTTGCTGTGTGTGGAGCTGTTGAGCTGACGACTGCTCAGCAAAATCATAGATGCAGTTTAGCTGCTTAGAAACACGTCACATTAAAGCCTGATACAGTTTATAAAATGGTTGTGATGCTTGTTTAGGTGGCAGTAAAATGAGTTGTTTCGTCTGAGCTGGTGGAAAAGCCACTGTGTTAAGAGAATCCAAGACGCCATAGACATAATCTGTATTATCACAGCGTTGTTATATGAAACTCTTCACATAGCATCAGCTGTGAGCGTTTCCATTCAACTTGCTGCAGTTAGCTACTTTACCATTTAAACCTGTCTGGTGTCACTACAAGCTCCATCTTCATTAGTTGACAATTAGAGGCAAGGAAAACATTGTTTCAGCAAAAGACAAAAAAAATCTTAAAAACCAGTCCTCGTATTAAAATGATCCTGTGTCCTATCAGGTTTTTGGTTCTAACAGGTACCAACTGAAGACCACTCCTCATACTCAGATGTACAGTACACAAACTCATGTGGTCATGACAGAGATCTGATTGGAAATAAAAGCGCATGGAAGCTGTGAGTGGCTGTAGATTGACAGGAATGTGGATCAGAAAAGACAAGAGGCTTTAAAGTCCACTACAATGATAAATACACAAAGATGAACCGACAGTGTATGATTTCGTAAGCGACTGAGAGAGGTCAAGCAAAAAATTCCCAACTAGAGCATGATTAGCAGAATGTGATGGAAGGTGATTACACAGCTGAAATGAGCACAATGAGACGAGAAAACAGAGAGAAATGTCCCATGAATACACAAACACCACACAATTAAAGAGGGAGAAATGAAACAGGCTGATTAAAGTGGCACCCAGTCAGAGGGAAGTAAGAGAGAGGGAGGCTGTGAGTGTTTGGAAGGAAGAAATGAGTCTCCAGTGTGGAGCGTTTCCTTGTTTATTTATGGCGAAGCATAAAGGGTCCCTGATGCCGTTCGCACCGTCCATCCATCGCAGCGTGACGTTTGCCTCTGGCACTACTCTCCGCACACTCATGACTAACTGATGATTCGTTGTACTTCCTTAATGAAGAAAAGAAGGACATGAAGCAGAGATCCCACAGGAAACGATCGTTGGAGATGTGAGTGAGTAGATTAGCAAAGAAATATCATGATGCAGTATTTTGTGAACGGCACAATGCAGTAAAAATACCACGAGTTTGTAATAGTTCCAACACTTATTATTCTATTATGGTTTCAATAAGGACTCCAGCAGAAATGAGGACAAAAGATATTTCAAAGTTTTGAATTTGAATTCAATAATTTTGTAAACATGAATAGATGACAAAGGTGTGTGATGGACTACAGACCTGCTCTGCAGTGCCTGCTGCTGATTACGTGGATCAGGTGTGTTCGGTCAATCAGAAGCTTGAAGATACCAATTCACTGCTACACTACCCTGCTCCAAGATGCTACGTTCCAGATTCTGTTTGACCCGATCCAGGTAATCCGCAGGTAAGAGCAATAAGACGGCATAATCTAAACGGAAGGTTCCCGCAAGTGATGTCATCTGGAGGCATTTTTCAGCTAGAAGTACAGAGATATTTCAATGTAGGGAAGTCAAGGGGAAGTTTAAAATCGGTGAAGGCGTTTCCTCATCTAGAACAGCGCCTGTGTTTTTTCTTCGTTAGTGCTCCAGTGGTTTGCCCGCAAAACTTGTGTCCAACCACATTTTTATTGACTGATCATTTGAAGTGCTTCCATATTTTTGAAGCATTGGGTCTTTGGAAACTTTTACACAGGACGGCTTTTGCAAAGACAACATAGGGATTTCGAGAAAAATAAATATTATTATTAATATTTTTATATTTTATAATATTATTATATAAGAATAAAAATAAAACAAAGTTCTGTTTACAATATTCATGTCAAGGCATCAATGCAAATTTTAAAAAAGTAATATTGATAAAGTACTGTTGTTCATTTGCACAAGCCCTATAAAGCAGATACTGGATCTATGGAAATGTTACGCTGTGTCCCAGTTATTTTATTAGTGTATTGAAACATGCACTCTATCATGAAAATGTAAAGAAAAAGCAGCTTTTTTCTTTCTGATGTCACACACACCTCCTTCCACTCACTCTGTGTGCCGTTGCCTTGTGTCAGCTCTTACAGATTCCAACAGGTGTTTTCTATGAATCATAGACAAAACTAAAAGGAGCTGAAGTTTTTGTCATATCTCGTGTATTTGTAGCAGACAGATCCTGCTCCCCAGAGGCAGCAGCAGAGCTTAGAGACGTGAACTTGTGACAGGAAACTAAATGACTTTTCTCTTCCGTGGCTGCTAATAATGTCAAGCTGTCTTGGACAGAAAGCCATCAACTGTCCGCTGTACTGGACAAAAGTGGATGAGACATGGTATCAGGTCTGCTTCTGGAAATCTGATGCCATCCCTTCAAAATTATGTTAAAGCCATATTGGTTTCACAAAAATGGGACAGACGGGAGGTTACACTTTAGTTTCTACTTTAGACCAAGGTTGTGTCAGTTTGCAGAAAGTCCCTCAAGCCATTCTGGGGTCATGAGCCTCAACTCAAATGTAAAGCCCCTGACCACAGCTGTCACTGCTGCTGACACATAAAATCAGCATGTGTCTGAAGGGGAGATGTGGTTTTGAGGATAACTGCAAAAATCAGACACAGACCTGTCAGACACGATAGATGTTTGTCATCCCCACCTCAACATTCTGTTGTGCGTGAGCTATGAAAATGGGCATGAATGGACACTGAGTAGCAGTGAAATTATACACAGGCAAAAATCAGGGCTACGCACATTCCGATCACTCTCCCAGGGACAATACATTTTATTGCATTTTTTGCATGGTCTGCAACATCTGCAGCCCCCTGGGTAATTTTGCCCTTAATAAATAAGTTCCTACTGTTTCTGCTTCTGCCCACAGACGTTTGTTGTTTCCTTTGACGGCTCTGCAGAAAAGAGCTTGAGCCGAAAACACTATTCTTCTTCGGGATAAGTCCTTGTATAAGAAACCAGACTGTTGCTTAGAATGCAAATAGATGGAAGTCATTTGTAAATTTGACCTCAAGGCTCAGCTGCAATCTAGTGTTACCTGATGTTTCTTGATGGGGAGTAAATCTGTTTCTGTGACACAGACACACGCCGGTAAACTCTCTGAACATGTGCTCAATGCTTTCTCTGTTGTGAACTGACGTTTACTCAGTCATCATGGGCTTGGCAAATCAAAAGTGGGCTTTAAATTCTTTTCTTGAACTTTTTGTGGAGCTGTGGCAGAATAATTTTGCACCATACACGTTTAATAAATGGAAACCCCTTAAGAACTTATTTATTGGTGGTTTTCTGACATCAACACATGTTTCAAATTATACATACGGGCTTGAAAATACACATATACCCACTCGGATTATTAATTCAGTGGTGCTGAAAGTTCCAAAATATCCTTAGTCCAAAAATCATGTCTAGGGTTTAAAGAGAACGGTGCGAAACCGCTAACAAATATCAGTGAGTTGCAGTTCTCTAGTCCAGATGCCTTGTTAAGGCCAGTGGTTATCGCAGAAAGGCCAGACAGGTTACGTGCTTGGTACAAGCTAGGAAGGAAGAGGAGCCTCTGAACGCTGGGAACAGCAAAGGCTCATTAAAATCGGACAGTAGAAGAAAAATGTAGCCTGGTCTGTGTGTAGATTTCTGCTGCGACATTTGGATGGTAGAGTCAGAACTTGGCATAAACAAGATGAACGCATGGATCCATCAGACCTCGTACGAACGCTTTAGGCTTCTGCTGCTGCAGCTGGTGCACTGGTGTGTGGGATATTATCTTGGCACACTTTGTGCCCCTTAGTACCAATTTGGCCCTGTGTAATTGCCACCATGTCACCCTGGGGATGTGATGGAACGGGAGATTTGCAACACGGATGTGCGGCCAACAACTCTGTAGCAGCTGTGTGATGTTATCTCTGGCCAATGCCAGGAAGGCAGAGAGGCCAGAATTACATTGCAAAATTATAAATGATCAACTTAAATAAACATTTCATGAATATCGGAAATATGTAAATTATTCTAAATAAAAATGAATAAATAATTTTTTTTTTTTAAAGGCATCGAGCAAACTAAATGAAATAAGATTACCAACCAGAACCAGATTAAAATGAATTCATGTCATAAAACAATTTGTAGAGCAGAAACAGGGATATCTGATAAAATTACATACTACATTTCTTTGGTCATCAGACACATTCAGTTGGGCAAACGTAGCTGAAACTAATCCGCTCACCTCATGTAGGTTGCAACACGTGCTGATTCAGCTGTGTTGTACTAAGCAGAGTTTCTGTTTTTATTTTACCACGTGTGTACAAGTAAAACCTGGTCCAGTACAGAATCAACTCTCTGTATAACGCAGCATCTTCCACAATGATTATACAGCAGCTGAAGCTTCTCTTCCTGTCATGTGACTCTCTGCTAAACAGGTGGTCTACTACTGGCAAATGGAGAGGTGGATTTGGGAGTGTGGGGGTCCTGTCAAACACGAGTCCACTAGTACTTGGTCAGCGTTAAGATTTGTAGGAAACTGGGTTAAACTGGGTTCGTTTCCATGCAGTAAACGTTTTCAATTTTCAAATTCTCATTACTTGATGTCAACCAAAACGAGTGCTGCTGATTCTCCTCTGGGTCATTGAGAGGCCAGTGAACTAATTCATAAAGGGACTTTGGCCAATGGAAAAAATACATGGAAGAAACTAATGAAATGCATCACAGTCCGAGTGTTTCCTCCTCAGTGCATTTCAGAAGCGAAGCCATAGGAGCAGCCTTCATTTCTCTGCAGAACACCGTCCTTTTCTACGTGGCCTGAGGTTTTTCAAATAAATTGAACCGAGAGCTCTCCAGTGTTTTTGCCACTCCATGGCCTTCACGGTTGCATTATGACCATGTATGGCTGCACGTTTAAAGCTCCTTTCCCCTGCCTGTCTGCATAAACTCCCAACTTGAAAGGGTTCCATCTAGTTTACTGTATATGATGCAATTCTTTATGCATCTACACGTTTGCTGCAAGAATTTACATTTAAATGAAGCCACCCATTCAGATATGAGATAAGGGTAAAGGACAGATTTCAAAGTAAAGAGACTGAAAGTAGATCTCCCTGTTGCAGAAGTGCTGATTCTTTCAGTTCGCTGACTCACTGATGTCACACTGATGATAAGTTGAGAAATAACAGCTACATAATTTATCGTATGTTGCTTCTTATTCTAATTACATTGAACTGCTTGTTAAATATTATAAATACCCAGAAAGGTATTTGAATGCTTCATACAGTATCATCTTCAGACTTGTAATGGCTTCTCTAGTGTTTCTCATTGTTGCAATAATTTCAGGGTTCAACTACAGCTGTGACTTCGACACATTACCAGGGATTGACAGGGCTGACAAACCTCTTAATGCCACAGAGGTGACAACTCCAGAAAAAACAACTGCATAAATATATCCTAGATGTGCATTTTTGAAAGTAAACTTCCCACAATGTGCCAAAAAGTCTTTGTGACTCTGGGGCACATACTGGATCTGGAAATGAAGAGTCGAACACGTTACTGTGGAAGACGTGATGTCTTTTCCATGCACACTGTTTGCAGCGATGAATGTAAACATTACGCTCTTGTTCTTTTCTTTTTTTAAAATATGATTTTTGTTTGGGTGGAGGTCCCACCTCCTTACAATGCGCACCGACGATGAGTAAATGACCATGTTTTTATAGAGAAAAAGCAGCATAAAAGCAAGTAGGACAATGTTAACATATTGTGTAATATGCAAACATCCTCGGTCAAAACACTGAGCCCCGAGTTGCTCCCGATGGGTCAGGTGAGTGTGAATAGTGGAATGGGAACCAACATTGTACAGCGCTTTGGATAAAAGTGCGTTATAAGCAGCCATTCACATTCAGAAACTGTGTGAGTTATCTGTTGTTATCAGCGTGAGCTATGTGCCAATAAACTCAGTGGCATGATGATGTTTCAATTCCATCTCCATTGTATGTGGTGCAGACAGGACGGCAGCTAAGAAATAACGCTAACTGCTATCGAATTTTAAACAATCTGAATTCCTGCGAGGTAATAAAACACCGAATCTGCACGTGACGTGACTTAGCTCAGCTGTATGTTTGTGTCTCACACAGAGGAAATCTGAAAAAAGTATATTATTAAATGATCATATTTAGCTCAAATGAAAGAAAAAATGTGTTGTTGCGCAGATGTAATCTCAGAGAAGTTCTGCTTAGAGGGAGTGAGAGAACATCACTTCATCACATTATGATTTAGTTTTGTAGCGGGAGAGATTGAGTCGGGACAGAGGAAATCATTTTCTCTGGGAAATGACTTTTCATCGATATGCCTCATCCTCTGTGCCATGATGCTGTCTGCAATCACTCACCTGACTCCATTCACAGCAGGATCCCCGCATCTAAGTTACACAAGTATGATGTTTTCCAGGGACTCGCTAAGAAAACAGGGCCTTGTTGCCATGGATACCAACAATCCCACTGATTTGAAGATGAGTGTTGATTGATATTTCCCTAAAGAACACACTTTACAAAACCTAAGTTATCTCTTTGATAGTTTAGTAGATGTTGTTTTCAATATGTCACTGAGTTTAACACTGAGATGTGTCAGATTACACAAAGACAAAGAGACAGCAGGACAGCAAAACAAGAAGGTGCTGAGCTTAACTATAACTACTATACTGCACAAACTGCAGCTTGTCACAGCTCAGAGAAGGATATTATTTGCCTGTGAACTTTAGTGTCCTCAGTCCTGATTAATGCTGCGACAAGTGTCTGAGAGTGTTGCCATCGACCTTTAGTCAGGACCTTTATGTCAGCGACAGACTGAGTGAAGATTGAAGGAGTAAGAGAAAAACCTTTGGTTTTCTAAGGGTCAAAGACGGGGTCACGTCTTTTTTTCTTACACCTGAGAACTGAGGACTCAACGTGTGTGTAAAGAAATAGTTTGGATTTACATGTGGACTCACAATAATTGTACTGCCAAGTATGTCAGTGACTCCAAATGTGGCGAAAAGAAAGGAAAAATCCTAAAATGAACATAGAAGTTTTTGAACTTGATTGCTCCTAAATGTCCCCATTTGCACATATTTCCCCACACACCAGGTCTAAGCCTGTCCACAGCACTCACACACATAAAAACACAAAAGCTCAGGCTCACACACCACACAGGGCTGATATAGGAGCAATCTGGATGCTAGAAGGATTTATGCCTAAGGAAAATGAATTCAAGAGAAAATTTTCACATTTCGTGTGTGTGTGTGTGTGTGTGTGTGTGTGTGCGTGTTGTGAGGGGCTCCAACCCAATTTTGAGGTTTCAATTCACAGTTTCATCATAATGCAACACACAGCAGCTACAAAGTACAGCTGATATGTAAGATTTGCATTGGATTAGATTGGACCTTAGTGAAATGCATTTAATGTCAAAAACTTGTTTAATACTAATCTTAAAATCTTGTTTACACAAGTAAATTTGTCTGAGTCTTTAAATCATTACAATTCTAAAAGTATATTCCTTCAAAGCTTCATGTTGTAGTAGCACAACACAGATCGGGGGATTTGTTTTGATAGCAGTTTATCATTTGATTTGCACTTTGATGGATAAAAACAAGGTGCATTTCAATGCAGCCTTAAATGAAGTCATGTACATGTAAATAGTGTGTGTGTCATTTTTGGAGATCATTTCTATATTTGACCGCTATCCGAATGTCCGAATGTCTCAGTCAGTTGAATTGTATCCGGTGAGTTCACATTGGAACTCATCAGGCCATCTCTCCGTCTCCGTCTCCTTCCTTCAACACAACAAAGAGCTATTGACACAATTCAGAAGAGGCTCCTTTGAAAGATGGAGGAGTTCACCTCTCATCATCCTCTGAGCCTAGAGATGCTTTACTTTCCAAAACTTTATTGACCATAGCTGGTTTATTTAGTACAGGGCTGATGATCTCATTAGTCATTTCTCCCTTAGGAAAGAAAGACATTTAATGTGATCATCATCTGTTGAAATAACATGAACTTTGGTCCTGGCATTTACACCTTTGTTGGATACAAGATGTTATCAGCTCGCGGACTCTTGCAGGAAGCCAGACGTTTTTATTGATTCAGCATTTTGACCTACGAGGGCTTTGTCCGTGTCCTCAGGCTGCACCGAACTGGGAGATGTTAACAGTATGAGAACAACCATTTGGTGAAAACGTTTTCTTTTACGATTTAACAAAGAGCACCTAAATGCAGCATTTGTTACAAGTGACATTGTCGTATTGCAGGTTCAACTCCCCCTTTGTTAACCTGGTCATGGCTCCAACACCTGAATATAGGCACAGCTTTCATTTCATATTTTTACCTACATCAGGCTGTTGGTGACACTAACAGACAATATTATTATATTCAATAACACGTAACAGATAAACTACAGCAAAAACTGTTGAATCACACATCAAAAAACCCATGAGTGTCAGAACACATTAAAAAAGGAAAGAAATAAGAAAGAAATATGAGAGAAGAACAAAATAATTTCAGTGTGCATCACAGGGTTTCTCATGATTTGCGTAAACTCTCCCACAGTGTCAATAGCCACCATCACCACACCTCACTGTTTAAGTGTGTTTCTTCCTGTTGGTACGTGATGCACCGGTGTGTGTGTTAAGGTTTGTGCTCATTACCCGTGAACTCGTCTCGGGGGATGATTGCTCGCCTAATTAACTGACATCTATACAAATGAGACCTGATCACTGACCCACGGGCCTCTTCTTCACTCGCTCTCTATCACTTCCTTTTCTCGTTTCTGTCCTTTTCCTCCAGTGTTCCTTATTCACACTAGATGTGTGGGATGCTTGGTTTTGTTTTGGTCTTGCACCTGTGGGAGTTTGCAGTGTTTGCAGATTTGTGTAGGTACTGTTGCCTCTGTCCTAGCCGTGAAATGAAATGTTTAAAACTAGATGAAAAGGAAAAGCCTCTCATCTCTTATTCTGTGTCTGTCTCCGCAGCCTCCCCGTGAGTGAAGACGTCTATGTGGATCGAGATTTGAGGGAGCATCCGAGACTAGTGGTGAGTTTGCTGTCATTTCTGCCTTGCCACTTGTTTCTCTGGGGATCCACAGTAAGTGGGCCAGACGCTGCCTCAGAGAGGCGGCGAAGGTTGTAGCATCAAACATCTCAGAGCGGTGCTTAACATGTATTACGCTGGTGCAGACTTGGTGCCGGCTTGTCCCTCTCATGGTTTACTTTACATTTGAATAACAGAGACAACCTCTGGGTTACCAAAAAAAAAAAAAATCTACATATTGCACCATATTACTACATATCACCTTTCTAAATATGGAAAGTTTTGATAACACTAACTCCCAAGAATCGCCAGAATATTCATAGACACTTTACAAAACTACTTTTTGATCCACTTCTCAGGTAGTTCATCATTAATTATCTTGGAAATGTGTGTGTGGGGTAAAATTCTCAGTATTTTATTGACTTTATACTTGGTTTAACAATAATCACAAGTGAACAGTACTAAAAAATCATGAAATCTGTTTGCTACTTGATTGACTGGCAGCTTTTAGCAGTAGTGATGCAGCAATGACGAGACGCGGGTGTGAAACAAAGTGCAGAGTCTTAGCAGGAAAAAATGTTATGATTAGGACTTTGACTGTTTTATGGACATTTGACATTTGATTTGATTTGTCCATCTAAATGTAGGCTTTGTAAATTGCAAATTTACAGCTGACCAATGAAAGTACCTGAAAATATAATAATGTTTTTGTCCCTGATGATTTGGGAAATACAGTCAGAAGTGTAGTGAGTCAAAAAACATTTTGGGTTTTGGACAGATTTTTGTTGATGATAACATTAGGTTCTCTTAAATGCAGGGTTTGTACAGGGGCTGGAAAGTGCTTGAATTCTTTTTATGTTGTGTGTTCAAGGTCTGAAATGTGCTTGAAAATGCTTGAAACAGTAATTGTATTTCACAGTGAATAGCAGTGTGATGGGTGGTCAGTTAACTTAGTAGGTGGAGAAATGATGTGATTGGCCGGTTTGTTTTGGTGTGTGCCCCCCCCCAATTTTGAACTAACATTGGTCCACACAAACATTAAAATATATGCATGCACACACACACACACACACACACACACACACTGAACATGAAAACCAGTTAAAAGAGGAGAAATTTGCATATGCATGAACAACACACATATGTTCATGAATTATTGTCACTTTTCCCACGTGTGCACACACACAAGTTCTAAATACATAAGTAGTACAAAGACACACACACACACACACACACACACACACACACACTCAGTAATGATTCCATAACGGTGCCCATTCATCACCACTTTGCTGTGTTGCTGTGGGTTACAGCTAATGAGCCATTACAGTTGCTGTTACCCAGAATACTTTGCTTTAGCCTTTCAAGCCCTCAGCTGTGGTCATTGGGCAACACGTACATGTGACTCTGTGTGTACATGTGACTCTGTGTGTGTGTGTGTGTGTGTGTGTGTGTGTGTGTGTGTGTGTGTGTGTGTGTGTGTGTGTGTGTGTGTGTGTGTGTATTTTATTCTGGGTGTATGCTAATCTGGTTCTTTTCTCCCTGAGCTGGCTGATGGAGCTCATGTCAAGTTGTCAGGAATCTAGAGGGGAAACTGCACCAGTTTCCCCAATTACGGTCTTCTCATGGACCACCACCTCAACACACACACGCGTCCTGTGCATCCTGCAGCTCAGTCCTGACACTCTTATTATATCTCCAATTTTTCTCCGTCTTTCTCTTTTTACACTCGCTTTACTGCCTTCCAGTTATCTGCACTCCTCCCTGTTATACTCTCGCTTGTTCCTTCATTATTCCCATCTTTTCCTCCTCTGTACACTTTCTCCTCTTGCTTCCTCGTTCTTCAGCTCCCCCAAACTGTCTCGTCTTCCCCTGTCAGAGCTGCAGTTTATTAGGATGCATACTGTATGTATGTATGTCTGCATGTATGAATGGCTGTTTGGCCAGTAGCCATGCTTTAGCCATCAGCTGGCCTGTGTGTGCACAGGCTGGGGTGTGTCAGCCAAGTGGTTCTCATCAGCCAGATGTGGCAAAGACGGATGTTTTAATAGTTACAGATAGACAAAGCACGACTAACAGAGTCTAGTGTGAGAGAGAGAGAGAGAGAGAGCGAGAGTGTGTGTAATTGATGAGGTTCAGGAGTTTAAGAGGTGACCTTCCAGTAATGGAGAGCACATGAAAAGGACATATTACCATATTTTAGAAAGTGAAATATTGAGGGAGGTTAATAATGAAAAACCTCTGTAGGTGACGCTGTGGCCTTGGTGCTGCCACTCTTGACATGTTTTAGATTGAGTCTTAAAGTCTTAAATTGGGGATTGATTTTTAAGTTTGGTCTGAATGTTGCATCTTATGATGTCCGTCACCGTCACTGGATCCTGAAGACTCCAGCCAATCACCTTCTCAACGGAGTGGACAATGAGCTGCAGCTTGGCCGTTTCCCTGGCTGCAGCAAACCAAACTGTGATGGAGGAAGCGAAAGGATTCGACAGAGGTCACTGGACTGCCACAGAGGAGGACTGGGTCCTTCTCGAAAGCCACTGTCATCTCCACTGTCTTGGGAGCACTGAGCTCCATGTTGTTCTTGCTGCACCATGACACAAGATGGTTGTGTCACTCCATCAGAGATGAGGCTGATGAGGGTGGTGTCTTCTGCAAACTTCAGAAGCTTGAAAGACGTGCATCTCTTGGTATACAGGGAGAATAACAGAGGAGAAAGGACACAGCCATGTGCGAGTGCTAATGGTCCAGGAGTCCCTGATCCTTTTTTGGGGCTGGTACGATGGCTGAGGTCTTAAATCAGGCTGGCACATGACTGCTCTCCAGTGAGGTGTTTAAAACCCCTGGGAACACCGGAGACTGAACAAAGGCGGAGCAGTTGGCTGTGAAGTACTGTTCCATTCTCTGGTAAAATCTACACCTCTCTCTATTTGTCTTTGTCCACACTTCTGAATGCAGCCTCTTTTTCTAACCTCAGCTGTCTGAGATTTACAGCTAATATCATGGTTTGTCACTGTTATAACTCGTCATGGTGTCTGACGGAATGACGCTGTCCTCACAGAAGTTAATGTAGGACATTCTAGTGTCCGTGTACTCGTCCAGACTGTTAGTGACAGATTTAAAAACATCCCAAATCGTAGAGTCCAAACACTCCTGAAGTTCCCCCACAGCCTCACTGGTCCACTTCTTTGAAGTCCTCGCAGCAGTTTTAATTTCTGCCTGTAAGATGGAATCAGATGCACCATGATGTGGTCAGACTGGCCCAGTGCAGCACGAGGGATCGTGGGAGACACTCAGATCACACAGCCATGTTTCCCTGAAGCACAAAATGTAGGACGTACAAAAGTCTGTTTTTGTTCAGCAGCAGGTTCAGCTCGTCCATTTTGTATCAAAGTGAGCGCACGTTAGAGGGGAGCATCCTGCGGTGCGTAATCCTGAACTGAACTCTGAACAGTGGTAACAATATACTCTTGATTGGATTAGTTTTCTTCCTAATCCATTCAGATGTCTGAGTGAGGTTAATGTTCTTTTTATGGTTAAGCAGAGTTTTGCATTTTGTTCGATTGTGCATGTGAGTTTGTTTTAACATTAAAGCTGCAGTATGATTGTCAGCATTAGTTTTTAAACGTGGACCCAAGAGCAACAAGGCGAGAGGGAATCGGTGAGAAGATTTAGCTTTATTATGATGATAAACAAGACAGCGAAAAGACAACTAATAACTAAAACTAAACTCGCTCCTTTAATGGAGGACAAACAGACACAAACTCGAAGGGAATGCTGTCTCGAAAACCAGACACTAGGAAATTAACGAGGGCGGAATGGGAGATAAACAAGGAAGGAATAGGAGGTAACTAAAAACTAGAGATACTGACACCAACAACCAAACCGTTAAATAAAAACACAGCAACCTAAACAGTAACCAGGGGATTGGATACCAAAAATAAACCAAACGAGAACTGAACACTGGAAAACTAGACATTCGTGAAATCATCAACTAAACCAGAGTACAATAGAAACAAGTCGAATCCTCACCCGACAAAACCCACACACAGGAAAAGACTGACACAAAAAACCAAAAATCAAACCTCGAAACCAAGAAACTGGGTGATGAGTCCAAAAACCTTGAGTTGGGTAAACTAGGAGGCAGCGTGTTGCGTGGAGGGGAGAGCCGGGTTTAAAAAGGGCAGGGGAAACAGGGGGAAACAGTTGAGAGTGTTGATGAGAGGTAAGCTGGAGAAATAAACTGCGGACAGGAAGTGGAGAAAAAGGGGAACAAAATAAAAGTCCAGGGCAGGAAGTTTATGTCAGGCTGTCAGATCATGAGAATGCAGTAAAAAAAAAACTGAAATCTGGGATTTAAGTAACACAAAGTAAAAATTGAATGCCTATAAAAGCATTTCCAGCCTTCTGAGTGACTTTCACTTGTCAAGGAATTTCTGCACATTGTGGTATTTCTACTATTTATAAAAGGTCCCAGCACTTCTTCCACCCCTCCCCTTACTTCATATTTGTAGTGCTTCAAGCTAAATGCAACCATGCAGCAAATGCAGCAAATCAATGCTAAAGGCTGTTGGTTCAAATAAGCGATCAGGTCTGAGAAATGAGGGCGAGCATTAAAGAAAACAAATTCTACCAGTGATTCAGTGACCTTTGTTAAACCTTTAGCGATGTTCATGGTGGGCAGCTATAAAAATAAAACTCAGGAACGGCGATCGACCATGAGCGGGATATAATCCCTGGCTGAATGAAAACACACTGACAACTTGTTTTCTGTCTGTAATAGAGAGCAGGAGCCACAGCACATTTTATTTCGGTTAAAATCCGGATTCCTTCCTCTCAGTGAAATCGGTTTTTGTTGGAAGTTTAATCTGTTTATCCAGCAGTAAATTATTCATGTTTGCTTTTCTCCTCACAGAACCTGTGTTAAAGCTCCAAACAAAAATGTCTCTTTTAATACTGTGCAGAATGAGCGGAGGAGAGTTACCAGAGTCTGACTGCAGGGCTAAATACTAAAACATAAAATAAAGGGTTCACTGTGATTTAAAAAGACCAATTCTGTCGCCAACGCCATCCTTAAAACCTCTTGCTGGCAGATTTTCTTCGACAAACTCCTCTCTTCCATCCTGTTGTTCCAGCAGAAGTGGCTTGACATGACTTTCATTGCCTCATTCATATTTTGCATATCACAGTGCATTAACTCGGGAGAAGAAAAGGCTGTTAATTATATTATAAGAGCTGTCTTTACTACTATTATTGCTCCTGATCAGTCCCTAATCACTGTAAACATTGTGGAACACATGGTTAAGCTAAAAAGCAAACATACACATAAGCCAGACAAGAGCTGCAAAGCCGGCTGAATAACTCCCTCTGTGAAATAAAATGGTCTTATACTTATGGAGGTGAGTAGGTAATGACTGGATAGATGGAGTAAAAGGAGCTGCAGAGGTAAATTTAATAAGTCTTGTGATGTGTGTTGCGTATAGACTTGTGTTAAAATGCAGACTGGCTCAATTTACACTTCATTTCCAAGATATGTCGTGGAGAAATGCATCGCTCATTATGCATGAGTGCATCTCATCTGCTTTAAATACGTCTCTAACACCTTTTTGATGTAAGATTATCGGATTGGCTGAACATGTGCAGTGACTACAAATACAATAGAGGTATAATGTGTTTATGCAACCAGTTAATATTTTTATTTAATAGACATGAATTCTTGGCCTCAGCTAGCAATGACATAAACCGTCCGGTGATGATGTAACAGTGATGAAATGATTAAAAACAATGGAAATCAAATTTTTTTTTTTTTTTTTTTTTTACTCAATACCAAAAGAAAAACATGTTTGTTTGATTGCTTCATTTTTTTAAAAACATAACCAGAAAATAGGCTTTTATCCGCTGAAAGACTGACAAGTGCAGACTCGAGTGCAGCTGTAATTCCCTGAATGAGGAGCTATTTGGAGCAGGCTGAGGACAACAGTGAGGAACCATGTACAACAGAAAAACACTCTGAATTCTCAGTTTCTTCATCCATGTAATTTCTGTTCTCCCCTATTTAACCTCAATTTATACATTGTTTGGTTTCACAGTACTTTGTAGCCAGTCAGCCGATGCTTCTATTGTATCTGAAGGTGCATGTTGTGCAGTGAAAGTAGCTGTACTACGTGCTGCAGTCCCTGGATGACCTTCTCAGGTGGAACAGTACACTCAGTATTCAGCATTTCCTAACCTGACATATGATACGGTTGGACTCCTCAAGTTAATTAGGATTTGCTTCTGTACCAAATCTGGCAAAATCCTGTTTTATGTTTGTCCGTAATGGATGTGCTTGGTTTTAAAACAAGCATAGCAGGGGTCCTTGAAGACCAGCAACCATGTATCATTGTAGCACTGTGGACAGTTGTCTGATTAGCAATTTAAGACACTTTTTGGGTCAGTGGATTTGAACATGACATTCTCCCTCTCTGTGTCTTTTTGCTCTTGTCAACTGACACTAATGGCGTTCTTCTCCCAGAGAACAGGACTCAGCAGGCATGAAGGGAACAATTGCTGAGAGACCGTTTGCTTCCTTCTTTAGGCTCAGTTTATCCTAATGAGGGTCTGAGCATGTGAGAGGGCGTGGGAGAGTTGGAAACTGTGTGGTTGTTCAGTCAACCCCCGTTTGACATTTATGCTTCATGTGCAATTTGGTCCCAGTGAACAGTGACATCAGGAGATCAGAAGACTGCACTGTACTGGGGTTTTATATTTGATGCTACATGTAGTGTCGCAAAGTATGACAATAACAGTAGGAACGTGTTTGTACTTTGGAAAATCAGTATTTAGATTCTGATTCATTAAATGTCACTAACAAAATGTCTTATGCACAAAATAGCTCCCAGAACAACAAGTCACAGGTCAAGCTGTTTGTCAGTGACAAAGTTCCACACATGGCCAACTGCTGTTGTAGTTCAGTAAGAATTGGAGACAGGACACATTCCTGGGGAGGGACTGTATTGATCCTGTCGCTCAAATATCTGAAATCAAACTGTTTCACAGCAAGTAAAGGTGGCTGGATGGTTTTGAATGTTGACGGAAAATCGATGATTAAAAGCCCCATGAGGAGCCTCTGCCCACTAAAGTAATAATAAAAGTGTGGGGGTCACTCAACAGCTCTGTCCACCATAAGCCCCTTTCAGACATGCACTGGAACTCTGACATTATCCTGGCTTTGTCACAAATACATGTGTGATGCTGCTGACGTTATACAGACTACGTCCTTTGAGCCCCTAGTGCCATGTCCGTATTATGTGCATGAGCCCGAGCATGTAGCCCTCTGCTGTGTCCTGAATCTGTCCTAAAGGACGATCAAAAGCGATCAAGTCAGCACGTTAGGTTTCTACCGCTTGGGGGACACGTGGGGACGCTTCTCCCACTGTGACCAACATGTCTGAAAGGCCACTCAGGCTCGATAGGCAAACCAAAGGGAAACTGGTCTCTCATTTAACTGGTGTCTCAAAGGAGGAGAGAGCAGCAGCTCGTTCTTCACTTTGTGAATCTTACTCAGTGCTAGAGGAAAAATCTGAGCACATTTTCAGAAACCCTCAATTATCTGTAAGTGCTTATTTTGTGTAGGGTCGGGAGGGTGGTGGGGGGGGTCTGTCCCAGCTGTGATAGGACGAGAGGTGGGGTCCACTCTGGACAGGTCACCAGTTCATCAGGGCAAACACAGAGAGACATACACAGATAGAAGACAACACTCCACACCCACATTAACACCTGCAGGCAATTTAGGGTCAGCAATTAAACTATTATTTTCCATGTTCTGCAAGTTTTTTCTGCTCTTAGCCGACTTTACAAACGCCACCATAACTTCATAAAGCATTAATAATGTGGATTAATCTACAAACGACGCATAGCTGTTGTTTTGTCCTATTGATGCAGCTTACATCAGCTTGTTGAAGATACTTTTGCAGACTTGAGCTGCAGCTGCCAGTCAAATGTATTTTATTTTATTTAAAGACTAAGCTGCTGCATTTGAAAGAAGCTGCCTTAACTTTGTCCTTGAGGAGGTTATTTTATATCAAAGGGCTAAAGCGGTGCAGCTGGGCCCTGGTTAAAGCTAACGAGTAGTAAACAGGCTGTTTTTTTTGTTTCTTCTCAGCATCAATAAAACACACTTCTACAATTAAACAGTTTTAAATGTCACTAATAAGCTGAATAGTAAATTGAAACTGTCTCACAATTTTGCCTCCATTTGAGGGGAATTGATGAGCAAAGCACAGCCGCTCTGCGAAATGGGATTTGTGTCAACACCATCAAAACTTAATCATTCCAAAAGTTCACAAACCACATCCATTAAGTCTGGAACATTAACATGTCGACCAGATGGCTGAAAATCTTGCAGCTGTTAAAACCTCACTATCAAATAGTTTTGTTTTATTTTTTACAATGAGTAACCATCTAAAACACAGGCTCTACCTGCAGGTATCTTTACACCAAGTGAAGCTGTTAGGACAGTTACTCATGAACATACATTAGATTACTGTAACACAAAAGTCAGCTGGACACAAAATTGTGGTTTGTTTAATACATTTGTATATGACCTTAACCTTCGGTGAGAGACATTAAACTTCCCTTTGCTTTGCTAAGATATTTGAGTGGGAGTTTGGCTGAGTTTACATCGGCAGGCAATTTTAACTCCACCTCCACCTGCTCTGAGCTGCCGGACCTGCTCTGATTCCTCTGGATGCTGTAGATGTTTTTATTTCTCCGTTTTATTTGCCAAAAACATTTTTATGAGTAATATTTTGGGTTCTCAGGAGCAATGGCCAACATGCAATAAATATCATCATTTAGAAATCCTGCCCTTTACTCACAGTGCCCATGTTTGCGTTCATTACCAGGCCGCTGTACGGGATCGGACTTTGTAAAAAGCTGCTGTCTTGGTAAATCAGACAATAAATGAGGTGGAGAAGAGTTTTAAGTGTGCTGTTAGTCTGCATCACTTGATTTTTATTACTATTAGACCTTATTAGACATCTTTACTGGTTCAAGTAGAAAACCAGCCTGATCACCCACCTAAGTCTTATTCTATCTCCATCTGTCAAAGTCCTCCTGAATACGACATAAAAAATGTCCTTTGGTTTTAACTTCAGTCCACGTTGACACTGTGAGTCAAACAATAGACAGGTTTCCATACACAGAACCAAATATACGCATGTCTGCTTCATAAAGAAACAACTCGGCTCTTTAGCCACAGTGGAAACTGGAACAACTACACGATGAATTCACATGTTCTTCCATATTAAAGATTGACCTTGGCTGTTGTTGGTCTCATCACTTCCACACTTTATTGACTGTCTGTAATGCAGGATTCCAGTTTATTGGTGCACTCAGCAAAAGTTCTGTGTGAAAGCTTTTGCTGAACGACTGGAACAAATAAGTGTTTTAGCAGCACGGTCCTTAATGTGGTCTTCATTATCCTCAAAGTATATAAGTCTGAAACATCTAGCACTTCTCTCTTCTCTCTGAGGATTTTTAGTTAATAATCGTCTTCATGGCCAAAGATGCAGCATTTTGTTTGCGTGTGTGTGTGTGTGTGTTGAGATCCTGCTGGTTACACAGATGTCTTCATTTGTGTTTTTGCCAGTCACTGATGACATCATCTCCTGAGAGGGCACCTCACCCAGCTACAAACATGCACACACACACACACACCAACCCTGTCTGCTACAAATGACATTCCTATACAGCTGAACTGCAACAGCGAATATATTTGTGGGATTAACCTCAGACAGTGTTGTTTTTGATTGACTGGAGCTCTTAATGTGCTAACAACCATAGGGTCACACGCATGTGGTCGGCGTTAACTACGTGTACAAAAGAAAAACCTTTCACACCATCAGTCCAATTTGAACTCGAATCCCAATGTACATGTAAATTTTAATACATTTGCAAAGATTTTAAACACACTTATTTCAGGTTGTCATTATGGGGTAATGTTTGTATGAATTTGATCCATTTTGAAATAGGGCTGTAAAATAACAAAACCTGGAAAAGGTTAAGCACTGTGTCAAAACAACACCGGCCATTTGTCCAGCAGAAACAGAGCCGGCTCACCAGGCTCAGTGTCTGTGGCTGTAACATTCTGCAGTCCTGGTTCTGTCTCTCTGTGGCTGTCTTGTTTCAAGGACCTTCTTTTTCTCACTTGCTGTTCTTCTGACCCTCACTTTGCTTGTTTATATGTGTGGGCTGTCAGAATCAATGAAATAGGGTCTTTTTCTGTCATCCCTTCCTCTCTCACTAGCATAGTGGATAGAAAAACCCAACAGTTCTATTCAGCACACACACTGGACACACACCTGATGTGGGTTTTTCACCTGACCATCCACCTGTAATGTTGCTCACGTCAGAGGCTCCTGTGCAGTAACAAACATCCCATTCAGAAAGACGGGCAGGTTTAGAGAGGTGTGTGTGCTCTTCATCAAACCTGAATATGTTTCTTCAGTAAATAGAGAAGAAAGGAATGAGAGGAGAAGTGTGTTGAATTTGATATATTAGAAACATGTTTTATACCCTAAAGATAGACTCTGTCACAGGGTTAAGTGCACGACACCTTTCAGGAGGCAGAAGGACAGATGTCTCTGAACCTGTGCCAGTTCACCCAAATCTAACTTCATGGATTCTGAAAAAAAATCCACAGCAGACATATTACTAACACATACAGGTGCAAACTGGGCTGTGGTTATTTTCATCCCTTCTACGTCAATCCATCAATAGCATTGGAGACCGCTGGGTTTCACTGCTGATGTCCTCTTGATAAACGCCTTATAATCACCATCATCAGAACGTTCAGCAAGGAAAGCTTTTCACTGAACGTCCACCAAGTGACTTCAGCTGATATTACTGAGGCGTCTGAAAGGGGATAATAACTCATCACATTTTTTTTTTTTAACGTGGTAAATGGGAAGAGAAAGTGGTCACAGAGGGAAGATGTTCTGTGTGAGAAGCAAGATGCTGCCCTCATGCAATTCATTTTAGTGACTCAAGGAAATATCAAAAAAGGCAGCTGTAGAACAGAACATAATGGAGGCAGCACTGCTACTGCTGACGGTCATAAATGATCAGAACACAGCTTTAGTTTTTAATGAACAAACTAAAACCTCTTCTGCCACATGAATGCGAATGCTAAATTAATGAACCACCTCGCAATACCAATGTACTCCCTGACTGACATTATACTCCTCTGTTCTCTCTAGAAAAACTTGAATGAAAAAGGGACGTTGAACGATGCGGCGTTATTTCAATCCATATTTAATAAGCCACTTTTTAGTTGTTCATTTTTGATCAATTGAGTTGCTCTTCACACATGTAACACACAGCGGGAGATGGTTCGAGTCAGAATCGTTCTCACAGGAGAAACTCCACTTGATTTCAGTGAGGTGTCAGCACATGCAGGAAGCCAAATTACCTGATCTGAAAAGTTTAGGGATCCTGCATTTGCCTTTGGAAATCAACTTTAATTCAGTTCCAGACGAAAGTGTCTCCAGAGTGATGTGGGTGAGGTGGAAAATGGTAAGTAGGTATATGTGAATGTCTGCATTCACTGGGATAAAAATAGTCACAGCATGAACATAAATAGCCAGAAATGGCAGGGAATTTGCTGCAGAATGTCACATTTATGTAGACAAAAAAAAAAAGGTTGACCCCAAACGATCGTGTCCTTCTTGTCACACATTTGAGTGCAGCTACTAACTCTTATCTGAGGATTCAAGCTTTAAACAGTTTTCATGGAGACTGCCAGTTGCTAAGAGACGAAACAAATAGTCCTTCACAAAACAAGATGGGAAGGGGAGGGTTGGATGAGGAGAGGGAGCGGGAGGTCATGAGGTGAGCTGTTTGTTCGCCAACTGAAGGACAATTTTCCTGCTGTGTTATGGTGTTTTTGTCTTCTATTAGCCACTCAGACATGGCAAATCTGTGATTTGTAAGTTTGCATGAGAACTTCTGTATGACAGTAAAATGACCTCCTGCCAACTGAAGGACAGTTTCACTGACAAACTGCAGCCACTTTACAGAGTTGAGACGTCTGTGTTTGTGTGGCACAGGAAAATGAACATTTAGACAGAGTGTGATGGCTGAAAGAGGACAGAAATAGACCGAGAAAAACACAAGAGACCGAAAAGCTTCTCGCTTCCAAAGTGCTTTCCTGCCATGACTAATGCTGTCTGCTTTTAAAAGACCAGAAACAAGACTGTTGACCATTTTCCAAGTACCCCAGAGTCATCCTTGAGTTGCTGCTCTTTGAGGTTTCGCCAAATGCTTCCCAACTTTCAGCTTTTAACCCTTGTTAACCCCGCAGACCTGCGCAGGTTCCATGTCACCTGGTTTGTGGTTTTTTCACTCACAGGATCTTGTACAGCACATTGCTTTTACAGTCGACACAACCCCACAAATCACCAGTGGTCATTTGTTGAGATGTTCAGTCAAGGAAAACTACGACCAACTGTTTTTTTTATTAACACCAGTTTTCAGTGGCAAAGATGAAACTATCCGCAAATAAAAAGCCACCTTTGAAAAGGAGAGATGCTGTACAATAAAATGTATTTCATCAACAAATAAAACTTAATGTCATGAACATGTTTTTGTGGACTAAAACTGAGAGTTCCAATTAGTAAAGTCTGACTAAAACTAATTAACATTTCAGTTAAAGGAAAGTTGACATGATAAATTGCATCAGCTCAAAGTAATTACTGTTCATTACAGAAGAGTGTGATGAAACTTTTTTTATCTTGTCTAGATTATGAATTTTTCCTGTCATCAGGCAAAACATACTTGGGGAACAGAACCACTGGCTGCAAGTGGACTTTTTTGATTTGCTTTTAACTTTCGGTAGATTGAGTGGAGATTGTGTCGAGAAACAGTCAGATGATCACTGTCCCTCTTCATCTTTCAAGCAGATCAGTAGATGAAGCTAATAAACTTAAATGGTTCAGCTCCTGATGATCCAGTACAAGATGTAGCCTGTAGAAAACAGGGTTGTAAAGTCACTCTGCTGCAGTTTAATGAATCAGATTAATTGAATTAACACATATTTGAGACTGTTGGTCTCCTGTTCAGATTATAGCTACAGGCTGGGAAAATTAATTAAACTGCCACTCAACACAAGTGTTTCTGCCTTCTCAGCAAAAAAAGGAAAAAAAGGCAGATTTCACATCTTTGAGTTTAGTTACTTATAACTACAGGTCCATGCAAATGTTGAAAGCCGTTCATTTGTTTAGGCCCGAGAAATGAAGTTTAATAAAATGCTATTGGTGTGGTCAGATCACAACTTTCTTCCAAGGAGTCATTTCAGGTATCTCAGTCACTGTCAGGTACCTCAAACGCCCCACACTGTGTATCACGACATGTTGCACACGTGCGTTGGATTGTCATACTTTATGCATGATTGTCTGCGGGATATTTATGCTCTGTTTATTTGCAAACAGCTTGTTGAAATCTCCAGCTGATGCTCTTCCACTGGAGCACCCGGTTCAAACTTCCATGACAGCAAGCGTGCGTGGAAGATACTGGAATAAGTCTTGAAATCCTCAATTGCTCCGTAGCTTGTTTCTTGTTTGAGGATTAGTTGACACCACAGTGTTAAATAGAGCAGCCCCTCTTCCCCGGAATCCTAAAGCTAGAGATTTGATCATTTACGACATGGTTGGCGCGGTAGGAACATCTCCAGCCCCTGAGAGCAGACTAAACACTGAAGAAAAATCAAAGACATTGTTTCACTTTTGCACTGACTTCTTCTACCTTTGCCCTGTTTTTTTGGGGGGGGGGGGGGATTTCACACAAAGCAAGAAAGCCTCAGTATGAGGTTAAAGCTAAGTGCGTTTGTTGCCGTAGTAACCTGGATGGTAAAGACCTCAGCTGGCCGGTCGGGTTCAGCACAGATTACTTATTGATATTAAGCATTGATTTGTTCTTTTTTCTGTGTGATTTGCTCGGCAGAGAAGAGAGGGAGGTACTGAGCAGCTTTTAATGAATAAACGAAAAAAGTGTGTGTGATTTCTCACTTATGTGTGAGTGGAATATCACTGTATTGTTTACGTGTCTAACAGTATTCAGGTAAATTTAAACCTGACATGTTAAATTTGCCTTTAAATCCCTAATATGCATAAAATACTGACAGTTGCTGCTTGGTTTGTAGCGACAGAAGCAGCAGCAGCAGTCAAATGCAAATGAATGGCTTGGTGTGAAAATGTTGGAACTATAAATAAGGACAGAATGAAGCTGCACACTGCTAATCTGGAGACACGTCATTCCTGACTCCTGCTTGGTTTTTAAATGCGTTTGTACTATTATTTGCCAAATGTGGTACAAGGTAATGTGTATCTTCAGTTTACTTAATGCTTGGAGGTAAAAAGCAGCGATATATAGATGCCCATGTGTGATTTCCCCACCGGACTAATAGATTTACTTTCAGCACCACTAGTGTTTAATGACAAATGTTGCCAGTAGGTTGATTCAGCTGTCGATAACGAGCAGTAAATGTTCCCCAAGTGGTTCTTTGCCCATGATACAAATAGCTGGTCACTCCCCCTACAGCCTGTAGTCCTGTCTATGTAGACGCCCAAGGCCTGAACTGGACAATGCATATGTAACCGCTAATGCTCCTCTGAGAAAAATGGCTAACGTCATTCCCACAAGAGAACTTTGTGCATGCTGGATGTACTGAGAGGGCATGAATGTCACCCACCTGAGAGCCAGACACCATTTTCAAATCCACCTGCTCCACTGGTCCAAAAGGTGGAACTGACAGGGCCTTTAGCACAACAAGAAGGTCCCGTGAGAGGGTCAGCTGTCTGGAAACGGGGAACTTACGCTGTACACCCCTCATGAAATGGCCAAACAGGGGATGCTGTCCCACACTCTTCCCCTCCAGAATGACATGGCAAACAGAAAAAGCTGCATCTTAACGGTGCACAACATGTACTGCAGGGAAGTCAAAGGAAAAGTGGGCCACATTTGTAGACTAGATTTAAAGGAGCCTTAGAAATGACTATTGGAGAAAAGTCTCTAAGCACATTTACTCAATAGTTTATTAATGTTTGCCTTTAACATTTGCTTTTGCAACAGGTTGATTTTTGAACCGTGCACAGTGCAACACAAAACCACCACAACGGTGGCTGGTCAGCTTTGGTCTCTTTGTTTTCCCTCCCTTGACCCATCACTCGTCTTTCTGTTTCTGCGGCAGGCAACACTGAGACATTGTCCCTGTTGTTGTACAGCCAGCTGGTCAATCTGTCAGCCTGCGATATATGTGCCAGCTACACCAGCGAGCCTCAGGGAGACACATAACAAAACCCACAGCTTAGGCACTTTGTGTGTAGCAGGAGCATTTTCTAGACGAGTGCTGGTGTCCTCAGCTCCTGTTGGTGCTACAGATGATGCACGCGTCACTGTTTTAAGTCTTCTTTCTTCCCATCGCCACTAAAAGCTTTTAATAGAAACAGATCTATCAGTGTCACCAATCATTGTTTAATGAATTGTTTAAAAGACCTTCAGATAAGTGGACAGTTACAGATAGTGGTCTACGGTGGCATTTACCTCACCAGGCATTTTGGGGTTGGGGGAGATCAGATACAGAGTGACTGGATATGAGCAGAGTAGACGGAGAAGAGGAAGCTGAAAATCCTCAGAAACACATCCACAGCTATGGCTGTTTTCACACATACACTGCAACCCTGAACTTCTCTAGACATTACCCAGAGGAGCTGAGCTCTGCCAGCTTCTTAGAACGAAGTCTGTGTACTGTCTCACTTAGGCCACTGAGGTCACTCAGAGTTCAACAGTGTTAAGTAGGGCAGTGTGAAAAATGCCAATATTGAAAAATGAAGATTAAGACCTCCTGTCCTCTGCAGTGATTTCAGCTGTCTTCCTATGAGACGCATGCGCTTTGCTAGTCAATAAGCTGCAAGTGAAGACAACAAAAATAAAGCCAAAGGTTAAATGAAGATGTAAGACATCCCAGATCTCTGTTTGTCTTTGCATGTGGTTATTACATGAAAGGAACGTAAATCTATTACTGTGTGAAGGTGTGCTGGTGCATTCAGGGACCGTACAGAGTGTAGGTGGCCCGTGTTATGAAAGCTTATAGTTTGTTTTAAAAGTTTATGTCCACAGAAACTATCAATGAAAATAACGGATTTTCTGGAACAATGAAAAAAAAGCGATGAAGAACATTTTTTTTTGTTATATTGCTCCGCCCAGTTTTCCAAATTGTTAATGATTGTGGAAAAAAGGTCAGGCGTTAACTGTGGATACGAAAAATTGTTACGCTGCTACTAGAGAGAGAAATGATTTTACATGGAAAGATACTGAATTTCAGATCTAAACAAATGTATTCATAACTCATAAGGAAACTGCTTTGTAGCTGCTCTCTGCTCCATGAGGAAAAAAACACCAAGAGCAAAAAAGCATCAACTTCTGTTAATATCAAAGGAAATGTAAGATACTGTAAATGAAACAAGGCTTAGAATAAAAAAGCTGTGGTTTGCAGAATGAATGTGATCAGAGACTTGTGATAAACTGTCTTAATGATAAATAGGACAGGAAAACATGTAAACATGTGAGAATGTGGAAAATGTGAGTTCACTGAAACAAAAATCTAACTTTGACTTTACACAAGATGCAAATTCCAGTCGTCAGTTTCTCTGCCACAACACAGTGTAGTACTCAAGGTGAAGTAGTAATATTACAGTGTAGAAATACTGCACTTTTTGTGGCTGTAAGTGCAGCTCTGTCTGCCCCTTTTATCACCCCGCCCCTCTGATAATTGATTGTCCCACCAAACCTCTCCCCTGGTCGCCACGGCAACACACAGAGCCTGTACCGTGAAAGCCGAGTTCATTCGGGGTCTTGCGCGAGTCCTCCTCATCCTCCCATCACGGCACCTCCCTTCCTCCCTCATTATTGCGTTTTATCGCATCCTCCCTTTATCCTGAAGTCCAATCCCACAGCCAGAGGTGCATCTGCTGTCCTGGTCCCTAAACGGGGAACTGTTCTACCGTCTATAAGCCAGACCACTACTCCTGGATCTCCATTTGAGTTTTTCCTTCCGAGTTGATTTTAATATACAGTCTGTACATTTATTTGTTCTATTGTCATTTGTTGTTTTATTACTGTCTTATCTTTTTAGCACTTAACTGTAACCGTGTTCCCACATCCTCCTTCCCATTGTTCCTTTCTGCTCACCTACTTTCATCACACCAATTGCCTCCTCCTCTTCTCATTGGATTCCACCACCTATGCCTCCATAACTTTTTTTTTCCTCCTCCTATTGCATATTTTATCCTTTTATCCTCTTTTACTCGACATGTCATTGCTTCTTCTCTCTTCACTATCGTATCCACCTTTCTCCCAGCGCTTTCATCTTATTCATCATTCTAACCATCCCACGCCTCCTTACTTTTCTATTATGCCCCCATCCACACCTCTATCACTGCTTCTCCACCTCCCTTCCTTTCTTTTATGCATATTAAGTCTTCCTTCCGCTCTTCCCCATAGTTACTCCATTTCACTTCTTTTTCCCCTCATCTGTCTAAAACCTTCATCCCCTTTTTCTGCTCTGCTCTTTTATTTCTCCTCTTTTCAGCTCCTTGTCCATTTCGTCTCCTCCCCATCCTTCTCTTTCTCTAGTTCTCCTTAAACTCTTGTATCATCCATCACTCCCCCCCTGCATTATCAACATTTCACAGAAATAATCTTTTCGGCTGCATTTTGTGTAAACGATTACAAAGTGAAATATGCGCATTTGTAGCGAAATGAGATACAGTAGCTCAGTTTAAAGTGTCCTCTTCTTAGACAGTGTTACTTTTTTCCTGACATTATACTGTAAAACATCTCTCCTGGTTTTACCATCATCTGGCCCAGCCAACCTTATCAGCTAAATTAATAAGCACTTTCAAACTCTATTATTTAAAAGGGAGTAAATGTGGCAGAAGTCGAGGTGATTTAATCACAATGCTGAGAGTCGTGGTGGAGTCCATTAGTCTTGACTCTCATTTCAGCTCATCTTCACTTTGAATCCCTTTACATTTGGGAATTTCTCAGAGCGGAGCTGCAACTCTGTAGCGAAAAGAAAAATGAAACAAGAAGCCGAAGCCGTTAACTAATCAGGGGAGCAGAGGAAATGGAAATATTATACCACCAGCTGTATGCATAACTAATAGAATCACTTTATTCGCATGAACACATTATAAAATAAGCTGTCATCACCAGTGACTCACATTGACAGGTTTCTCTCATGTCCTTGAAAGCCTGGATTGTTCCTGCGTTCCTGGAAAATACATTTGAATTTCTTCTCCTGTTGCTGAGAGCAAACTGTAAAATCTCCACAGCTGCAGCTGAACATTATGTTCAGGGACTAAATGAGGCTATAATGTGGGGCGGACAGCTGCTACTTTGTGAATGCCACACAAACTGTGAGCTTTTGAATGCAGGTTGTTCAGAATAGCAGACCCTAAAAATAAACATCTCAGATAAAATCCGTGTTGTAGCCTCACAACCACAAAAGGTAACATAAGTGATCCTTCACATGCAAGCGTCAGGAACCGTAGCAGGTAAAATGTTATTGACATAGTTATGATAAGTAAAAGGTCATTTCTTCATTTAGGTCCCAAATAGACACATATGAAACTGTCTTTATAGTCCCTCTGTATGTCTAATTCACATTTGATCATTAATTTGATGATAATCAGTGTAATGGTTTTTGATTCAGGCCTGAAATGACTCCGGATGCTTCCAGATGCTCATTTTCCACAGCTGCATACGTTTTTTGAAGGTTAACCTGAGTTTTTAAACAGTTATTGGAGTCAATGTCAGCCAGGTTTAACAAGTTTAAATGTGCGTTTTAAGACGCCTATTTAGACTTTAATCAAGATTTCCCACACTCTTCTACAGTAACAAATAGATCGAAAAACACAATCTGTTGCTGCATTTGCCATTTTTGGTTCCTTTACTTCACCTTCCCCTTAACTGCTGTAAATCTAGCATCATGTTTGCATTATTTGCATGTCTGGCTACATATTTGTTGCAGTAGTGGATCATTTGATAATATGATTGAAAGGAGGCTTTAGGTCAACCCTTCCACAGAGAGGAGCTTATCTCTGAAAGCTGATGTGAAATATATACAGGACATACATTTATATAACCCCACAGTAACTCTAAATAAAAATATAGATTACAATTTATAATATATATAAATTACAATATCTATATTACAATTTAATTGTAATATAGATTACAATTAATCAAATTACCTGCTTCATTTCACACCTTAAAGGCCATGCGACGCATTTTATTGCATTTGTCTTGAATTGACTTTGCTGTTGGTGCTAAAATCATTTCTGTGTTGTGCTGCCTTTCTCCTCTGTGTAAAATGCAGCACTCTAACCTTTTTAGGTTCTGTCAGTCACTTTAATGCCTCCACGCTCGGGACAGTTGCTGCCAGAGGCGTTCGCTTGTCCGTGCATCTGCCTTATTCCGCTTTGAGAGATGTTCTTCAAAATTGGCAGAAGTGTCCAGGTGGATTCAAGGAAAACAAGATGATGATAACATTTAAAATGGTCAAAGAGCAAGTTCAGCCTGACCTCACATCTGCCCCATTGTTGCCGATGCTTTATCTCAGGAAGACCTGAAGGCTGGATGAACAGATGGGAATATGAGTCTGCAAGTCTGTATTTCTAGTTTAATTTTTCTTTTGTCATTGTGCTTCTCTCAGTTTGTCTTTGCATTATCAAGATTCAGTATCATGTAGCCACAGAAGATTAAAACTGTCGGAAATTTCCTTTAACCATGTTAACTTTACTTGCTGCTGAGCTTGTTTTCATACGTTAACGTTAAAATCTGCTTTGTGTACATACTGTTATGTGAGTCCAATTGTATTACATTAGCACCGAGTCACATCATCCTTTGTTTGCTTTACTTGAGCATCTTATGTGATGATTGGAGTCTGATGTGTCCAATAGGACAACAGGAGCCTGGAGCAACTTGTCTGGTGCTTTTTCAGAACAGACAGAACTTCCTGGACACAGGGTGTGCAGCAAATTTCACCCTGAACCCATAATTCTTGTTTCACCCCTGTTGTGTGTTTGCTGGCAGAAGCCAACAGGGAAAATAAACACGTTGTTTAGATTCCAAGGGAAAGCACACAGAGTCTAAAACTCGAGCTCCTCACGCGTGATGTTTGACATGTCAGGATAGTTTGTTATCTGACCTTGGTTTTTGCATAAATTCAGCAGCAGGTTTGTTTGCTGCAGGTTATTTTTAGGTTTATGTGCATTTTGATTTTCAGATTTCACTGTCTGTTGCCAATGGTAAAGTCGAAGTGTTGTCACGTAATGATTGTTGGCTCCAAGTCAAAGCTTATTGCACCGTTAAAGGTTGTCACCTATAAATTATGGCGATAAAAAATTCAATTGTACACGAAAGAAGAAGTTCAGTCCAAAACAAACAAACTGATGAACTGAGGTCAGCAGAGTTGTGTAACATTTTATAACATAAGGTGCTGGCAAATGGATGGATGGAGAGACGGGTAAAGGAAGCGAAAGGCAGAAGATCGCACATGCAGGATTCTGTCCATCTGTCCTGCCTGTGGCTGCACGCTGAGGTTTAAATCTCAATACTTGGCAAACTCACACACACGCACACAAACACACACAGAGTGTTGCAGAAATGCACGAGACCAGGAGCCAAAAAGAGGCAGGGTCTATCGAACTGAGAACATCAGTTGGGTTGTGGGTGTGAAAGGTAAAGAGGAGAGCAACAACAAAGCTCACGCTCCTGGTGGCCGTCGCCCTGGAAACTCGTTCTGTTGTTACACTACCTACATATCTCTTCTTCTAGATATGTCTGTCCTTGAGTCTCTGCTGTCTCTCACTACCATCATCTGCCTTTCTGCTTCTTACAGTCCACTGTCCCTCATGTTTTTCTTTGTCGAGCCTCATTCTAGGTTTTCTCTCCCCAACTCTTTTCTTGTTGTTCCTCTTTTTACCCATGTTCTTTTCTTCTACCTGAATTCGCCTTCTCATTTCACCTGGGTCAAGGTGAAAGTTCTAAGAGGACATTGTGTGACAGAAATCACACACTAGATGGCTGAACAAGCTTCTTAACTCTCCCCACTCTTTTCCTCCTCATCACAGCCTCTTTTATCCATTGTCAAACTTCTATCTTTCTTATAGCCCCCTGCTCTTTTTCGTCTGACCCTGCTGTTTTCTCTTATCTTTTCTCACCTGTAAACTCATGACTCACTCTCATGAACAGAATGTTCCGGGATCTCCACCGAATCACATCATCGGCTGTGAATCACACCCTTCACCAACGTTTTTCCCCAGAATTTCTTTGTTACTGTTAAAAGTATAAATGCATTCATGCACGAGTTTTTCATCTTCTTACTTCATCTTCACGAACACGTTGAGAATCTCAGCTCTTGTGTGGGTAAGGAAAACGTGATGTGACTGCAGCTTCTCTTCATATATCCTAGTGCATTTCTTAACCTCCACATTCTCAATAGCATAGCTGCAAAGTCTGAAACTGATTTCAGTCCGACTGGTTTATAGATTTGGTGAACTCTGAGGTGATATCAAGAGGCCAACAGGCTCCATCCTGCCTGTGACCTGTGTGACCTGCCTGTCACTGTCTGAATTTCTAGGGGAACTAATCCTTTAAAGAGCCTTTGTTTGATTTTCCTCTTGAATGTTGAAAGTTTCAGTTGCTGGCATTCTGCTTCTTCTTCTTTAGGGTTCTGTGAAATATTTACAGGAAAACCTGATCTCCAAAAACTAAACTACAACCACAAGTATCTTTTTTTGGGAGAACATACTTTTGTCTTTTCTAATGACACAATGAGGGTATTCTGACAGGGTGTCATAGTGGTGGAGTGTTTAGTGCTGCTGCAGCCTTCCTGTGTGCAGTTTGCATGTTCTGTTAGCACCTGGCTCCAGCTCCACATTCCTGACCAAGATAATGGATTGATGGTTGTGTAGACAGTTAACCAGCAAGTTGCAGATGCGTCGATACTGAACGTATCAATGAAATGTTTCTAGACAATTTATTTCCACCAAAGTATCTAATGTTGGAGCCCAACACTTTTGTCTGACTATAGTGTAGTTTGGTTTAGACTCTTACAGCAGCTGGTCAAGGTTACAATGATTAAAGAGATTACAGTCAGGATCTTTAATGGAGAAATATTTAAGGGGGATTTCTTTCACCAAGCTTAACTGAAAAATGTAATTTAGTAGAGATATGCTCTATAATTAATTTTAATGTGGTGCTGTTAAAGCTTCTTGTGAAAAACACTCACCTACCTCCGAGATGCCATAGACTTGGACACAGTGTCGGTATTTGACATTAATTCCGAGTTTCATGCTGCAGCTACAGCAGCTTGATTCTTACAAATTGCATATTGTAACTTTAGGCACATGTGGGACTGAACTTAGGTCTGGACTGTTACAGATCTGTGTGCTGTGCATCTACCTACTGCCACAACCACCTACTTTTGACTTTTCTTTATAAGTGTAGCAATGAATCCTTTCTTTAAACTTCACGTACTACGGTCATCTTAAAAAGTGTGTGTTTGCTGTATAGTTGTACAGGAATGTCCTTTTTAGGTGGCAGAGTTACACTTTGTAAAAAAAATACCTCTGTGTGTATTTGTGTGACAACTTTGTGTGGTCATGTCAAGACTGGTCCTAAAACTTTATTTCTTTGTGTTATTTTCTGTTAGTTTCTCTCTTTTTGCTCCTGGAGTGAAGCATCTTCAGGACACAGACTCGTTGTTTCTTTAAGTTCAAAACAGTGTCTCAGCTTCAGTTACCTCAGTCTTCGTTTTTTTTTTTCACTATGTGTGTAATAGCTTCCCCTAAAATAACGGCAAATGAGCTCTAAAGAACAGCTGTGTGTTCAGGGCTGTGAAGGCTCTTTTAAGATCTGTTAGTGTCACAAACTAACTTCCTCTTTCTCTCTCTTCCTGTAGGTGATCTAGTTGCAGCAGCCTCAGCTCAACACAGCATCTCCCCCTCCCACCTCCCTCTTCCTCAGCCTAATCCCATTATCATCTTCCTCACACTTTCCCTCCTGCATCTTGCGGGAACCGCACACCATCATGCCTCTCTTCAGTTGTCCCACCCCTGTCCTGCTCCTCCTCTTCCTCTTCCTCTTCCTCCTCCCACTGCCTCCCTGTCAGCCGGAGTCCCAGCACAGTGAGCCCAGCGCTGACCCTGACCCAGACCCAGAAGCAGTCTCTCCCTCCACGTTTCCTTTCCCTTTCCTGCCTTCCATTTCCTACGATAACAGCACCGGGTCCAGCAGAAGAGATAAGTGTGAAGAGGTGACGGTGTGCAGACCCGGCATCCTGCTGCCCGTCTGGGAACCAAACAAGCCTGGGCTCGGAGAACAGGTGGCCAGAGCTGTGATCTACTTTGCGTTCCTCATGTACATGTTCCTGGGAGTGTCCATCATTGCTGACCGCTTCATGGCATCAATCGAGGTCATAACGTCACAGGTGAGAACAAGTAAATGGAGGAATTTGTGGGTCATGTAGTTAGAATGGAAGCAGTGGAAATACAGTACATACAGTACATACAGTACATACAGTACATACGGTACATACAGTACATACAGTACATACGGTACATACAGTACATACCGTACATACAGTACATACAGTACATACGGTACATACAGTACATACCGTACATACAGTACATACAGTACATACGGTACATACAGTACATACAGTACATACAGTACATACGGTACATACGGTACATACAGTACATACAGTACATACAGTACATACGGTACATACAGTACATACAGTACATACAGTACATACATACTGTTCGTGGATTTACAGGTTCGCTGGATCATTTTGTTGCTGAGCCAGATCCCAGTTCTGTTGGTTCTTCTAAAGTCATGTTTAGCTTGTTGTTCTGGCGACAGATCCACAGTCTGAAAGCTACTTAGCAGCGCGTTTGTTGACAGCTTTAGTCAGTATAAGAAAGAAAACCTCTCAGACTTAAAAGCTGTTGGAACAGGAAGTTCATCCACTGTGCTGTTTTTACCAAAGCAAGCCATTGAAATTGGGGCGACGATAAAGAGATATGTGTGTTTATAAAGATTGTAAAGTTATGTGCGAGCAGAAAGTGGGTCTGAAAAAGTTAACGTGCTATCAACAACAGTCTGATGGCAAACGAGAACTTGGAACTGCTGGTAAAATTTAAAATACACTTTGTATTATATTAAAAAATGAGTCCTAAAGCCCTTAATACCAGCTCTTTAAAAATCCACCTACCGTTTGTTTAATTGTTCATTGAAGTGTGTCTTCCGGGCAGTGAATTAGTCATGAATGATTCATTGCTGCTTGTTATGTTCAAGGGTAGAAAGTGTTTGTTGACCACTGAAGAAGTGAAGCTGTTTGCATCATAATTTCATCATCTCTGTACAACTGGCCTGATCAGTTTCCATAATGGCGGTTAAATAGATTCCCCTCTTCATCCATTTATCCTCTGTAACAGTGCAGACGACCTTCGACTGTTTTGAGAGACGGACAGACAGAGCGGTGTTAATTACCCAGAGGCACAACAGTCGTAAAGTGCTTCTGTTTGAGCCACAGCGGGAATCTCTGGTCTGTCACTTTCCAAATGAACTTTAGTGGAGTTTGCAGACGTTGGTGCAGTGGGTCACAGAAAGATAGAGCTGTTAGTTTGTGTGCGTTGTCCCATGTGGACTATAATGGTGCTGAGGTTGTACAGCTCTAAGTAGAAAAAGACATGAAGTCTCCTGGGAGTTGGTGCGAGGTTTAGAGTGAGGGAGGAGGACGCGGAGATGTGAAGGTCAGCGGGAGGGAGCGGGGAGACAGGAAGATGTTTGGGGACACAAATGTCTCAGAACAACACTCGGAGTTACGAGCAGAATACCAACTAATGCACCACAGAGTTTCTTCGTTCTAGCAAAAGAGAATCCATGTTTAAAACCTTGATGAGAATTAAAATGTATGCATTTAAAAACACGTTTACACCTAATAAATTGAGGTGTGGTATGAAATGAAGCAGTATGTCTTTACAGATGGTGGCAGTATGTTTAACAAAAGAAGCTCCGGTGGGATACTTGTAATGATAATAGGAAAAAAGTAATAAACGAGAATAAAAGATCAGTAGTGCTGAGATCAGATGATATATTAACTGTAGCTGTGGCAGCAGTTCCGGATGTAAACCTACATTTTATAGCAGCAGCTGTATTTAATGTGGCCGTTGCTCCAGAGTTAAACGTTTGTTCGTATTTGAATGCAAGGCGCTAACTGCTGTTTTTACATTAAACAGATTTGTTTGATTTATGAGTAAATGTCTCTTTTAAGTTTAACAGACTTATGCAGGTTTATGGGATGAAAGGAAACACCATTTATCACAGTTCAAGAAGTGCTCAGACTTTTACAAAGGTAGACTTTACTTAAAGGGTGACTTCACCAATTTCCACCCTGCAGAGGTGAAAGCAGACAGATTCATAATTAATATTCATGTAGGGAAGGCATCGAGAATTTAGACCATAGATATAGTCCATGATCCACAACTATTGGAGTGGAGTTGAAAATTGCGGGTCTCTCTTTAAGTACAACAACAGTACTACAGAGTGAAAACATTATGCAAAAGTTTTACATTTAATGAAAATTTTAAATGTACAAACTCACAACCTAAAATATCATACTCGAAGTACACATTTTATATTATACTATAGTTTCAGTTTTATTTACATTACCTAGATGCTACAGCTAGTAAAGATACTTTTATTAACTTTATATACTGCTGAGTACTTTGTTGATTCCCCTACAAGATCACTTTAATATTCTATCTATTATATCTATTACTTTAAATTATTACTCTCAATTGAACTCTGCAAATCACTGGTAATTATGGTGAAACTGAAGTATAAAGTAGCTGAAAGTGGAAATACTTAAAGTACAAGTACTGCTTGAGTACATGTATTTAGTTGCTTTTAACCATGTATAACAGAGTTGAAGGACGTAGAAGACGTTGTTATTACAATGACCATTATTTTTGTGTATACAACATTCTATAAGAGAAATGTTCGAACAAGATTTATATCCGGTTCGATTTGTGTTCTGTTGAGCCAGGTTCAATTTTTTTATTTGATTTTTTTTGCAGAGATTGCTGCAGTATCCAAAATGAGCTTATATTTTCCATGAAATGGTGAAATGTCTCAGTTTCTGCATCTGATGTTTATATTCTATTGTGAGTGAAATGTGGGTTGATGAGATTTGCAAATCGTTGCGTTCAGTCTTTATTTACTTTTTACATATTGTCCCAACTTTTTTTGAATGAGGGTTGTACAATCAACTGTGTGTGTGTGTGTGTGTGTGTGTGTGTGCGTGTGTGTTTGGGCCAACAGGAGAAGGAGGTGACCATCACTATGCCTAACGGAGAAACATCTGTGGCGACAGTTCGAATTTGGAACGAAACTGTTTCTAATTTGACTCTCATGGCTCTGGGCTCCAGCGCTCCAGAGATACTTCTGTCTGTTATAGAGGTATACACACACACACACACACTCACACACACACCCACAAACACACACACACATATGCGATTCTCCATGTTTTTCTTTTCAAGGGTTTTATGTAAATTATTTGATGCAAACATCTCTGTTTTTCTTTTTCATGAAATGTTTCAGAATTTTATTCATGTGGAATCAAATCAGGTTCATTTATTTAGCCCGAAATAAGCACACAAACATAAACAAATATAATGTAGAATAAATGGACACAACTTTGCATGAAACCTGGTCTTTATTTGTCTGTTTCAATGAACAAACGAACACAACTGATGTTACAAGCTGTTCCTGCAAAGGTCACACAGAATGGGACTTTTAATGCAGACGCCACGGTCTCAGAAACATGTCCTCAGTACTTACGCAAACACCTTTTTGCTGCAAACATGATGCAGCCTGAGCCCCGGCAGCGTTCCTGAGTAATCTCGGGCGATTCCTCGAGGGCAAAGCCCTTCACTTAACATTCATTGTTTGCTTTGTTTGCTGTCCAAATGCCACTCGAGATTTTCTTTGGGGTTCAAGTCATGTGACTGTGATGACCATCTAGAATTCTACAGAACTTTTTGTGCAGTCAAGCCTGTGTGGACCTTGGCGTATGCTTGCGATCATTGTCCTGTTGGGCCTACGGATCCTCCAAATCCATAGGCCCGAAAAGTTACATTTTAGTTTCATCCCCCCCCAGAACAGAATCCCACAACATCTGTGGCTTCTTTAAATAGTTTAGGCATATTGGGCCTGACTTTTCTTCCACTTTTGGGTCAGTTGTAACCTTGGGCACGGTGTCATTAGCAGGACAATGTGAGCTTGAAGGGAAGCATGTTGTTAAATCAAAATCCGTTTTCAAAGCTGAACAGTTTAAATGCTAAAGCCTTTCAGTTTGCATAACAGTTGCATTCAGTGTTTTTCAAATGATATTTCTAAAATCCCTCTGTGTGTCTTGTTTGGAACAAACCCTCACACACACTATATCTCCAGGTGTGCGGTCATGACTTCAAGGCTGGCGAGTTGGGACCAGGAACCATTGTTGGCAGTGCTGCCTTCAACATGTTTGTCATCATCGGGATCTGCGTGTGGACGATCCCCAAAGGCGAGACTCGAAAGATCAAACACCTCAGGGTGTTCTTCATCACCGCCTTCTGGAGCATCTTCGCCTACATCTGGCTCTACCTCATCCTGTCTGTCATGTCTCCGGGCATTGTGGAGGTGAGACAAATTCAGAACAGAAAGAATCTGTGGCTCAGTTTATTACAACAAAAGCACAAAGAGATCGCGAGCTGTTGCAAATCCACATTGACTGACATGTTTCCATTTATCTCAAATAAAACATGGAGCACTTTATTTGAATTAGTTGCAGCACTATTGGACACTACTTTGTTTTGCTAAATGTATTGGGGATTAGGTATAAAAAAAAACGATTGGAGAGAGACTCATTCGTTGAGGGACATACTGTCGTCCTTTGTTAAAAAAGACCTTTGACAATACACTGTTTCATTGAAGTACAGTGCAAAGCTCTTAGTTTTGCTTCTGTTACAGTACACGTTCTGTCAGTGCTGAGACTAAATTCGTGACTCCAGGGCACAAATTCTGCCCGGACCCTCACAGATTTGGTGCTGAAATACAAGTCACACAGACACGGAAAACATCATTTGGCCTTAAATGCAGCTGATTTAACTAAAGGACTATTTGAATTTGAGAAATTCATCTCTGACATTTAGTTTACCAGGTCAAAGTATGACTTGACTATGTGGTATAGTACTAAGTGGTACTAAGTGGTACTAAGTGGTACTAAGTGTGGTATAAAGTGCCTCTTCTGAAATGTCAGCTCAGCTCAGAAAGAACCATAATGTGTCTTTAACACTGCACCTGTGTTTGCTATGTGTTTGTATTCTGGGGCTCAGAGCTTCTCCCTAGAGAAGTCAGCTCAGTTTCTCCTTAGTGTTATTAAGCTGTGTGCAGTGTTTAAAGCTGGTGTGACTGGCTGTTATTTTGGGCTCCTAACACTACGTACTTACCACCAACTAATGTCTTCATGATGCTGCGTCCTCTTCCTCAGTTTGTGCAAAGTGACAAAACAATTGTATTAATGTTATCAAAGTGAGCAAATGATATTTTAATGATGATCGTTAATCAACACCTGACAGCGTGTTGAACAAAAGTAGTTATGAGAATCTGTGTGTGTGTGCGTGTGTGTGTGTGTGTGTGTGTGTGTCTCAGGTGTGGGAGGCTCTGGTGACCCTGCTGTTCTTCCCAGTATGTGTCCTTCTGGCGTGGGTCGCTGACCGACGCTTGCTCTTCTACAAGTACATGGGCAAGCGTTACCGTGCCGACAAGCGTCATGGCATCGTCGTGGAAACTCAGGGAGACTTGACACCCAACAAGGGCAGCATGGAGATGATCCTAGATGGCAAGTTTCCACCACAAGGGGGCGCCATGGTCTCCACCGAAAACTTTGGTGGAGCTCAGGACGGCACAGCCGGAGCAGTCAATAACATTGGTGCTGCAGCGGGAGCCTTGGCAACGGGAGCCGGGGGCAACCTGCCCACCTCCCATAGCGCAATGGTCAATGTGGAGAGTAGCAAGGAGCTGGATGAGAGCCGCAAAGAGGTGAGAGACAGGGAGGGAGATGGGAGTTAACTAATGTTGCTGCGGATACGGTCCCAGGTTTCACACAACATGACAGAACTGGAGCAGATCTCCATATTTTAAATTTAGGGCCCATTGTCAAAAGGGTTTTGATTGACAAAGGACATATACTGTAAATATATGGCATTTCACTTTGACCAGAACAAAATGTTAAGAGACCTCAGAGAGAAAGTCTATGTTTTCTTTATTTTACAGGAAGAGTGTGAAAGTGAAACAGTCTGTATGCTTTACATTTATTTGTGGGACACTGGTGTCTCTGAAGACCAAAAAAAATGGCCCAGGTATTTGTCTAACCTGCATCCAGTTTGTTGATTTAAACTGAGTCTGTTTAATGTTTGTACGAAACACTCGGTCTCTCTCCCTAAATGTTCCAGCACAATGATGCATCTTGCCTCATAAATGATCTTTGTTTTACACATGGCGGTGTCATGCTGGAGCTTGTTTCTCCACTGACCTGCAGACAGCAAACGCCTCTAACAGTGGTTTTAGTCCTGCCATTGAATTAATGTCAGAGGGAGCTGATCAGACCTGCTACTTGGCATTTAACCTGAAAAAAGATTAAAACCTGGTGGGTTGGGATTCAAACCCTCAAACCCTAAGATTGGTCCTGCTAAAATGAACTCATCCACAGGCTGTAGATCAGATCCATAACGCAGATCCACGTTATTAAGGCTCTTTGGAGATATGTGAAGAAGGAGAGACTGAAACAATGGAAATCACAAGATTGGGAGATTTTTTTTTAACTACTTATGGGAAGTGAAAAAATATGGTGGTGCAGATTAGACTGTGGCAAACTGGCACAGTCAGATCAATAATGAGAAACACTGCAGTGTTGTTTTACACTTGTTCTCATTATGGTGGGTTTGATAATTTTCTACATGACCTATTATGTGCTAATTCTCAAAATACTTCCCCACGTTTTGCCAAACCGAAACACATCCACATCAGAGACTGTGTCCAGAAGTGGCGAACCGTGAGAGCGAAAGAAGATTTTGTGCACACACACAAGCTGTAACCTCATGCAGAGAGACTGAGATCACTGCAGAATGTGCTCTGTAATAATTCTGCAAACTCGTTTCTGTGTTTGATGCTAAAACATGCAGTTAATACAGAAAACCCTGTTCCTGCTGTTGTGATGGAGTCGTGTTCGGAGGACAAATAAGCGATACCTTCCCTGCAGGAGACAATAAAAGTTGCTGATATAATGTTGGTGCTGTTTCCAGCTGTGATGAATGGCTCCAGTTTAGATTTCCTAGAGTGAGCCATGTGTGTTTTCATGTGTTTTATGATTTTTGTTGACTTTTTATCTCTTTTCTCAGTAGTTAAGTTCACGCAGTCTCGATCAGGTTCGGAGGGAATAAAGATTGTCTAATTGCCTGCCATGAAAAAATGAGTTGTCTCATTTCTCCTGCTCAGTAGTAAGAACACGTTTAAAAGGAAATGTAAGGACATAAAGATGGAAATTGAAATTGAGATTGAAATTTATTTCAAATACGTAATGCAAACGAATAAAAAATATATTATGTAAATCAATAGTTACACAAAACAAACATGAAGAAAAATCAGTTATAAACACATTCAGAAAGGAGTAAGAAGAAGAATGAACTTATTTAATCTCGTCCCTTCTTCCAAAGTAATTTACAAATTATTAAATTAGCTTCCTGTATAACTTAGCTTCCTAATATCCAATATATATAAAATACAATATCTATTTACAACTGTCTATTTATTTATCATTTACCCACATATTTGGGTTCTGCTGTACTTTAATTTCTAAGATGTTGTGTAGTTTTATTCCACATAACGATACACAAAACTATCTTCTAGTCTTACGATTGTTTTTGGTCTTGAATTTCACGTTTTCCCCTAAATCACCATCACCGAATAATTTCTGAATCTTTCCTGGTAATAGGTCGTTTTTTAGCCTTAAACATTATTTGTGCTGTATGAAACTCCGCCAGATCCATAAGTTCTAAAACCACTGACTGTGGGAATAATGTGAGGTTGTGATCCAGATGTCCAGCTTTATGAATGATCCGCATTGCTCGTTTTAGAAGAATAGACAGTGAACCTTTCTGCAGTTATATAAAAATAACATCATTTTTCTTTGGTTTAAATTCAATGATAATTTGTTGTCATTAAACCATATTTTGTAGTGATACCCTCCAATAGTATGTTTAAGTCCCCAGAGGTTTGATAGTGATAACAGTACAGTAATGTGGGTCAGTAACTAATACTGTACTTAAGTCAAGACTTCATCTTGAGTAAAGACTTTGAAGTGGTACTTTTTTTAGAATTACAGTATTTGTATTGGTACCTGACACATAAATGAGAAAATGAGTGAGAAACATTTACACAACAAAAGGTTTTTTTCGACCAATGGAGATTTCAAAATCTTCCGACCTGACAAAAGTGAATTAAGGACTTAGTAATATTCTCACATACATTTCCTTTAAACGGTTGTAGTAACATGATGAACTGAGCTTCTGTTGAGTTAAGCCTCCGTTTCCCACTGAATATTAATAACAAATATTGAGAGGGCTGCATCTGTCACTGTGCTGTGCAGTGTGACTGCGTATAGAGGAGGGTGAGAGCACCGACGGTCTGTTGGCTTCACTTTCCCTCACAGATGTGTGGCTGAATTAAAGCTGTGAGCTCCTCACTCACTTACTCCCCCGTTGGCAACTGATATGAAACTCACTCTCATACACATACAGTATGCGCACACACACACACACACACACACACACACGCAGCTGTAAGTCTTTCTCTCATTCTTGCACACACTGTAAAACTGTGCTGCTAACTACTGTATGTTGGAATTGTTCACAGAAACTAAACAATCACTGTACAACAATTAAAAAAATGAAAACGAACAGAGGTTTTTAGTTAATCGAAAGGGTCTTTAAAGGTTTAAATGTTTCATTTAGCCATGCGGCAAGTTCATTTGGAGCTGGAAATACTCCAGAAACTGAACGCTTACACAATCGGTGTTGGCGTGAACATCTGTTGGTTTTTGGAGCTGTTTTAATCAGGAGTGTGTGGTCTCATCTCGCCTTCAGGTGATCCGTATTCTGAAGGAGCTGAAGCAGAAATATCCCGACAAAGAGCTGGACCAGCTGGTGGAGCTGGCCAACTATTACGCACTGCTGCACCAGCAGAAGAGCAGGGCTTTCTACCGTGTACAGGTAACACACACATACACAGAGTCCCTGACCAACAAGGTTGTCCAGGCCTAAATAAAATTATAATATATAATATAATATATATATAATTTCAGTTTCTTCAACATATTTCAGAATAATCTCATAATTACTGAGGAGGACAAGATCTTTGCATGAAAGCAGTTTAAACAACAAATAAAATTTGGGATTTTCACTATTGTACATGTTACATTTGAGAGCTTCCTGTTTGTTATCTCCCCCCAGGCGACTCGTATGATGATCGGAGTTGGCAACGTCCTGAAGAAGCATGCGGCCGACAACGCTCGCCGCACAGTCGTGGTCGACGAGGAGGCGCCGGAAGAAAACGACCTGGCGATATGCAGCCACATCTCATTCGAGAGCTCCCACAGTCAGTGCATGGAGAACTGCGGGGTCCTGACACTGGCTGTAGTCTGCAAAGGTAACGAGATCAATTAGGTCACTGTGTGATACTGAGTTCACCAAATAAGTAGATGCTCTGGCTGCTGTGGCCTTAAAGGATAAAATGTTGTTTACATTGGAAATTAATATGTCTGTCTTTGATATGTTGAAGTTTTTTCTGTGATAATTTTTTTCTTTATATAAAAGAGTTCTTCTGAAACACTGTAAAGTTTTTTCATGCCGACATTGCTTTTGAGCAGTTCTCCCAGGGGACAGGAAATAAATATTCTAACCACTGTTTTGCTTCTGCAGACCTTTAACCAGACGCTGGTGAGCAAACTGTTGACACCTTCCCCTTCCTGCAAAAATAGGACCATGTAAAAATACTCTGCTCTAAGCACAAACCCAACAACTCACTAGTCTCCTCCCTATAAAATGTCACTGAGTAGAGTAATACCACAACCGATAATGCTTAAGTTGAGTAACTGAATACATTTGTACACATCTAATCTGGCATGTGACAGAGTTTTGACCACAACCCCCTAAAGGAAACATCCTACAAATATATTTTCTATGACTGAAAAAACATTTTAGAGAACAGAAATATCCGGATGTAAAAGGATGTTTTCGAACAGACTGGTTTGTGCCAAGGTTTCATACACAGATAAGTCTTTTGCATCAGATGAAAATCCGTAATGTGTGTGTTTAATTTCTGCTGTTTAGGTGGTTTGGAAGAGAACACGTTCTACGTAGACTACAGGACAGAAGACGGCTCAGCCAACGCTGGGTCAGATTACGAGTACTGTGAAGGAACGCTGGTGTTCAAACCCGGAGAGACTCGCAGAGAGATTAAGGTGAGTGAGGAAAAGAGATCAAGGCCACAGGCACCAGACCACAACGTGGTGATGATGCAGTAGAGAGGAATTTGTGTTCAGACGCAGTCGGGGCTCTGAGCTTGTGTCAAATTATTTGCATTTATCTATCAAAAAGAAATATTTCAAATCAGTGGCTTTAACTGCTTGTGTCCTGGTGGTTTGGACAACTGTAAACAGCCTAAAGCCTTTTTTTGTCATAGATTTCCAGTTTACTGTACAAAACGCAGAGGCCGTCTGTCAGGTATCATAGGACCAGTGGGTGAGATATGAAAGTGTTAAAAATCATCCATATGTTGTGTTGCAGCTGCTTTGTCCTGTGTGACATACACAGTTTCAAAAGACTCAGTGGGGAAATTATATAAATAGCCTGTGAGTTCAAAGTTGCCTCTGTTGAAAGACTGTACATCAAATCTGGTGTATTTTTATCTCTAAACATAAATGTACCAGCCTCTGAGACTAAATTCAAACTGGATTCACACACTAATTTCGCGGCTTGAGTTTCTGTGCTACCAAATCTGGTGCAGGAGGAGTTTTATGGGATGGAGCTGCTTAAATGTGCTGCAGGCTTCTGAATAACCAACAACAAGGCTGTGAAATGTAGAAAGATGTCTGAGGAGATCAAAGCGAGGTGTAAAGGTAGGAGAGAGGTGATGAGAGTCCCAGCAGGAGACAGAGGCTGAGGAGGTTCATTATGAGCACAGACACTACAAATATAAAACAACATTTATGGAGAAAATGATAGAAGAAAAATAGCTTTTTCCGCTCGTATGTAAAGTGTTGTAATTATCATATGTCGTATGTGAATATTTGTGCGTAACAACCTGTATTTGAAATCCTGAAAGATACAGTCAAATACAAATATATGCACTTTTAAAACATTTCTACTCTATAAGTCACTTTGATGTTGATTCTAAGTACAATCTGAACTTGTCTTTGTAAAGTTGATTTAAATTGGAAAATAAAGACTCACTGTCATCTGTTAATGTGCACTGTGCTGTGATAATTAAACGCCTGAGGAACGATTGCACCAGGTGACGATAAGACGAGGAATCTGGATGTTAGAGCGAGGCCTGGATGAGAGGAGAGCGGTGCTGTAGCCTGAAGAGTCACATAGACAAATCATGTGGCTGGCAGGACATTAAAAACACACCCGTCTGCCATAAATGAATGAAAGTAGAGATTCTGAGTGAGAACATCACAAAGGTCAGTGTCATCCATTACAACAGCATATCAGCGGATTTTATTGATCACTGTGCCCGAAATGAGCAGCGGGGAAACCAATTAAACTTGAACGTCTCCTCTCATCATCCCATTTGCCAGAGCTCTGCTTTTAATGCTGCATCAGCTCCACTGTGTGTGGATCAGCACAGCTCTGCTCCATTGATTAAACAAACCCAAAAAAATCATCAGGAGCCTTGTTGTCATCACTCTTTGTTGTTGTGTAGATGCGCGTTCATTATATTTAAAAAGGCCGGTAACGCTTCACGAGTTCGAGAATGACGTTCATATGAAACACGATAACGCCATGTAGCTGCAGTCTAGTTACAACAGTGCTGCCCATTATTAAAGTCCTGAAATATGAATGTAAATGATAACAAATCGCACACAGATTGGACACAGGTGGGACAATACACAGCAGTTCTAGCTAAAATTGAAATGCAGTATCATCATGAGAAACCTAATCAGTTAACTTCAACCTAACCTGCTATCAAAGCTAACAGACGTTTAAAAACCTGCCTTACAACCTGTTTAACCCCTAAATTCACAAGCTGTTAAGGTTGCAATGTGTGGACGTTGGTAGGCAGACTGACCTCATCAGTAACAGACCTGACTGTCAATTATAAAACCCCCTGCTCTCTAAGTGATGACAGTGATGCACGAGTGGTTACAGCTGTCTCTTATTCCCCTTTGATGGATGAAACAGAGTGTTTTATGCTGGTTTCTTTGCCTCAGTAGTCGATACTTGGGGCGAGTGCTGCAGCGATCAGATTTTCGCAGTAACAGTAATTGTTTTAATTAAACACTTCACAGTTCAGTTTTTCCTTATTTACCTGAGTCTTGTCAGCAGTTTGGATTGGCTCCCTCCATCAGTTCACACAGGGTTTGCTTTTTTTTTTCTTTTCTGAAACATCTGCTGTGTCTTCCTCCTCGTACTGGTGCTGTTAGATTTACATTTTCCCTCTTTGTTGGTTTCTCACAGCTCGCAAATCAGAAATGGTTGATTCGCATCTGATTTATTGGCAAATATTTTTAAACGGAGAAACGGAAAGTATTTGTGTGAACTGATGTTGATTCATTCGTCTGTGCAATTGCAGAAAATGGTAAAAAAAAAAACGCTGGATTGTTTTGTCAGTGAGAGACTGAAGGAAATTCAGAACTAGAGAGAAAGCATCACAGACGTATGTGGCCAGTGTTTTTGTTTTTGGATTGGTTTTTGATTGGATTTTGACAGAAACATCTCACTGGGATAAAGCTGCAGAAAACTCTCCTCTGAATCTGAAGGTCCACTCAGTGTAGTGAGTTTCAGCTCTTTGTTGTGGCGTCACCTCACTGCTCCCTCAGCATTATTTCCAGTCATAGACAAAGCTGTGCACTGCCTGCTCAATAGACAGACACAGTTCGACGCTTGCTGGTGGACATTGTGCGGCAGCCAGTGTGAAAGCTGGATACAAACACGGCTACAAATGAAATATATTGAGGCTCTGAAAATACTGAACGTGTAAATAAGCTACAGGTTGTTAACATGTCAGTGTTATCTTCACATTGTTTTTCCCAATTGGCCAGAACAGTCTGTGGTTGCAGGTTCAAGCAACATTTATCAGGAATCTCTCTTCTTGCAACAAAGAATTACAGGAATGAGGCGTCACCTGCTTCATGTCTTCATGTTGCTTCATGGCTGACCTCCATCCAGAACATGGTGAAGTCTGATCACATGGCAGGATGTGCTCTGGCTCATTGGATTACAATAGCAGGCTAATCTGATTTGAGAGCGTCCATCTGTCAGCTCATGTGCGGTGGCATGATCAGATGATAATCACATCGAAATGAATATTGTAACTGGAGCCTCTGTTTGTGTGCTGCTGAGGGAGGTAACGGCCTCCTACCGTCCAAACCAGAGCTCATTCAATACACTTTAAATTCCACACGTAGACTGAAACTGCAGAAAATAATCACACACGCCTAGAATTAGTTTGGTTTGGTTGCTTTCACAGGCAAAGAAAACACACTGGACTTTCCTTTCACTCAGGGCTCAGCTTTGTTTGACTGAAATGCTCCTGCATAATGGATGTATGCAGTACATGATGCATGCATCTGAATAATTAATAATCACAGACCACGGACTTTCACCCAGTCATATTTATATTTCATCCTTTACCTCGCTCCGTTTCTGAAGCTCTTTATTCAAATCCCTTCTCCTGCATCAAACACATATTTGCTGTAATAATTAATACATCGGAGCGAAAGATTTGTTGATACAGGAATTGTAACTGCTAGTTAAAAGCAATCTAAATTATATATTAACTACCAAAAATATTTAACAATTATCACAAAACACTCAATTGCAAGCATTATTTAATGTAATTCTCACTGATGCATCGGGCAAGCTGCAAGTTAAACTGACCAAACCCAACTAAATCTGTAAAGTCTCAGTAGAGAAACACGGGTCATATCTCCATATGTCCGAGTGACTGGACCCCCAGCAGCACAATCAAACCCCTCCTGATTCCCATTTTGGCCTTACACCTAATGATACTGAAACATTTCCCTTTAACGTCTTCGCCCCGACTTTACTTTGTGCGTCACTGGCGAGTCGCTGTGGTTAAAAACATCTGCCAAATGACTAAATGAGGAAAGAAAACACGACTCAGCATATGTCAAGAAATCTTGTCACATTTTATCACGTGTGTGTGGAAGTGGTAGAAACATTTCACAGCTGGTGTCTCATTGAAATGCGCAATGACAGCTGCTGACTCGGGCTCCGACCGACCGTCAACATCATGGTCCCATTTTAGTGGTGGTTACTGGTGGTAACCGTAAATCTCATTGTTGTTCATTTACAAAGGCTTAAAGACGTTGGCGTCTGCTATGTCGTCTCACACTGCGTTGGACTTTCAGAGCTTCTGTTTAAGCTTTTTAGGTAAAGTTGACAGTTGGCAGCTGTTATCAAAGACAAATCTGCGTCTTAGAATTTAGAAAGTATCTCCAATCACTTTGCACTTTGTCACACATTTCATAGCCAGTGTTTTCAGTCAGCTACTCTATTCTTTGGTCTATTAAGGAGAATGTGGTAGCTGGGATTCCCATCTCTGAAAGTTTATGTGCCAAACTCTTCCATGTCCCACTATCTCCTCATGCAGTTTCTCTTGTCAGCAACATTCAGCATGTCAGCAAAATAAAATAATTCTGCCCTTAATATTGGACCAAATAGATCACTGATCATAAAAACAGTCAGATTACAGGCTTTTAGACACTGGATTTTAGAATCTTTTTGTAAGAATTCTCTATGGTAAAAAGGCTTTTTTGCACCAGTTTGCATCATGTAATCAGGGAAGATGTTGTAGTAGCTTTGTTTCGTCGCTACATCAGATTTATCCACTGCCCAACAGCTTCGTGTAAGCTGAAGTAAAGGTGAGGGTCCTGAGCTCCATGTGTAAAAAGATGTCATGACTGAAGGCCACAACTCGGAGCTTTAATGCAAAGCAGTGTGACATAAAACGCACTTCAGTTACACTTTCTGGTCTCATTGTAATAAACAGAGAATACAGCTTCCATTTAGACCTTCTGTCTCTGTGTGTCCAGATCGGTATAATCGATGACGACATATTTGAAGAGGACGAGCACTTCTTTGTGCGCCTGCTGAACCTGCGTGTCGGCGACGCAGAGGGGATGTTCGAGAGCGATGAAGTTGGTGCCAAACCCAAAGGTCGCTTGGTTGAGCCTCTGCTTGCCACGGTGACCATCCTGGATGACGACCACGCCGGCATCTTCACGTTCAGCGAGCGCATGGTGCGAGTGAGTGAGAGCGTGGGCACCATGGAAGTGACGGTGGTGCGAAACTCCGGCGCCCGCGGAACGGTCGTCCTGCCGTACCACACCGAGTGCGGGACCGCCAAGGATGGAGAAGACTACGAGGAAGCTAGAGGAGAACTGGAGTTCACCAACGACCAGACCACGTAAGCTCTGAACTTCCACTTATCATGTTTTCTGCACTAACAATAAATACAACGACTTTATGTAAATCTGTACATCTGTACTTTCCACACAACAATCACGTATTTATTGTAACTAACATGAAAGGAGACCCAGCACGTGTGTGTTGGTGTGACTTTGTTCAGGATTGTTAGGGTCAGTAATTGCTGGGTGATTGTAGTGTGAGTGGAATGTGCTTATTTATCTGCAGAACGACTGAAGCGTCTGTTTTTCAGCTTTTTTCCTTTGTTCTGAAGAAAGCGTTTCTTTTAGGTCCGTCAGTCAAAGCAGAGGTCTGTCTTAATGTTTGTGCAGCAGATGGAACAAACTGCAATTGACTTTTTCTTGTGTCGTATCGATTCCAGCGAGTTGAAGCTGATGTAAACTGGCAGGTTCACTGACTGACAGGCACCTTTCTTAGGTGTGACAGAGCTAAGAGATGGGAGACCCCGGATGGATCTCTGTGCTTCTGTCATGGTGGAAAACTGTTTTAATATGTTTTACAGTGACAGCACCACCTTTGCCCAACCCTGAAGGGGTGGGGTTTTTTTTTTCAATCTGTTCCTTCAGTTCCAGTCTTTCTGAATATGAGCATCCAAGGTCCAACTTTAACTGTCAAAGTACCACTGCAGCCAAATCTGAGTAGCTCTATTCCTCTGCCTTTGTCTTGTGCAGATACTCAGGAAGCCCACCCACAGAACAGCTTTCTGCTCCTCTTCATCACAACATGTCATGTAGAATTAGCAAACACCTGTGATGGAGCTGGACATGTCTGTCTCCATCCTTCAGTCTGTCCCGTCAAGCAGGAGCTTTGTTTGTGGTGCTGTGATCCACACAGACATGTTACTTTCCTTAGAAAGTGGATTTGTCATAGTGAGGATGTTTCCTTGGTGGTTATTGTTTTACCGTCCACTGTGTCAGTGTGCTTTACTGTACAGTCATGTCTGACTGTAACAAAGCTACAACGATTCACAATATGAATTCATTCCTCTCTGAATAAAATTAGCATGCAATGTAATAACGTGAACATAATGTAAATAATTCTGGTCAGACATTGAGTTCAGAGAAGTTGGAGGAGAAACGGAGACTCTGAGACTGTTTTAATGTGCAGCACAGGAAGTCAGGTCATCAGGTCAAGCATCATAACTGATGACTTTTTTTTTCAGCTTCCTTCATCTAAACACTTGCAGATTCTAGTTGTCCTTTGTGAGTCTTTAATATACAAAGGCTGCAGTTACCAAGGTAATATTGCAACAGAAGAGAGTAATTACCAGCACCTCCCATGTCTCTGTCACTCTCTCGCTTACGCTCACTGGTCCAGATCCAGAAATGATTTAGGCTGAGGAAGAACACAATATCAGCAATATTTGTTTCCAGAACACTTTGAAGAGACAAATCTACAATGATCTATAGACCTGTCCAGCTTGTTTCAGAGGACAATACTGTCATGTTTTACCTCCAATGTAAAAAGACCTGAGTCAAGTGCAAGAAAAGCAAAGACCAGGGTTTTCATAAAGCAGTAGCCTTGATTGAATCTTGAATCTTTAACATTGCTGTCACTTTGCTGTCTAAGTCTTTTTTTTCCCTCAGCTAACAGTAAACAGTCATTTCAACAGCTTCAAACCAGCTGCACATGTCTAATCACCATATAACTACATGAGCACATGGCTAATTTGCCGTTAGATGATGTAACTCGTGAGACGTGCTGGTTATTCAAACCCAAAGTTCACGCACAGTAAAATCCTTTTCTGTCCAAACACACTGGGTAAGAACTTCCACACACATTTCTCCAGAAGTGACAGACAGTGGGCAGCTCTCCAGCACTGTGTCAGATAATAAGATTCAAATCTGATCATTAAAATGAAGCTATTCCCACAAATGGACTTCACTTATTATATTTCATAGTTTCACTAGTTCATCAAACACACCCAAAGCAACAAAGCCCCTTTGTTTGTCAACACATGTTTGTATGAATCCAGCCTTTTCATTATATATAATATTCAGTGTAGAAATCTGCAGGAATGTGGAATGATTGATTGAATCCATTGCTAAAATATAATAAATTTTTTAAAAAAGATCAGAACCTTACCTTAATCATGAAGAGCCCAAAGACATTTTCTGCCATGGGGAGTTTTTATTTCCATGGAAAAAGCTGGGTGTCGTTACAGTTAATGACATTCAGCAGTGCCCTTATTGCTGCGCAGCTCCAGTTATGCTGTTTCATTATACGTCTATCTGTTCGCCTTCACCTCATCTCATCTTCTTCCTCCTTCATTTCTGTCCCTTTCACACCACATTGCTCCTCAGTCATTGTAAACACTGATTGATGACATCTGTCCGTCTCTCTGCTGTCATTTCTTCACCATCTATCCATTAGTTATTTACTTGATTGCTTTTATAGTACGTGGGTCTCCTCTCCCTCTCTGTCCTGGCTGCATTGCTTCTTATTCTTCAAACATCCCTCAATTTTAGTTGTTTCTTTGTTTTCTGGGATGTTCCTGGATTTCCCACCTTCATCTTGTTTCTCTCCATCACTCTCTCCCTCTCTGTTGTCAGTGCACATTTTCTTTTGCAGGAGCTGGTTTCCGTGGTGACATTTCAGTGCGGTGATCCTCACTCACACTAACAGGTCATGTCACCACCACTTCCTCTCTTAATGCCAATTTATTATTCCTCATCCTCTCCACAAATGTCCAGTGGCCTTCTGTTTGTCACAAGCCAATGGGAAAATCCTGTTGGCTTTATGTCGCGGGAATCATCTGAGGAAAGCGTCATGTCCAAGGTGTCCCCTACCTCTCGCTCGGTGACAGAGGTAATGGGCTCCAGCCCCCAACACTGACCCCCTAAACAGGACAGGCACTTTAGATAATGGATGGAAGTATGTAATGAGATAAAATCAGAGTCTCATATTGTGCAGCATCAGTACACGTCTGTAGTATTTTGGAGACACAAACATTACAGTGTGCTGACATTTGTGTGTGTGTGTGTGTCAATAACCAGGATGAGCTGTGGTGAAAGCTACATTACCCGCTGACAGAATGCTGATGAAGTTAGCGTGCGTTTCTACGTCTAACCAAGTGCACGCGTCTCTGTGTGTTTGTACAGTCAGACTATCCAGGTGAGGATCATTGACGATGAAGAATATGAAAAACGTGAAAACTTCTTCATCGTGTTGGAGGAACCACGCTGGCTAAAGCGAGGAATCTCAGGTATTTTCATTCTGTGTTTGTTTCAACTTGTGGGAGAATTGGAACTGGTGCTTCTGGTTGTAGTGGTGAACTTTTTGTGTTTGGCTGCTTGCACTTTTTTCGGACTACGTCAGTGTCAGTCATGCACAGCTGCTCCTGGAGAAACGTGAGGGCTGCACATACATCCCGCTCATATGTGTGTGTGTGTGTCATCCCAGTGAACAGGACAGGGGGAGGAACAGTGACAGTGTTTGTCCAAACACGTTCTTCCTGTGTGACAGCTTCTTCCTTTCCTAATGTCTTTTGTTTGTTTAGTTTTTTTTAATCTGCTTTTGATAGAAACGTCCCTCAGGATCAATAGTTTCATCTTATCTTAGACACACAGACACACACAACTACACACTCATTCAGGGACTCATCCACAACCTGCCACTGCAACAACATGTGGACTCATGTCACATCAATTTCCGAAAGAAAGACACAGATTTAGTTTTTTGCCACAGTGTGTATTAATGTAGACAAACGGTAACAGGTGTAAGATGGAGGGACAAGAGAAGAGATTTTATTAAAGGTAAATACAGAACATTTCGATTGAATGGAGTTTTAGCAAACTATCTTTCCTTCTTTCTGAGGATGTTTGAGTTAATGTTTGTGCTTTAATCTGAGTGCAGTTTGATACATTATAGGATGAGCTATGCATTGTTATTCATTACTGTTCTCTTTGTCTCGTCCACACTCCCTCCCCCTCTGTTTTTTACAGCTCTGCTGCTCAACCAAGGTAACACCGTCTCATTACTGTACAAGTTCAAACTGGAGACACAGGCTTGATTTGTGTGGAAGTCTAGTTAGAGCTGCAACTAATTTTATATTACTGTTAGAAAATAATGACAATTTTTTTTTTAGTCAAACCAACAGCCCCAAAGCTAAAGATACTTAGAAGAAGCTTTAATAGGTGATCGTTGCCATTCTTTGGCATGAAATTAGGGTTGTGGCGTTGCCTCGACAAATCAATTATGAAAATATGTCGATTTAGGTTTTGTGCTTCGATGGGAAGAAATAAATCTTTGTGTTCTGACATCATTGTATATGAATTCGTCAAGACACCACTGAGATAAGTGAATAAGAAAATAAACTTGTGGAGCAGTTTAATCACTACAACAAGCTTGTTGGTTAATAACTTACTAACTGCTCCGAAAAAGTTGGCTTACATCCCCCTAAAGCTAGAAGTTATAAAAAGCTGCATGTTCAAATGTTCAACTCAACTTTTAATGTGTCGTGCTCAAAGAATCATTTTGTTTCTCCCAATTCTTCTTCACAACAAATTACAGAAAGAGTTTTGGTGTTTCCAAACTATGGATGGGAGGACACATCAACTTAAGTATGATATTTACATAGAAAAAAGCTCAACCGCGATCATACATAAAATACCATATTCACGTAAATTGACCTGTATAAGTCGCTGCATTGACGTAGGAGTAAGATGGCTGTGTCTATTGAGTCTACTGATGAGAAAACTAAACAGCGATCATCTAAAGTATGGGAATATTTTAAGCAGAGACCAAACAACATGCTGCTCTCTGAGCTCTGCTAATTGTTTGATTCATTTTGCTATTGAATTGCTAAATGTAGTTTGCTCCACGTTGCTTTAACTCGAACGGAACAAGCTCTCGCTCTAATGATATTGTGGAGACACTTGATTCAAGATTCAAAGGGTTTATTGTCATATGCACAGACTGAAAGCATGTTTCCCTGCACAATGAAATTCTTACTTTGCCGTCCACAATAAATGTCATACAGTAAAGTAAAATAAAATAAATAAATAAAATTAAAAAAAAGAGCAATAAAGGCCATAAAAAGTGAGGTAGTGCAGTTCTGAAATAATGAATGTGCAAAAGCAAAAATGTAAATTAATGTAAACAGTTATATGTCCATGATTGCAAACTCCTGTCAGCTGTTTATGAGTCTGATGGCAGAGGGGAAGAAACAGTTCTTCAGGCTTGAAGTCCTGCATTTCCCACTTCTGTACCTCCATCCTGAGGGTAGAGGTGTGACCAGTCCGTGCTGGGGGTGGGAGGGGTCTTTGAGGATGGAAGCAGCTCTCCTGTGGACTCTGCGGTGGTAGATGCTCTGCAGAGAGGGCAGTGGAGTCCTGGTGACCTTCTGTGCACTCTTCACCACTCTGCAGGCGTTTGGTCCATGACAGTAGTGCTGCCGTACCACACAGGGATGCAGTTGGTCAGGACACTCTCAATGACGCAGCTGTAGAAGTTGCTGAGGATCTTAGGCGACATGAAAAACTTCCTCAGCCTCCTCAGAAAATACAGCAACTGTTTGCCTTCTTGACCAGCTGCGTAATGTGGTAACCTGGTGTCCACTGATGTGGACACCCAGGTATTTAAAGTTGCTCATCCTCTCCACTTCAAGCTCCCGGATGAACAGTGGCTGATGCGTCCTCCTCTCCTTTCTCATGTCCAGACTTTATATTAGTCTGTAAAACACAGATCACCAGCTATTACTGGCCTGTTGGTGGTCAGCAGTGACCCCTTTATTTGTTTGTCTAAAGAGAAGATGATTGAATAAAATATTGAAATATAAATGAATTCATACAAATTTTAATTATGACTAAATTAATTGTTATATTATTTATAATAATATTTTTATTATTTATATCTGAGCTGAACACCACCATTGAAACTGCTTTACATTCTTCACTATTACCAAGACCTTTACTGTAATATTTAAATATTTGAAGCAGCAGGTCAACATCAAACTATTCATAAAGAGAGTAATAAATTCAGCCTGAGTGCTCAGTCAGTGTTTGCTCTGCTGCCTGCCTAGTTGAGTTTGCCCTTTTGCTAGAAAAGTCATCAAATAAAATAAAATGCCCTGCAGCGCACACTGCACAGCATCTCAGCCTCTTAACTTGCAGAACACATTGAGAAAACAAAACATGTTTCACAGGCTTGATTTCATGTTGCCACTGGCACAGTTTACTCATTCACACACACATTCATGAGGAAACTTTCCTTTACCAGCGGTGACAAAGACCAACTGCTGCGCCGGCTCATGTCACCATTTTTCCGGGCCAACAAGTGGCACCTGAACACACCACACGGACCGTGTGCCAACATGTAGCATGAGCATTTTAAGCAAAGCCCAACTCATTGAACCATAGCTAAACAAAGCAGTGTGCGCTTACTTCTTTCACACCACTCTTACTCACCACAGACAGTTTATACCTACTTCTAATCCAGAATAGGTCTGATAAGAAATCACAAATTGTACTTGTGTTATTGAAACTGTCGTCTCTTGTGCACTGATTTGATGAGCTGAACAGCCAAAGAAAACAAAAAGCACAGTGCAGGAATGTGTCACAGTCCCAACAGTAGTAGCACAACAGACAAACTGGCAGCGAGGTCGCTGCGAGAGGCAGAGGTGCTAGATGTGGGGATGCGGGTTGGGGGCCGAGGTAAGGGAGCGACAGCATTGTTAGTGATAATTATTCCAAACACTTTAATTTTCATTTTACTAAATTGGACCAGATGGCTCAGTTTTCTTTTTCCCTGCGGCTTCTCAGGTTTTCTGCCCGGCTCAGGTTTTTGGCGTCTGTTTCAGCCGTGCTCGGGGAAGCGATGGCAATTTGTCTGTTTACATCAGGATCACAGCAGATCCAATCTGTGTGAGTCTCCGCACAATGGAGCAGCTTGGAATTAAATGTTTACAAATGAGGTGTGTTTTGTGCGGGATATGCTGCTGCAGATACATCACTGTGTTTGTGTGGCTCAGGGGAGGAGGCTGCCGTCACTGTGCTCTAACATACATCATGTTACTCTCTGGAACTGTGTGTGTGGGGAAAGTGGAATATCTTAAAAAACCTGATTGATTTGTTTATGTGCACATTGTTCTTGGGTCCATCACAAAATAGAGAGAGTGGAAGTAAACACTGAGTCTGGGGGTGTTCATTGATTTTTAACAGAGTGTTGCCTCTTGCTCTGTTGAAGTTGTTCCACAGGAAACACATTTTAATGCAAATATGTGTCCAATTGAGCCTCGGCTAACTGACAATCCATGCGTTTGTGCTTGTGCATTTTCATCAGAATTTCTCAAAAGATATAAATACAAAAAGCAAACTTTACCACGAGGAAAGAGATTTGCTAATAACAAATTGAACCTGCAGCCAGAACGTATTCCCACTGTGCACAGGTTGGCGACGTGGTTTTTGTGTGATGACGTGAACGTACCCCCGGCTTCTTTCAGAGTGCAGAGCAGCCATGCAGCTTTAACCTCAGACGAGCAAAGCAGGATTCAGAGACACAAAGATCAAGGCCAAGTGCTGTGAGACTGAGAATCCCCTGTAGTCGTCATGGCGCGTATCGATCGTCCTGGAGGCGAGTTCTCCTTCACCTCACTCGACTGTCACAGCAGGGGAGGTGATCTCTGTAGAACTCTGGTGACGGCTGGAAGATGTTGCCGCTCGGAGGAAGGACCCCAGCCTGTGTGTGTTTGTGCTTCTGTGCAGCTCAAGTTAGTGGCAATGAATGGTGACAGGATGGTCGCTGTCTGTTGTCTTACCCTCACAGTCTTTCCATAATTAGACACTGCTTGCCTTTTGAAAAGAGGAGCACTTGAATCCCTGCATGCTCCTCACTCACACACACACACACACGCTATCTCCACACCTCCTGCCCTCTTTGATTCCCCTTTTCTTTGTCCTCAGCGCAGGAGCCAATGAGAGCAGCCACTCACAGCAGACATGAAGCACACAGTCAGCCTGGTTATTAGTCTCTAAGTGTTTGTAAAGCTCTTTGTGGACCACCAGTGTGTTACAACCACTCCATGGAACAGAGAGAAGATCCTTCTGCTTGTAATAAAACCCCTGGTTGGCTCTGTTTTATTTCTGTACACTCAGGTCTGGTTGGTGTAACTTGTGTTGCTACTTGATTAGCAGTGGATCAGAAACACAAACTGCGCCACATGTCACCATGACCTGCTGTTTGCTGCATCTCTTTCCTGCCTACTTCATAAAAGAAGTGCACACAGCACGATAGATGCTGTTAGGAGTTACCAGATTAAGATTCTTTTCTTTTTTTTTAAAAGAAAATTAGTTTAATTTATAGATTAAATCGACTAATAAAAGGACAAACCTCAAAGGCCTGTTTATACTGTGCGGTTTAAGGCTCCTTAGATAAAAGCTGATGATGACAGTGAGAAATGTGGTGAAATCTTTCATAGCTTCAACCTTCTGACGGTGTCAGAAATGTAGGAGCACAGTGCTGCAGTGTGACCCACGTTTGCTAAAATAACCCAGAATAGTTCCCAGTTCCCAAAAACAGGTTTAGCTCATTTCAGAAAATTGTTGGTGGATGTTGTGTTGTCTGCCCCAGTCTGTCTCCTAGTTTTCAGGCTTTCAGGAACAGCTGCTTGTTGTCATCACACAAAGCTTTAAGATTAATACTGGACTTTCTGAGGGCAGGATGATATTAGACCCATTTCTCACATTCCACAGTCTGTATGTGTCTCAAGTCAGCTGTTGCCGTTGCCCCCACATCGACGGGGGAGCTGCTGGGTTCAGTGTCTTGCTCAAGGACACTTCGACATGTGACCACAGGGGCCGGGGATCGAACCAGCAACTGGGGGGATTGGTGGAAGACCACTCCACCTCCTGCACCACAATCGGCCCATATACATGTTTCTTTGAATAATGACGGCTTTTTGTCGTCAAATAAACCCAAAAAACTAACCATCTCAGTTCAATCCACTCAGAGTTCAGGGTTAAGTTCAGAGTTTCTTCAGTGATCTTTCTGGAACTGTTGCTCCTGTGGATCCACCTCTTTAGTCTTGTTACTGTGTTGTTCTGACACAGGCACACACACACACACACACACACACACACACACACACAAATATCCAGCTGTCATCTTCTCATCTCGCTCTCCCATGCTGTGTAAGAACACACACACACACACACACACACACAAATAAAACAGACTTGGATACACACAGTATTTCAGACTGAAGTCATGTCATGCAGCTCTAAATAAAAAAAACTGACATGTGGTCAATTATTGATAGAGGAAGAACTTGGAAATATCAGATATTTTATTTCCAACCCCTTTTTTTTCTTTGTACTTCACCCACCCCCCTTCCTTATCCCCCCCTCCTCCCTGCATTAACCCCACAGAGTCAGCAGAGGGGCAGGTGAGTGCTGAGGAGGAGGAGGCCCGCCGAATAGCAGAGATGGGGAAGCCCATTTTGGGAGAGCACAGCCGCCTGGAGGTGGTCATCGAGGAGTCGTACGAATTCAAGGTGTGTTTACTGTGTTTTTCAAAATTGTGTGTTTGGGGGGAAACAGCCCCCCAGGATGTTTTGGATAAAGACATTTGGCCTTTGTTATTTGGTTTTTTGAATTACAGTTACAATTTCTCCTCACAGTAAATGTTGGATATATTGATGGAAGCACATCCCAGCTTTAGTCCAACTAGATGGTTGTTAAAATCATATAACAGGGACAAGTGAAAAAGAAATTTCAGTTCCACATCAGTTTATTGATGATCACAGACAATCCCACATCCAATCATCCAATCAAAGCACTTTATGTAATTCCAGATCTGTCCAAATGTCTTTGAACATGTCTGTATTAAAGCCAAAAACCAGAGCAGGATGCTTCACATTCGTTGTTTGAAACTGCAAATGGGTTACTCATAATGCGGATATGTAGACATTTAATGTGACAAAATGTTCCCAGACAATGGATTTCTGCTGCCAAAGTATCACATCTCGCAGATTTATTGCAGAATTATTCAGCTGCTTAACACTTAAAGTCAGGGAACGATTATGGTCTGGCTTCATCACCTTAACCACAGTGCAATGGAACCCAAGCCCAGTTCTGCACTGACATGGTCTGAAGTGTTTACTCTGTTTCTCACAGTCACAAGCATCAGTCTGAGAGGGCAGGTCTGGGCTTTAAATGATTGAGCTGCTCACTGAGGGCATGTAGAAGTGAACCTCGTGCAGCATGAACAGAGTGCTGCCTCCAGCGCTCTTCCCTGACCCACTCAGGGCAGAGGAATCGGAAGTGCAAGCAGTGCAAATACTTGACATGTGCACTGGGCTCAGGTGTATGATAAACAAATAAAAGCAAATTAGTTGAGTTTACTAGAACAGCAGTATATCTCAATACACAGAAGGACATTATGTTGCTAATCCCTCTGATTGAATCACTCTTCACAAAATGAAAATCCAATTCTTAATTACGAAAATGTTCCAGCTTCCTCTGATGTGTGATGGACTTCAAGTAAACTAAATGGTTTTTACCTGAAGCACAAAGTATTGTGGTGTTTTATAGACATGCAAAAAACAAATGCTTTTAATTTTACCAGGTATTAGAACGGTGTATGTGGGGAAAGAACATAAATGCAACACAAGAAAAATATCCGGTACAAATCAAACATCCACCTTATTGTCAGCTTGAGCATGAATTGTTTGAAAATGAACACAAAACAAAAAAGCAGTAAACAAACATCGACAGAACAGATGAATGAAGATTTATCTTCAAATAATCAGCGTGGGGTCTTATGATTAGTCTCTTGTGCTCTGTGTTTTCCTGTAAATTGATGCAGTTTATTGTCCAGGTGGACACCCAGGTGTTAGTACGACTACTTCCACCCCCACTGGCCGTATAGAGACAGGATTGACTCTCTGCTCTTTGGTCTGCAGGACACAGCGTTTGTGGTTTGAAATTTTTATTGATCTGACCACAGAACAGTTTTCCATTTTGTCCAAGACCATTTTAAATGAGCTTTAGCCCAGAGAACGTGGAGGCGTCTCTGGATCGTGTTCATGTATTAAAATTGCTGTGGGTGTCTCAGCACACAGGAAATGATCATTAGCACGGTGAGACATCAGGCGTAACACGTGGTGAGGAAATAATCTTTGCTTTTGCTACGAGTTATTTTATCCTATGAGCTTATTTCTGTCGGTGTTGTTTGTGGGCTTGTTAGCTGCATGGGATCTTCGGCTTCCATAAACATCAGCAGATGTGATGGGATAGATAACCCTGTACAGATTGAACTATCTTGTTAAGTACTGAGTGACAGGGTGGTGGTACACCGTTCTTTTTACACTTGAACAGAGCTACACTAGCTGTTTCCTATTCAATCTTTAGCGTGGGTGTATTTTGAGAAATGGATAATGGACTAAAATTAATAAAACACGGTATAAGACCAAAGGCTTTCGTGTCCAAACTGCAGATGCGTGTTATTGTTGCTGCTTCGACCCTGTGTGCACACAACTACTCGCTCTTTCACTTTGTGATGACATCATGGAAATCAGCTTTAACAAGCAGCAATCAATTGATCACTAATCAATGTTTACGCTTGTGATAGAGTAAAAATTGATTTCCCAACTTTTCCTCCAGCATTTCCCATGTGTCATTAGGCCTTTCACACCTGGTAAACATCCAATTTTCTCTGATTTATGGTTCATGTCGAGTTTGCCAAACTTCATGTGTAAAGTTCAAAGTGTGTATAGTTTTACTTTCCTCGCACTTTATGTTTCACACTGCTCCATGTACAGTTTGACTCTTGGTTGCAGAGTGTAACAGAGCTGTAGGACTGTGACTGATGTAAATAAAAGTGAAATGTTTAATAAAACTCTGTCTGATTTACTTTGCGTCTCTCTGTCCCCTGTCCTCGGCAGTAAGTGGCCGCTAATGAAATCTGTTGTGCTTCTGATGTGCAGAGCACAGTTGACAAGCTCATTAAGAAGACCAACTTGGCACTGGTTATCGGCACACACTCCTGGAGGGAACAATTTGTGGATGCGGTCACAGTCAGCGCAGGTGAGCTGTGTGTGTGTGCGTGTGTGTGTTGAAGTAGACTTTACTGCAGAAAGTACAAGCTCAATGCTGAAGTAAAAGTGCAAATATTTACCTAACCACCCTTCACTACGATTAGCAGTACAACTTTGGATTCTTTACTTAAGATGAAGTTCTAAATACACGCTTTAAATTTTATCACCAATGAAAAAGTGATTTCTCTGGGTTTCAGTCTGAGTTTCTGACAAAAAACTAAATATTTGAAACACTACTTACATGTAGAAAATGTGATTGTTTATAACATATATTTTCTCAATTACAAAAGTAATTTACACCTCTTGCTGTAATAATAGTAGTCGGCATTGTGGTCGGGAGCATCCTTTTGCTTTAACTTTCCATGAGTCGGGTCTTGTAGTTTTTTTGTGGTTTGAAAAGGTGCAGAGCTGTGTATGTAATGTCTTAAACTTGAAATATTTCCAAACTCCTTGAATATTTCCTTGTATTTGCCTCAGGTAGCAGAGTTTACTGTAAAGTGGTGTCTATGTGTTGTATCAGACCTGATACTCAATACTGGGATTGGATTGTTTCATTCCTACCATAAGCAAACTTCTGAACCTAAATCTGCCCCAGAGACAACAGTCTAATAAAAAAATACCAATTGATTATGAATCATGTACATCTGATATTTCAGTCAAAATCCTTATCAATGATTCACTCTTCAATGTTCCTTTAAGCTAATGTAAACTGTGTGGATTGGCTCGGCGGCATCAGCGGCCTTTTGGAGAATAAAAGCTTAAAATGCGAGACCAGAGAGCACTGACAGGCAGTAGCCACAACTAACCAGTTTTCCTACTCAATCATGAAGTGGGAATCCTATTAGTGACTGAATCCCACCATCTAGTGGATGGAACAGTTCACCACAGACAGGGATCTGATGTCACCAGCTTGCTGTGTGTAATCTGTGTGTAATCCCCTAAAAATGCAGTTTGTTTTCCTGTAGTGTAATAAAAATGAAACCTGTCAGTTTCTGTGTTTGGTTAAAAGTGGCTCTGGCTGTAATCTTCATCGTGATGTTCATTGTTCCTCCTTTTTCTCTCCCCTCAGGTGATGGTGATGAGGACGAGGAAGGCAGTGAGGAGCGACGTCCGTCTTGCTACCACTACGTCATGCATATCCTCACCGTCTTTTGGAAGGTGCTGTTCGCCTGTGTACCACCCACAGAGTACTGGCACGGCTGGGCCTGCTTCCTAGTCTCCATCAGTGTCATTGGCTTCCTCACCGCCATCATCGGAGATCTAGCCTCACACTTTGGCTGCACCGTGGGCCTCAAGGACACTGTGACTGCAGTGGTGTTTGTGGCTTTGGGGACGTCTATCCCAGGTGAGCAGACACACACTTTGACTGTGTGAGATTATCATAAATCACCATTTAAAAATTAAAAACACAACTCAAGCTACATTTTTGTCAAGAAATTCACCATCCATCAAGTGCAGGGGGTTACAAGAGGGGTTGCCAGGGTTGGCATGGTCCCCACCCCAAATCAGGTGCCAGAATAAAAGTGCAAGTACTCGTTTTTTTTTTTTATTACTTTGACATTGTTTTTGTCTCTTTGTCTTAATTTTCCTCTTTGTCTTTTCTTCAAGTCTCTTTGTCGACATAACATTTGCAAAAGAATTACTACTGCCTTCAAACAGCCATGGATGTGTTACTGAATGTAATCCATCCCAAAAACCTTTGTTTGACTAAAGCCTGTTTCAGACATGAAGTCTAGAGAATGTCAGGAGGATCAGGTCCTGACCTTTCCCATTCAGACGTGTAGCCAACCTTCTGCTCACTTGCAGAAGGGGGGGGGGCTCGGGCACTTCGATCGGGGACAGAAGATGGTGCAAAAACAAAGCTGCGACAGTGACAGTGTTTTGCTTTATAATCTGATCGAAATACCACAGAATCTTGTGCTGTTCCCTGTATTTGTTTGATGATTTTCAGCTCTGCACTTACCGACAAAAGTTCACAAATGTCCTTGAGCTTCCAGTTTGATGTTGTTGTGTTCGTATGAATGAACGAGTTCTTCACCTTCGGTTGTGTTTGTATTTCTCCGGTTTCTCCGGAGCCAGTCACAGGAAATGGCTGTCATCAACACGCCCACTCACTCATGGTGAATTCTCTGGATTATTACCTCCTCTAATCACAACTGAGCTTGGTTGGAGATAATCTGGGCTTTGCACTAGGGAGCTGGCTAGACAACCTCCCAGTAATGCCAGGGCCAACAGACTTGGGTTCAGATAAAGTCTGCATAACGTCTGAATTCCAGTGCACGTCTGAAAGGGGCTTTAGTGTTGGTGTTTCTGACTCCAGTAGACCCTGTTTATAGCTGCATGTACACATGTGTATGAAGGTGCTTGATTTGCTCTCCTCAAGTCTTTCTCTTACCTCAGACACTTTTGCGAGTAAAGTGGCCGCCATGCAGGACCAGCACGCCGACGCATCTGTCGGAAACGTCACCGGTAGCAACGCCGTCAATGTGTTCCTGGGGATCGGTGTGGCGTGGTCTGTTGCAGCCATCTACTGGAAAATCAAAGGGAAAGAGTTTGAGGTGGATCCGGGCTCCTTGGCCTTCTCCGTCACACTCTTCACCATCTTTGCTTTCATCTGCATGGCTGTGCTCCTGTTCAGACGTCGGCCCTCCATTGGCGGTGAGCTTGGCGGCCCGAGGAAGTTCCGCATCATGACCAGCCTGCTGTTCCTGGGTCTCTGGTTCCTCTACATCCTTTTCTCCAGCCTGGAGGCCTACTGCCACATCAGTGGCTTTTAAAAAGCAGGCAAAGAAAATTCAGAAATAATATTGCACAGCAACACACATATAATTAAACACTCAGTCCATACAGTTAACAGTTTGACAGGAAACAGGTGTACAATTCATCCATTATACAGGGCTCATGCTGGATGGTTTCTGCAGGGATGCTTCAATACTTCAGATACGCACAGACACACACACACACACACACACACACACACACACACACAATATATACAAGGATCATAACAAACACACATGCACAGTTACAGGCATGAAGAAGAGCGAGAACAAGTGTTTGAAGGCTGAGAACACAAAAGGTTAGTTCAAGAAAGTTGACTGAAGTTTTAGTGGTGAATAGAGCAGCAGGTTTTATTTTGTAGCATATTTTGGATGAGAAATACGAGGAGCTGCTATTGTTAAGGTAGAACAGAAACCTGTTCTGGACAAAATGCATCTGTCTGAGCTGGTTTTAAGGTGTAACACATTTGTTTGTCCCTCCCTCTTCTCTTCTGCCTCACCCACTTTACTGACAGGCTCATGTGTGTGAAATAATGTTTACAAGAACAGTCTCATTACGGTAAATTCTTACAAACGGGTGATGCGTGTGTGACTCACAGTATAGATGAAGGTCGTTCTCCACATGTGCTGTAAATTGTTAAAACCAGCGCATACAAGAATGCAGTGTTTTTTTCCACTGTAGGAGCGGGTGGAAATTATTACTCTGCATAATGAACAGCTACAGAAAAGTCAAACTGCAGCAAATGTTAAAATTCAATAGTAAATTAATGCACGGTATCAAACGCCGCAGATCCCAAAAGGCACAAAACCACAGATGAGTGTGGCGAGAAACAGTGGTTTAAACAAGGACTAAAGTCTAACAAACAAAGCTAGTGAATCAAAGTTTTTAAGGAGCCATATCTCCTTAGCATCCTGTCTTTTCTCTGACACACGTTTCTAGAACAAACCGGGGGGATTCTTTTTTGCATGTACAGCCACAATAAGCCACATACACTAAACAGTATGTGAAAGGAAATGATCAGAATCCACCTGTAAATTACATTGGTGCATTTGTGTGTCTCCTCAGCTGGTCTTTGGTGTGTATGAGGATGTTTTCCTCACCAGAGGTGTTCACACACCTGCTGTGTCATTCAAACACGTGAAAACTTCGTTTGATCCCTGAGTGGAGTCATCAATGTTGTGTGTCGTGACAGACTAATCCATTACTGTGGCATGTATCCTGACACACTGATCCTTTACCTGTAGTGAGAGCAGCATGGTCCGACAAACATGCATGGATGGTCAAACAATCTTCTTTCAGCAGCCTCACAATCTTGTAAAACGTAAGTTTTTTTTAAATGCTGACAGACTCCAACTGTTCAACGTTCAGCTGCAGCATTTAGATAAGGATGCAAGCTCTTAACATGCACTGTCCCTAGGATGCAGGATGTTAGTTGACACCACACTGATATAATGCCTTAAGATCAACTCTCCAGTAAAAAGCTGGTATTCAAGCTTTCAGCTGTACAAACTATCCCGGCTGCATTTAATTTGATACATTTATAAAACAGTGAATTGTGTTTTCATTTGACAAACTGTACATGGGGGAACTGTCTAATATTGTCGGTGTAATACTGTGGGAAGGAGTTGTAATTTGTCCCTGCTCTCCATCCGTGGTTAAAGCAAGACCCATCAGTGGAAACTACAAACGAATTTTAATAGAGTTTGCAGTGTACAGTCTATCATCCAATCGGAAGAGCTGATTTGGTTTACAGTCTGTCGATGCAGTAACATTTGCAGGACCACTTTGCGGGACCACTGCAAGAGAAGTCCTGTAGCCATTTGTCGTATCGCAGACCAGACATAGGTCGTTTACAGTGGAAAACACATGAGCTTCAAGGCATGTAGGTGTTACTCAGATACGGGAGATAAGAGAAAAATGTTCACAAGCTACGGAAACAACTGGCTGCTAAACAGTAATGCACAACTAGAGAAGTGCAAAGTATTAAAAGTGTAACGCTGAACTATATTCAGAAATTCGCTCATTTGTCGTGATGTTTACTTGCAAACATTTCATATTTATTACTTTCAGCACTGAAATACGTACTGAAAAAATCTGTGGTGTGTAACTTCATTAGGTAGTAACTGTATATTACTATATATAAGGGAAGTCGATCATCCATTTCTACACGAAGTTGATAGTTAACATCTTGATTACTGTAATATAGGCTGTCTAATATCAGTCACATTGATTATATCGCTGTGAGGATGTTGTATGTTGTGCTGCAGGTTCATTACAAACATTTCACCCACAAACAAACAAGTGCTATATAAGTGAAATTTGTTATTACACACAATGATATCAGAAAGATTTGATTCACTTACCCGTAATGAAAATACTTTGTAAACTTTCTGAAGTCAATTTTGTATCTTTCCTTGCAGGTACAGCCAAAGTACATTTTTTGTACTTACAAATAGTATTTAGTGTAGTATAGAGTAGTCAGTACACAAAGTTAGTAGTATAGACTACATCATTACTGAACATAGTGGAATAGATTTTGATATATTTTCCATAGATGAAGATCCCCATGAACTTCTCACACAGCTTAGTGCATCTTTACCAACCATTTCATCTGATTTGCTGACTTACAACATCTGCTGACATCTGTTTGTGTTACTTATGAATATTTCTTCAGATAATTTGAGATGTATATTTATTTATAAGACTATTTATTGATGGATAAGCTGTGCCGCAGGTCCTTGATTTTGGGGTTTAGTTCAAGGAGTGTGGTTTCAATGTGCAATACGTGAAAAAAATTCAAGCATCTTATTTCGTAAGTGGCTTTGACGAGAGAGTCAGTTTACACGTTTTTCTGCAGCAGTGTTTGTCGCAGCCCTCGGCTGATGTACATTTGTTCATGAAGGAGGAGATTTGAGTGTAAGTAGCATGTTTACATGAAGAAACTGCGGAACATTGCCAGTGGGGTTGTCATGAGCTCCAGCGGGGACATTGTGAGGCAGGTCAGTGGCGTGTGAGGTTGGAACCTTAACCTAACTGTGGTCTTCGTCCTGAGCCACCACACAAATACGCACAGGTCTGCTGTGTAATCTACTGTATGACTGGGTGACAAATGACCAGCGGCTGCATTGTGAATCAGCTCCCAGCTTTGTCCCGGCAGATGTGACCCAAATGTGGCTCAGCACCCAAAAGCAGAACTGTGTGCAGTGTCCGGACAATGTTCCTTGTTTCCACAAACTTCTGTATTAACTGTTCTGTACCTTGATGTGTTGCCTCCCCCATCCAGCTTCCCTTCCTCACCCCCTCCCTTCCCAGTGTGTGTCTGTGTTTGCTTTCCCTCCGTGCTCCCCTGCAGATGCATGATGAATGTATCTACCTGTGTATGTGTGTTAGCAGCATGGTCTACTGTGATGGCTGCCTACTGTATGGGCATATGTTATCAGGTCGAACCCCCCTAATCCCAAACACCAGAGGCTCTGGTGGCCCAAAGAGACACAACCTGCAAACAGATGGATGGAACAGAAACACACACAGAGAGAAACACCATTTATGGATTCAATGTTTACTGCTTCTTTGTTCTGTTACCTTCAGAAGCTGTGAAAAAAGAGCCTGTTTTGCTGTGTCGAAGTTTTGTCTGCAACACACATAATCCCAGGTCATCTTTTTGTTTGTTGGTGTACAATATTTCTGTGTCTGTATTAGTGCCCCCCCCCCCCCCCCCCATTCACTCCCTCCCAGGTCTTGCTCTTCAATGTGTCTCTGTGTGAAGTTTTTTCCTGTGATGATAAAAAATTGTTTCTCCGCCTAAACCTTTGTAAGGGAAATAATGATTGAGTTACTACGATATCATGTGATGCATATACATTTATTCAATACTGAAATAAATTATTAACTGAAGATAACTTTTTTTTTTTATGAAATGTGGAAAAACATCTTAGAAAAAGAAACTTGTTTTTGCGAACATGGCATGAGGTGTAATGTGTTACTGAAAGATAATGAAGGTCTTAAATCAAGTGAAGTTGACCTTATTTGAATATAGTGTATTTATTTTCAAGGCCGGATGTGTCTGAGTCATTATTTCTGCACTTAACATACAGCAACTGTATGAAGCTACTTTAATGTAATTTTGCACTCAAATTTCACATTTCAGTGAATATTACCCTTTTACATGTTTACGTCAATCAGTCAAAACAGACACATTTATGTAAGTGCAAAATTAGAAATATTTTTCTTAGTCTGTTATGGCACCACATTAGGTTTCCCTCTACCTTCAAACTAACTGGAAATGGTCTGTTGAAATAAAAGAAATAGTTCATATGTTTTATAATTATTTTATATTTACACACCAGCAAATTTAGATATATAGATACCATATTAATCACAGAAGGGAAATTTTTGTGTTGCAGCTGTACATAATAATACAATATATATACAAAGTAATAAGAGTGAAATTTCAATAAGTAAAAATGTATTCACTGTCACGTTAACTTTATTAATAAAAGAAAGAAAAATTAATTTGAAAAAAACCTCATATCACATACAACACTGACTGTCCATGGACACTCAATCCTACTTAAATACAGGTGAGTAGGCAGCAAACTGAAGCCTAGTTCATCAAGGCCATAAAAAAATCACTGATATGAGCGCAACCCTTTGGCCTGTAGTTTAAGGCTTTATTAAAGGAATTCATACAAAAATGCGCGAAATAAGTTTTTTAAACCCAAATTGTGGCGGGGGGCTGAACAACAAATGGTGCAGTATCTATTTATTTGTATGAATGTCTTCAATATTCCCACTGAAAAAGTATGAAAGCATGTGACCAGTGAATGTTGATGACTAGTAAACATTTAAAATAGGAAACAAGTGTGACAAAAAATGTTTTCTGTAAATGTTATGCAAATACGTATAAGAAATATGCATTAGATTGTTGTTTGAGAAAAAACGTGTAAAGTGTTTATTATATTTTGAAAGAATTTTCCGGAAGTATGTGTGCGCAGAAGCGGATGTGACACAATGTCACGTGGTCTTCCCTTCGGTGTTGGTTAAAACGGTCAAACAGGGGGTCAGGCATGTGCAGTATTCGTTAATGTGTGTAGGAACGGTAGTTTAGTGTGTTCGTTTTGCCGTATTATCGGTTTTTTTGTTGTTGTTGTTGTTGTTAAAGACGACACGAAGCTTGTTTTGGGACGCCTGAAGATTCACCTCTGCTCGGAGCGGAGACAGAAATTATCGGAACAGCGGAACAAGGTAACGCTTGCGAGCTCGTGGGGCCGCCATTGTTTATGGGCAGGCGGAGATCAAGGCCTTCAATTAATGTCCATTTATATACACACGTGTTCCAACCTACATTTTGTGGTTGGAACTCGATTTGTTATTAAAATGTGCCTGCTTTAAATGGGCGATCATTGAATCGTCAGTGAGCGAGAAAGGGCTCCGTGATCATGCTCACTGTACACTCGGATCCCACCGTAACGTTGTCGTTTTATTCGGGCGGACATGTTGGAATTGGTGTCCCCAGTTGCTCTCATGCATGTAGCCGCCATAGTGGGATTTACATTCATATACATATATGACTAATAGGCCTAAAAGCAATTTGTTAACAAAACAAAAAAAAAGCGAATGCACCGTGAATGCTTCGATGCTGAACTCTTTTTGCTGAAATAGCTGAATGGAAATGCCGCTTGCTTATATACTGATTTGGCAAACTTCAAAGCCAGTTGCCCTTTAAAGCTTCAAAGGCAATTATGTGACGTCACCAAGATATAAAAGTCTTAAAGTATAAAATATGTTTTAAAAATCATATACGAGCAGTAATGTCCTTCTATGAGCTGAACGTTTTGAAGTTTGAACGATGTTTCGAAGTAGTTAGGCGCCAAAAACCGTACGAACGTCTTGATGAAATAATACAATCTAAATGACGAGCACCAACCATTTTGTATCCAGCAGTAAAAATACGTTATTTAATCACTGATAATTCTACATTTGTCGTTTTACAAATGTAAATGAAGTGAAACTACGCCTTCGAAAAATGGCCAACAGGAACCGATTTACGATCGATTAAAGAGATCGGAAATGGCGGCGTTTGGCGCGCTAATAGGCTGCGCTACAAAGAAAGGGGTTTTAAAGCGGTCACGCTTTTTCCACCACGGTAAGCAAACGTACACCCTGAAATCACTAGCTATAGTTGTGTATGGAGGATGTGGATTGTAAATTGCTTTGGACATTAAATCAAGGTTTCTGCGTTTTTCTCCAAATGAGAACTGTTGCAAAATAACACAGAGGACAGTTTAATAATTGTATAATAATAATAAATTAGTACCAGGGCTAATCCTGCCAGCTATTTTAAGTAGTTGTCATCACATGTTCTGTTTACAATGAAAAACGGAAATCTGTTCTTCTATTCAGGAAACACTAAACCGACCTTTCACCTATCACTGTAAGTGTAGGACACAATTAAATACATTCATGGTTTATTAATCTGTGGATTCTCTCAAAGTTCTCAAATGAATGGAATTGAAAATTGTATCTGTCCAGAGACGTTTAGTATTTTCTCTAAAGGTGACTGAAACATTCATTAAAATAGCTGCTGAGGGATTTTATTCTCATTAACCTATTAGGTTTTTTTTTTCCCCCAACAGACAAAGGAGAGATGTCATACTACTCATCCTCCCGTAGTTCATCTAGGGCCACAGACTGTAAAGTATATGTGGGTGACCTGGGTAATGGTGCTGCAAAGGGGGAGCTGGAGCGAGCGTTCAGCTATTATGGCCCACTGAGAAGTGTCTGGGTGGCCAGGAACCCACCGGGGTTTGCCTTTGTCGAGTTTGAGGATCCCAGAGATGCAGAAGATGCTGTGAAGGGCATGGATGGAAAGTGAGTAGTAATACTCCTTATGTTTAGAACTTAAATTCGGTGTGTGTGTGTGTGTGTGGTCTTATATCTGCCGATATTTACAAAAATATGAGATGTTTCAAGGAATCAAGAATATCAAGTACTCAAAATGATCTTGTGCTAATCTTACTTACGTGGTGTTTTTGTCCCTTAGAGTCCTCTGTGGCTCCCGTGTTCGTGTGGAGATGTCAACAGGCCTTTCCAGGAAGGGCCGTGGTCGCCCAAGTCGACGCCAGTTTGACCCCAATGATCGTTGTTATCAGTGTGGGGACAGGGGCCACTATGCATATGACTGTTACCGCTTCAGCAAGAGAGGCCGTCGTAGCAGGTAAAGAAGTACAATCGTGTAATTTTTGTAAATTTAGTTTTTTTTAAGTTTGTTTGTTTTTCTTATGTGGTCGTGGAGATGCAGTGTACTCTTGGCTTGCATCTAAATATTATTTATGCTATTTAGTTCATAACCTCTTTCAATTTGTTGTTTAGTCTGACTTAAATATATTTGCTTTACTGTTTTTGTCAGACTTGAAAAAAGATTAAGATTTGAGGAGCAGATTTTAAAAAAATAGACTGATAAACTAATCGACGACCTGTGCAGCTAGAAAGAGTCTTCTAAACATCAAAGAGGCAGAGAAGACAAGGGGACCAACTTGTCTGTTTTTCCTTCACAGGTCGCGGTCTCGCTCTCGGTCCAGGTCCAGGTCCAGGTCCCGTGGACACCGCTACCGCTCTCGCTCCCGAAGCCGTAGCTACAGCCGGTAAGTCAGCACTCAATAAGAAACATGTTTTAGGAAATATTCATTTTGGTTCTTGAGGATTGATTACAATGTTAAGACAGCAGATAGTCAAAGTATGTCAAAATGTTAAATTTAATCTTTATATTTTTTCAGGAGCCGCCGCCGATCTCCATCTTACTCCAGGCGCAGGAGCAGGTGAGGATGCAGCTCAGTGAACCATAACTACACTACATTCATTCTTTTCTTTTTTTCCGTCTAAAATATTTAAGCCCTCTTTCTGGGAGGCGGGCAGGAGGATTGCAGCACATGTACAATGATGGTGATTTATGCCTAGTTCTGGTTGTTAACACCTGAGCTGTTATTAAACCTACTTTATTTCCTGTAACATAGGTCTGGCTCCCAACCCCGTTCCAAGTCCAGGACTCCAGTGAGAAGGTAGGTTTTGTCAGAGGAAGGATTTAAAATTATATCTAAAACACACAGTTTTGTACAAAGCTTTCCATCCTAGTGACGTCCAGGGCGACTGTGGTGCTGGAGGTATGGTGGTGGTCCATCAATTTTACAGGGGTTGGTACGATCCCCGGCTCCTCCGGTCACATTTCAAAGTGTGCTTGAGAAAGAGACTGAACCCCAACTTAGTTGTTTTGTGTTGGCCAGTTGCATAGCAGTTCCCCCATCACAGTGTGTGTGTGTGTGTGTTTGCACACCAATAGACTATATAAGCGCGGACCATTTACCATTTTACATGTTTGTAGAGTCAGATACAAAGGGATTTGTCTTGATTTGTGCTGCAGGTGTCTTGGCATGTCTTGCTTTTTTTTTCCTTCAGGGTACCAGCCATATTTAAAGCAATATATCAGTTTATTTCTGGCTTATCTAGGTGTTGTATGCAAGTCACAATCTTCAAAAATGATATATATTGGGGAAGGATTATACTTTTGTTTGTGCTGTGTGTAGGCAGGACCTTTTGTTAGTGTACTGTATATGTCCACTAGGAAGCAAGACACATTAAGAAAGTAGGAAAAACCAAAATGAAAATGGGGAAACAAATGGATTTCACCGACTGAGCCTGTTTAAAAAAAAATATAAATAAACCACTACCTTTTATTTCAAATATCCAACTCGTTTATCTGTATACATCTGTATGTTATTTTGCAAGTTAACAACTCCTGTGAACCAGAATTTAAAAAAATAGTTTGAAATTTTCTACAAATAATGTAGAACTATTGGAAAATATTTTGTATAATAAACAAAAGGTATGATTGATCCATCATTCTGATATATTTTTTAAATGTTTTAGACTAACTATTACTGAAAAGTTAAAAATGTACATTGTTTCCAAACACCTGTTTAATTGTGTTCTCCTGGAAGATTGTTTGTAGCAGTACAAGAAGTTTGAGAGAATTTGCTGATATGTTGGAGCAATCGCAGTACTTGTTAGTGGAGATTTGGGAGGTGTAAGCCTGCTCCTCTGAGCCTTTGCAACATACCAGCCTTCTCTGTTTAAGTTTGCAAATGTGTGTCTGTAACATAAGTTTTATTTTGCAATACAGTTGGATGTTAACTCTTTTCTCTCCCACCAGTCGCTCCAGATCCCGCTCTCGGTCCGGCTCTCCGCCCAGAGGACGCTCTCCCTCTCGATCCCGCTCACGATCTCCGTCAGCTAACCACAAGAGAACCAGGTAAGACCTCAGTCTGTATGTCTGTCGTTTACTAAAAAAGACCTGTAGGCTGTCAAAATAACTAGTGCGTAGCCCTGCCAGCTGTTAGTATTTAACAACACATTCTACATGTAACACACAGCTCGAAGCAGCTCCAGTAAGGTCTCCATTATCCACATTTTAGTTCAGGCTGCAAATGTTTTGCATTCTTAAGAGAGTCAGTTATGTTATTTATGTTAGGCAGAGCTAGGTGCTCCATCACAGGCAGACTGATTGTTAAATAGACCATCCTCCCACCTGGGAGCGTCCTGCTACCACCAAAGAACTGCAACGTGATGACGAGATGGATGTCAACTGAGAACCTGTACCTACCCACCACAGAGAGATCTGCGTCTTCACCCTCGTCGTCTGCTGTTGGCCAGTAGTGTGGGGTGGGTGGGTGGGGTGGGGGAGTAGAAATAAGTGAAAGATTAGACCTCTCTCTTGTGCTGTCCTTTCCAGCTCGTGCGATTTTTGTGTTGTCAACACTGTACAACCTCGTGTTAATTATTCCTTGATGATCTTGAAACGAGAGCACATGAAAGACCGTCTTAGGCTCGGCCTGTAAACTCCTCACACTCAGCTTAAAACCATCAGATGCAGCTTTATTCTCTGTACTCTTGCTTCTTTTTTTTTAAACATCACCCAACCTATATGTAGCTCTTTTCCAAATAAATGAATTTAACCTGACAGAGCAAGAGAGATTATTTTACTTGGATTAACAAGTGTTAAGTAAATTTTGTCAGAGGTAGCATTATAAATGCTTTTTTTCCCTTAAAACTTTATTCCCTATCCTGAATTTGGCTAGAACAAATGAACCCTCCAAATAGAAATGAGATAAGATCAGACAAAACACCAATGGTGTGACATACGGTAAGCATCTTTGCAGAACAGTTTTGTTTATTTTTCATATTTTCTTTAAAGCGTGTGGTGGGAGCTGAGCACTGCACTGACACCGCAGCTGATCCCAGGCCAAGGGTCTGCCAGCTGGCGGTGTGTACATCCTGCAGGAGGGTGACTAAGCGCTGACCTGAGATCAGCCTTCGCCTGCATCTGGTGTTAGACAGCGAGAAAGAGGTCGACCTACCGACCGAACCTACCCCTCAGTGAATGGGCAGCCGTTTGTTCAACCGACGCACACGCTCAGACGAGATCAGCCCGCGCACACATAGAGTTGTTCTACTAGAGTCACCCGGCCAGCCTTCAGATGTACCGGGGGCTGATCCACACAGATCAGAGTTCAACCTCTACCTTATTAAATCCATTACCTACCTACCTACCAGACCCCCTACCTACCTACCAGAGTTCTTCGGCCCTTAGCTTCTGAAATGAGAGAAAGAGCTGACGAGAGATCAGTCTTCAAGAGCCTCCCAGCGCAGTGTCTCTTCAAGTTGTAGTCATCCGTCCTTTCATCCTTCGCTTCTCTGTACTTGTTGTTTCTGCCACTGTCTCCAAAGGTAACCAAAAAAATCAAACCCCCTGACAAGCTCATGTTGATGGTGAAAGAAAATGCACAGGCTTGATGTAGTCTGGGAACCCTGGTGATAATTGAGCTAAAGTCTTTACCCAGCATGCTCAGAGTACAGACGTGTGGTTGAATGTGAGAGAGAGTGGAAGATTGAGTGTAAAAGATGAATTTCAGTGACCTGATACCTCCGGGGAGGCTTTGGCATGTTTTTCTTCTCGTGCTATACATGTTGCAACATCATCGCCAATGCAATAGGCTGTTTAGCAAACAGAGTGCATTCTGCAGCACCTTCTGTGGTGATGGTATAGAACACTTCCCATCCATTTGTGCGTCCCTTATTGTGTTTGTAATTATTAAAGAATTACATCCTACATTTATTCTTAGAGCAGTAGCTATTGTAAGGCTTCTAGTAGCAAGATAGGAGACGGTGTCAGACTGATCATGTATTTGAATGTATGTTGAGGCATTGAGTTATTTCTCAGAAACAAAGATTACTTCCTGTTGATAAACCACAGATCATAAATTTATGGCCCGTAAGAGGAACCTTGATTTTGTTGATATAAATAAACGCCCAATCCGTTTCGTCAAATGTTGTGCGGTTTAACTTGTTGAATAGTATAAGATTTTTTTTTTTTCGGCCTCCCCTGTGGCGACCTAACTCCTCTTCATTTCTGTTTCAGTCGTTCCCGTTCAGCAAGTCCAAACAGAAGCCCAACACCAGCAGACGACTGAGGGAAGAAGACAATTAGTCCCTTCAGCCCCTCTCTTTAACATACAGACCCTCAGCCCTTGCATCCTGTCAGCTTTTACAGCCTAACATTACAGTGCAAGTGTAAGAAGCTACAAATACAAGTCAATACTGAATGTTGCAGGTGACTTTCAGCAGTGATTGGGGCAGCTCACACAGTAAATTGCAGTGGAACATAGTCAAGTTAATTATTGAAATTGAGGACACTGCATTTAAAGACTGCTTTTAATTCTTTGAGCTATCATTGTTTTTTCCCTTTGAGAATGAGCAAAAGTGTCCCTTTGTATTGCACTGCAGTTTGTTTTGTTTTATTTTATTTTTTATTTTGTTGGAGTTTCATTGCTGTGTTCATAGGAATATTGAGATTGGCCTGCATGCCTTTAACATTGTCACATTCCTGCTATTCATTGTTTTTGTGTTGCACTGCCCTTTTTACAAACCTGATCAACTTCACTTTGCCCCAATTAGTTTCCCCATATGTTGGTCTCCAATATGTTTTAAAATATAACAGTGCTTAAATTTGATTGGCAGTCAGGTTTTCTTGTTTGTTTCTGTTCTTGGCTTGTATGGCAAGATGGTGGCAATTTTATTTTTGAATAAACATATTCAACATGTTTCAGTGTTTCATTCAAATATTTATGGAACATAAAGTGTTCATCAATTGAAAAATCTTATTAATTATAAATCCCCAATTATCTGGTCAGATTAGGAAATGTGCAAAATCTGACTACAAGGTAACTTTGAGATATATGAACTTGTGAAAAAGGAGATATGATCATCTAAATTTTTAAGTTTGCATATTTCGAGATGTGGTTTCATTTTGTGGGAGAAAATGAGAATATAAAATGGATGACTGGAAGGTCCCTTCCAGTACCTTTTGGAGCCCTTTTTTTTTAGATGAAACTGTAAAGAATCACTTTACACTAATTAAAGTTTAAAGACCCTTTTAGAAATGTTACCAACTATTACGTATACAGACCCTTGTGGTCAAAACGCAGAGAAGAACATGATTACTATATGAAACTAAAACTTGAAGTAGAGGCGATGCGATAACTTGAGTGTTCATGCATCCTGTCCTCCTATTGGCTGATCAGCGAGTCACATCCGCCTGCGCCTATCAGAGCACGCGGTACAGATAGAATGGGCGGGGAAGGCGGAGGCTCGTATTTCTTGACTTTCCGTCCGCTTCAGTTCATCGTCATTGCCACCAACCTTTTTAACTGGGACAACATGGCTACTGCAACGAGCCGTTACTACAGTGAAGACGGTAGGGCAACGAAAAGGCAGAAAACTGACGGAATGGCCACGGTGAGTTGCGCCCTCTAAGCCAAAGTGTATATTAGTTGATGGACATATCAACCTCACACGGTGGTGGTGGTGGAGTTTGATTCATTCAAATGCGCGCTGGGAAAAATGTCAAGAGGAGTCGGTGATTAAATCTGAGCGGCGGATTATAGCGTTAATCTCTTGTTTTCGTAAACTTTATATCGTATTTAATGAATTTTAGATGAACAAAGAATACCTCCCAACACGCATATCTTTCAGTGAGACAGCTAAAATCGGATAGTTTGTGGTGGTTTGTCGAATGGGCCTCGTTGGAGCCTGGCTTTTGTTCTAGCACCGGTAGCGTTAGCCGCGTGCTAGCGGTGAGCTAACGCTACACACCTTAAACTGGGTAAATGGTGACACTGGTTAGCAGCGAACCGGATGTGGGGTTTTTTTTGGGGGGGGGGGTGGCGGCGGCGTGGAGTGACACTTATGTCTTTTTATATAAGTAGGTCTGATTAGGCAAGTATTTGTTTAGCGTTAGGGTAAAAATTTTTAAGCGTGACAACAACCCACAGTACACCACAATTATCAGGCCCCCGTGAAACCGCAACCGGAAATGTTTTTTTTTACAGGTGACTAAGTTTTCACAATAAAATGTCATGCTGACTTGCTGAAGCTGTCGTGTGTGTAGCCTATACACAAAACAGAACCGCAAAATACACCGACCGTAGACAGGTGCAGCGTTACTTAATTCAGGTATTTGAGTGTACACGTTTCCCTTCTATTGATTTATCTGTTGTCCCTTCAATTCAGATCATCTGACTTGATGCCGAATGAGAGTTGAACTGAAAGTATCGGGTGTATTTTTAGTCTATAATTGATTAATTTAGATTTGGTTGCTGACAGTTCAGTTCAGCTTCACACAGTTTTAAGTTAGAGCAGAGCCTGATTTCTGTAGTGTAACAAGGACTATAGTTGGCCACCCAAATTCTAACTAAAACGGACTTTTTCACAGCTGGCTGCTGAGGTCTAAATGTGTGACTTTTGACAGCATTTATTTACTTTAAACAGTCCGTTTTGTTTAGCTCCATTGTCTCTCTCCCTGCATCAGAGACATATTGATGTCCAACATTCCAAAATTTCAGTCAAAACTGTCGCTTTGACTCACAATAGAGCATTGACATCACTGAGTAGAAGATATTGGCCAACATCAATTTTTAGAGAGCAAGGAGGCCGATGGGTGATTTATAATGCAGTTAAGTTTTATTTCCTTTCACTTTTTGCAAGATAGGAAAAAACTTGTTCAATAAAAGAAGTATACTCAACCAAAATTGACATTTTATGATTAAGGAGAATATGTAAATTATTGCAAGTAATTGAAACTTTGCTTTGAGGAAATTGACATCAGAAACAGATTAGAATCTAAAGTCCTAAAAATATTTCTAAGGCCCAAACAATATCTGTTGAAACTACTTATGTTTAAAGCATCAAATACACACAATTCTCACTTCCTAAATATTACAATGTGCTGAGTCAACTATATGTTGAAGGCCGTAGTCTTTAATGCTGTTGAGCTTCGTTGTGTTCTACTAACACGGGTTGCTGTTTATTTTAGCACATCTGTATCACTGAACCTGTGCAAAGCACAGAATCATCACAGTACAGTTGAACAGCAGCATCTTCCACAATGATCATACTGCATCTGCATCAGCTCCTAAAACTGACTTTTAATTCAACGTAGGGTTACTTTACATGTAGATTCTAACAATAATTTCTCGGTGGAGTTCAAAACGTAGATATGAAGCTATTATAGAAACCCCTCAACATCACTGATCCTGTGTCCTCCTCTCAGTCATGTGACTTTGCTAAGCAGGTGGTCTATTCCTGGCAGGGCGGGCTTGACAGTGGGGTCTGCTATCTACCAAAACTATCCCATTTTTATGATTCATAGTAAATTGGGCTAAATGGTCACTGTATCGTAGCATGTGTATAGACAGTTTTCGCATAAGCATGTGCATAGTAATTAACAATCGGCCAACATGCACACTAATGTGACAGTGGACGAAAGATTGTGGGCACAGCTGAAATTACTCAACATAAGCACTGAAACTATTCACTCTACACCTGAAATGGTGACAGTGTTATGTAGAGGGAGACACTAGAAGCTGATCCACAACATGACATGTATTATTATTATTTATTTATTCATTCAAACTGTTTGGGGAAAGTGACTTATTTAAAACGTCTAAAAGATATTTGTGTTAAATTTTCTGACTTTAAGCCGACTTTGTTCTAAAATCTTTTCAGCCCTTCACTCCGTTGTATGTTCCTCTCTGTCTCATTTACATTACAGTTAAGAAATCAAACAGTAACCTTGTTACTTAAGTCCATATTAATGCGCTGATTGGCTATATGAGAAGTGTCACACTACTCAGACCAGGTGTTCATACACATTCAGGCTCCATAGTTTCTTCCAACATTAAACACAAAACAGTGGACATTCTTTTCTTTTTTCCCTCCCTGTCCTAATAACTTGTATAACAATATCCAATTAAACTCACATTGCTAATAATTGGGATGTTTTTTTTTTTTTTGTAGGATTTGGAGATTTTGGTTTTAGAGTTATTCAAATACAAATTGCAAACAACTGGAGAACTGTTTATTGCAGACAACATTGTCACAAAGACGGCTCTGTATGTCAGTGCTCTATAAATAGAAATGTTGACACTGAACATGTTGCATATTCTGTTTACTTCAATACAGGGTTACGAAGATCCACACAAGACCCTTCCATCTGTGGTTGTGCATGTCCGGGGGCTAGTGGATGGTGTTACAGAAGCTGATCTGGTTGAGGCCTTACAAGAATTTGGAGCAATCAGGTAGAGAATGGTTAAAAAAATAGAGCTTTTATTTTTTTGAATGAGTCCTGGTTTCTATGCTAAGATTCTGATGGTTTTGCAGTATTGTGTTGTTGTTGTTTTTTTTCCCTAATGCATGTCTGGGTCAATAACTTACTGTCAGGATCCTATAGAACTAGTCAGATTTCTGAAGAATTCTGTTGTACGAGTAAAAAACAAAAAAACAAAAACGGCTTAATAGCAATGCACCATGTTATTCTTCAAAACAAAGTGTTAAAGTGGCTGTAATCTGTTACAACAATACATTTACATTTAGTCATTTAGCAGACGCTTTTATCCAAAGCAACTTACAAATGTGGTACAAGGCAGCCAAAATCTAAGTCAACATCCAAGCAAAGTCCTATCAGAAGAAGTGTTTCCATTTCATGAGGTGGAAGAGTTCTGTTTTTAGCAGGTTTTTTTTTTTTTTAATATTGGGAGTGAGGTTACTGAGCGTGCAGAGGTTGGTTGTGAGTTGGGTTGTATAATCCGTGAGGGATCTTTCTGATGTTGTAGAGGGCAAATCGGCAGTTGAGGGTAATTGTTATAAAGTTAGAACCATGAGTAGGAAGGCTAGACAGCCAATAAGTGTCCCCTCCACATCCCAAAGTGTTCTGTGGTGTGAAAAATCAATACTGAAAGTGTATATAACAGATTAACCAGAGTTAACAGCATCCATTTGTTTTATGTAACCTCTTCATTGCCTTTGTTTAGCTATGTGGTAGTGATGCCCAAGAAGCGTCAGGCACTGGTGGAGTATGAAGACATGAACGGCTCATCCACAGCTGTAACCTATGCTGCAGACAACCAAGTTTATATTGCTGGTCACCCAGCCTTTATCAACTACTCCACTAGCCAGAAGATTTCCAGGCCGGGAGACTCTGACGATTCCAGAAGTGTTAACAATGTTCTTCTCTTCACTATCATGAACCCAATCTACCCCATCACCACGGTAAATGCAAAATGTTGGCCAGCTCTGTTTTATTTATTTATTTATTTTTTAACGTTTCATCTAATTAAACTCTAATGGGCCCCGAGTGTCCCGGCTTAAACAACTGGCAAGTGTTATTGAAATCTGTAACAAGCGGAAGCAGCTTTAGATCTATTTTAGCCTGTGGTTTCTATCTTGAATCCAGGAGGAAATTATCTGTCTGTAGTAATCACAGCAATAAGTTATGTCTCATCTATAAAAACAGGACGTCCTCTACACTATCTGTAACAACTGCGGGCCTGTCCAGAGAATCGTCATCTTCAGGAAGAATGGTGTCCAGGCAATGGTTGAATATCCTTTTCCAGAAACGGCTGGCTGACATAGTGCTTTTTAACAAATTTCAACCACTAATCAAACGACTCCTAGTGTATTTTCACAACATACAGCTGGATTTTGCTACAGATGCCAACTATGATTGAGCAGACAGGTTTAGTCACTACTTTAATAGTCATTACTCTGAAATGTTGAGCTTGTTTGAAACGCCTCTTCCTGGCACTCACTTACTCACACAAACCTGTTTAACCCAATATTATTGTCAATATGTTGTACAACTACAGCAAAATGCAGCTATTTTAGTGTCATTCTTTCTTTTCGTTATTTAATATCGGAGAAACGGTTCATTTTGATTTGTCCTTAACCCTGTCTGTACATTTGACTCGGTGCAAAGCGCTCAACGGGCCAAAGCGTCACTCAATGGAGCAGACATCTACTCTGGCTGCTGCACACTGAAGATCGAGTATGCCAAGGTACTACTGCAGCACATTCCACTGCTACCATTAATGAACCAAACGGGTGTGGTGGCAGTTTTATAAAGAAGGTCACAGTATAATACAAACTAACATGGTCGACCTGATGGTCAACAAATTCAGGTTTTGCAGGTAATACGGGAAGGTGTTGTGATACATGACAGTAACTCTCTTACTGTAAATCTGTATATAGACCAGGGGTCACCAACATGGCGCCCGTGGGCACCAGGTAGCCCGCGAGGACCACATGAGTGTTCTAAAAACAGCTCACCGTAGCGCCACTTACCAATGAGCTGCATCAAATTTTTTTGTTGCTATTCTTTTTTTAAATCACATTTGAGAGTTATTGTGAGAAATCATTAACAGGATCCGTGTCTTCACATAGATGATCATTAATTTAATTAATTCTTAATAATAACATATAATTAACAGTAAATTGAGCAAATGTGTTATTTCAAAAGTGCGTATTAAACTGGTAGCCCTTCATATTAATCAGTACCCAAGAAGTAGCTCTCAGCTTCAAAAAGGTTGGTGACCCCTGATATAGAGTATTCTGCAGCAAATCAAATGGCCAATCTGCTTTAAAAATCCCTATGATGTCCTGAAAAGCTGTGAAACCTTAGTTGGCGTTGATTGTTGGGATTGTGACCTCTATATTGAAAGTTGTATCTTATCATATATTCATGCTTGTTGTTCATGAAAATCACTTTTCCCCAGCCCACTCGTCTGAATGTTTTCAAGAATGACCAAGACACTTGGGACTACACAAACCCTAATCTCGGAGGACCAGGTAAAACCTTAAACTCATGAACACTCCCAAGCATTTACTGATAGCCACACGCTTTGTATCTGAGAAGCCTGATCCTCTCAAGCACCCTTACTGCCAATCTGGGGAGTTTTCGACTTGCAGGCTCCTGGGAAGCTGGAGGAAAAACCCTTCATTGATAATGCTACTAAAATCATACATTTTTCATTTGTGGTCCAATTAATGGTTTTTGGAAGAATTTGAGTGGCATTATGACTGAAGTGTGGCTTTGGGTTTAACTCTTGACACTTCTCATCTACATTGTTAATATGCAGGAACAGAGTTTGTACATCAGGGACATACTTTCAAGATTCATATTTAGGTAATTCATGCATTCCAGCACAATGGATACTTCTAGAAGCTGGGGAGTCTGGGGCACATCATTTCAAGAATAAAACTCAGTTTTGAATGCAGGATATTCTTTTGAAAATGAAATGAGAAAGTTTCAAAAAACCAATGACATTGGCCTACAGTGTGGTGGGAATGGCAGGAACACACGTGTATGCAGATTAAATTACCTGCAATATGATTCATACGGTTTCTGAAAGCTGGGGTTCCTCTTTATGTCTAGGCCAGCTGTACTCCTAGCTGTTGTTCCTGCAGCAGTTTATGGGATTGTGGAACCTCTTAGGGGTCGAGCTGTTATTACTGGTGACATTAACTTCCCCTCATACAGTTATAATTTAAGTTCACTGCAGGTATCTTTCATTATTGTATAATCATTAGTCATGAAAGAGCCAAATATTTTAAACTATTATCGAATTATGCTAAATCTTCTATCTAGTTGCTTGGATGCAGTTTGTCACTTGTAGAATAATTACGTGACTGTGTCCTTTTCATCTGTTAATGTCACTGAGGTCAGTGGAGTTTTTTTCCTTCTTTGTTCTTTACAGTCAGATATTAATGTACTATTGCTGATTCTATTGATCTGTGCAAATCAGTGTAATCAATGTAGTCTTCATGTTAACATCACAGTAAGAAGCAACGTCGAGTTCAACCAGGTTTTTTTTATTTTTTGCCAACGTGTTAGTTCCTGCCACTGTTCCTCACCACACGTGTAATTGTTGTAGAGTGTTTGAATTACATAAGATTTAAAAAGTAAACTAGAGAAACTCAATTTATTTATTTTTTTTAAAATAACTTTAAAGACTGTTTGTTTGATTCTGGTCTTTTCCGCTGTTTAACTCCTGAACCCTCAAATTCCCTTTTGGCTTTTTTTTTTTTCCAGACAAATTATTAATTCCTGAGTTTAGCCAAAAATGGTTTGATGTGAAGTTGTGGTTCTGACAAATGACCGGTTGGTCAAAGTAGTGTCAGACGGCTTAATCTAAAAGCCATGTTTTGTTTTTTTTGTCTGACAAGTTAGAACAGAGGTTTGGACCAGCATCTGGAACATTATGTGACTTAGCTGTTCTGATTAATCTGTGATCTTAACATGCTCAACAACTTTTGCTATGAGGGCAAAACAAATACATGCTGACATCACCATTCAGCAATCACCATCTCAACTATCCACTTGTTCAGTGAGGACACAACCATACAAAGGGCCAAATGCCCCCTGAGACACAAGGGGATAAACTACAAGACACCACCCATTCAACGATGTAGGACTGATAACCCACTCATTCCTCATCTACGCATTCCAGCACCAGAGCCACGAAGACAACGCACACTTCTAGAGGTCGGGGAGTTTTGGGCACTGAGCTACACTTAGTCCCTCCCCCCTCTTTCTCCTTTCTTCTTCTCTCACCCATTTTGTGACACACTTGAGGCAGGCCACAGCTTCCCCCCCACTGTCAACACCAAATGGAGACTGATACCAGAGAAGACACAACATCCACCCAAACAGAAGTAGCGAGACATCTCTCAGTACAACAGATGATGCATACTGATACTAACCGGTCGACCAAGACCACACTTTTGTAAAAGCCGTGGCCCTTCCTGTACTGTTTTGGGCAGGAGAGCTCGCCACGCTTGTTTACACGAAAACAAAACATTTGAGCGACACACTCTCCAACACTTGGTGAAGCCGTACCAACTGATTCAATAGATGACAAACACCCTGAATCAAGCTGTAGCCAATCACACTGGAGTCAACACAACTGATGAAGACAAGACACTGCTGACAACACCATCAAGTACACTCAGAGCCCAGTCAGGCCCATTTTGCTTTTATCCCATCTTTCCTCCCACATGGAATTCAGCTTTTCTCTCTTGCTCTTTCCTCATGTTTTCCTCCCTCTGGTTTTCTAACTACATGCATCCCTGTTTAGCTATCCTTTTGAGTGCAGCTTTTTTCTCTAAATATTTATTAGTCTCTAGAACCTGTGTAACGCCTTCCATGTGATGCAGGTTTGGCAATTTGCGGCTAAGAGGAGCCAGCTTCCCAACTGAAATGTACTCTGGCAGCCTCAAGGCCAACCAGTGGGTGCTAACTGGACTATTCCAAAATGGATCAAAAAGGATGGAAACAGCCAGCTCACCCACCCACCAATGGGCGTTTCAGCTTGAAAAAACCAGGAATCGCTGTGGTGGAGAGTTATCTCCCCATAAGAGGAAATGGAAAAGAGTATGGGATGAAATGAATTGAGTGGAGAGTGGTGGAACTACTGCTGCAAATGTCGTCCTCCCTGTTTGTAAGACTGCAGTAAGTAAATCGAGCCCCCCCCTCTCAGGGAACATAACTGCACAGCACCACATGATCGCAAAGCGCAGCACCCAACACCGCCATACAAGACTGACTTTTTTCTCTCTCCCCCCCCCCCCCCCCCTCATACAGGCTTAACCTTTCTGGAAGAATATTGTTCTGTCAGCCTGCGTTAATGTCACTAGAACCTATTGTATGTTTGTGGTGTTGCTCCCCCTGTTGGCAGCCATTGGGGTTTTTTTTGTGTAATTCCTTGGAGCTAAGCAGTCCCTCAAGGAATTCAGAATGTTGCCATTGCATTAATTCAGCTGATCCCTGTGAACTTGGAATTTAAAACATCCATTAAACATCACAATGTGTGTTTTTGTTTTGTCTTTTAAAGCTGTTGCCAAATCCCGAATCAAGACTGAATCCTGAAGGGACTGCTTAAGTAGTACTTGCTTTGGGAATGAAGTTGTGACTTTTAATCTGGGGAACGGGCGTCATGTTAATGTAGGATGTGCCGAGTCCATTTCCTGCTTTTTTTTTTTTTTTTTTTTTAATGGGTCAAGCACATCACAGTGAAAACGGTTTTTCATCACCACTTACCTGCTGGTGTCTAAAATTTGCAAGGCGCGGTCACAATACTTTGTCTGACAAATCGGCGTTCCGAATCTGCCAAAGCCTGGTTGGTCACCTGGAGCAGTATTACGTTATTGCATTTGCTAGATAGTTTCTGTCCAGAAAGTTTCCAAATGTCAGAAGTGCACAGTGCACTGCGCACTTCTGACATTTAACTGGGGTAAATTCACATTTGCCCATAAATCAATGTACCTTTTGATTAACCTGGCTTCCATTCTGATTGTGTATGATTGTTGTGTACTGTACAGATGGTGATGCAGATGGCAATGGGAGCAGTGCAGGTGTGTGTGAGCGTACAAACTTTATATTCAATTTAGTCGTTTGTGATATTTATCCAGAGTGATGTTTGCTCTCCTTATCCCTTTCACTTCCAAGATCAGAGGTACCAATTGCAGGTCCTCAAGAGCCCCTTTCCTGCCAGTTGCTCGACTATCCCTGCCCCCCAACCCTCTGCTGATTACCTGGATCAGTCAATCACAAACTGGTATCTTTCATTAACCAGGCACCACTGCTCCAAGTACTGAGCAGTGGATCGGGCAGAGTAGCAGCTCTTGAGGACCTGGGATTAGAACCCCTGTTCCAGCATCCACCTCATCTTTGCCATTTCCCCTGTCCCACTTTAACATATGAAGGTTTACGATTGTGGATGTTGTCTGATTAAAAGGACTTGTTTTACAGATGTATATCAGTCTTGCCATCTGTTACATTCCCATGTATCCCTTCACATTTCCCTAAACTAATAATTTAGAGCAAGATCAATCAGCTCCTGGGTTTGATTGTTGTAATATAGGAAGAGGGTTGTATTGCTCTCGCAGACTAGCTCAGTCTTTAAATGCATGCTTCTGTCTTTTGATTGAATCCTGACAAATGACTTGACCTTGTGCATTCAGAGGCAGCATTTTGTGTCAGTGTTAAATTGCCATGTTACATACTGTAAATGCTAAAGCATCGCATTGTCAGGTAGATTGTAGCCAGTCCTGCTTTCAGTCTCTTGTGGTTATATTTATCTGTCCCTTTTTTTCTTTCCATATCCTTTTTTTTTCTTTCTCTTACCTTCACCTTTCACAGAAGATGTGACTGCCAACCCCAACAAGCGTCAGAGACAACCAGCTCTGCTGGGCGACCACCCTCCAGAATACGGTATGGCCCTCTCAAACCTGGGGGAACAAGAAAACATGACGAACCTGGGTATTAGAAATGTCATACTCATCTCTTCTATATTCTTTTTTGGCCTCTCTACACCACGACATTGTGAAATGAGACACTTATGGTATGAGCAAAGTCAAGAATTTCAGTTTTAATTCAAAGGATTTGACTAAATCTGCTGTCGACTACTCGGATTTACAGCCATTTTCATACACAGCACTTTTGGTGGCTGAATGATGGAACAAGCAGTTGCATAGCCAGGTGTGTCTAAGCCAGTAAAAACAAAATAAATCCACCAGAAAGATGTGCTAAACGCTGGGAGTGGCTAATAAAACCCTTTAGGCCAGCAATGGCCAAACTGCAGGTTCTGAGGTGTGTAGGATTCAGCTACATATACAACATATGCTGCTTTATAATGCAGATGGAACATGACCCAAACACAAGACTTTCTCATGGCAAAGAAATGAAACTGGCCAAGTCGGGCAGCTGCAGTAAAGGCCTGGCAAAGCATCTCAAGGGAGGAAAATCTGGTCATGTCCATGGCTTCCAGACTTCAGGCAATGACTGCAGACGATTTCCATCCCAGTATCAAAGGCAACTTGTTATTCATGTTAACTTAGTCTGTGCCTCGAAAATGGGGGGGTTTGTATGGAAGTGGCTGTAATTCCTCAATGTTTAATGCCACACTTGTCAAATCTCTTAAGCTGGAAATCTTGACTTTACTAAAATCTGGTTTTCTCTTAAATTGGTGGTGCAGAGGGCAGGTGCCAAAAAATCTTTTTTCCAATATTTATGAACCTATCTTTACATTTAATACATGATCTTATTATAAATGACTTCTCCACACAGTGCTAGTTTTAATTAACTCTACATTTGCTCCACTTTATCTGATGCTCCTGCAAATCTTTTTTTTTTTTTTTTCTGTTTTCTTTAAACTAATGATCAAACTTTTTTGTTTTTTCTCTCTCTTCAGGAGGTGGTTACCATGGCTATGATGAGAGCTATGGATCTCCACCCTATGAGGGTCGCAGAATGGGTCCACCAATGAGAGGGCGTGGAGGAAGAAGTTACGGGCCGGGCTACGGACCACCTCCACCTCCTCCTGGAGAGTATGGTGCCCATGCAGATTCTCCCGTTGTCATGGTGTATGGATTGGAACCTATAAAGATGAATGCTGACCGCGTCTTTAATATCTTCTGTCTTTATGGCAATGTCGAGCGGGTTAGTATGTCAAAGTTCACCTTTGTCCCATTTTTGACACAGTTCACCCTGCAAAGGCTTTTGTAACCAAGTCGCCAATATACTTGTAGTAATGTGACATATAATGTGCAGATGTAAGTAGTGTTTTCATTTGTAAAGATTAAAATGTGTAGATTGTGTGAAATATAAAAAAGGAGAACTAAGTCTTGCAGCAAGCAGTTGTCCCGTTTCTATAAATAGCTGCACCTAAAATAATAGTTTTAAATACTTTATGTGACGTTAGACGGAAATAAGTTGGCAACTGCAGGACAATGACTAAAGCAAAAACAAATAACTAACAATTAAAAGACAAGTCAGCTTTTCCTGGGATGTATTTTGAGCTTTGCTGCGTTTTGCTGTGTTGCATAAAACTTCAAATGTGTCTTCGTACACTTTGTGCAGGTGAAGTTCATGAAGAGTAAACCTGGGGCAGCCATGGTGGAAATGGGAGACTGCTATGCAGTAGACCGCGCCATCACTCACCTCAACAACAATTTCTTGTTTGGACAGAAATTGAATGTGTGGTGAGTTCAACTTATCCAGTTCAGCATCAGTGAGTTCTGATGTAAAATAAAGTGTAGAGGGTAGATTACACAGACGCTCTCTACCCCCACACGGCACCTTAAGCACATACTCTGGTAACACTATTCGGGTTGTTGTTGTGTTTTAGTTTTCTTTAGCAGATTTTTACTCTCTCTCCCTACAGATCATTATGTTCTGACTTAGCTTTTAGGAATTGCTCCTCATACCGTTAACAAAGTAATGGATTATCAGTAATCATGTGAGGGTTTTGTGTGTGTGTGTTTAAATAGCTTTTGGTGGGTTTTAACTGCTGCTTTCACTAATTTATTTGTTGTACAAAACTCATGTCCCCAATCTGTCAGTGTCAGTGCTCTGAACCTGTGTAAATCTTTGTCCCTGCAGTGTGTCCAAGCAGCAAGCCATTGTACCTGGTCAGTGCTATGAACTTGAGGACGGCACAAGCAGTTTCAAGGATTTCCATGGTTCTAGGAACAACAGGTTCACTTCACCGGAACAGGCGGCCAAGAATCGCATCCAGCACCCGAGCAATGTGTTGCACTTCTTTAATGCCCAGCCAGATGTGACGCCAGAGGTTTTCTCTCAGGTCCGTAGAAAGTATATTGAGTGTTACGTGTGATGTTTAATTACACACACTGCCTGCAAGACACTTATCAGTGTGTTTTATTGCACTGGAATAGAGAAATGACCAGTTAAAGAAATTACAAATGTCCTTTTTAGTGGTTGCAAGATTTGACTATCAGAATAAAGTGTTTAACTGTTTTTTAATGTTGAACATTAAATCTTTTTACAGATTTGTGATGAGATTGGTGTGAAGTGCCCCATCAACGTCAAAATGTTTACAGGAAAGAGTAAGCTGCTTTGCTTCTATTCAAAATGCACATTTCTAGTGCTGCAACATGGCTAAAAAGAACCAGGACTGTCAATATATTGATATGTTTAATTGCAGAATGTCTGTATTTAATCAGAAAGATTTACTTGGTGTGAAAGGACACTGTTCACATTTTAATACTCAGTGGACACACGGTACTGAGTGAAAAGGTAAAATAATGTCCCTTTTCCTGTGTGATGCCAGTCCCACCCCTCAGCGTGGTGTGGACATGTTGGAGCTGCCAGGCAGCAGGTTTAGAGGTGGAGCAAAGAGGAGGTTTATGGATGTAGTGATGGACGACATGAAGGTAGAGAAGAGGAAGCAGATAGGATTTGATGGAAGCACATGGGTTTTTGACGTCTGACCCCTGTTGGCCTCTTTAACCACTAGGTGGTGCAGCTCCTAGTGATCGCAGTGCTTCAGGTCTGCTAGAGTGGGAGTCTATCAACGATGCCATGGAGGCCCTGGCCATGATGAACCACTACCAGATGAAGAATGCAGGTAAGATTGGTCACATCTTGTCTGAGGGGGAAACTTTGCTTCAAAGGCCGAGAGTTGTGCCGGAAGGTGACATTGAATGATTTGGAACAGGTGGTTTATGCAGCCATGAGCCAAATGAGAGATTTTAGCTACTAATTTGTGCAAATTGAATGAACCACCATTAAAACATCCATTCTGAGGAAAAGTTGGAGATTATGCTGGTCTATTAAAATGTCGCGGAAACGTTTTGGCTGTGCATACTAGGCTGCTATCAGCTCCTGGAAACTTAAGGTGGAATATCAAAGCATCAGTTCTCGTTGTGATTTACCACCTTAAATTTGAATAAAACAGCTTCAAACCTCGCGTGTTTTTGTTGCATCTATTGCACGAGACACACTTGACTGACATACAAAGTGCAAATGATAAAGAAGTAATTATCTTAGTTCTCACCTGGAGAAAAGTTGTAAAGCCTGGAGCATCTGTTCGTGCAGAACCACTCTGCCCACATTAGACCAACAACCTCCACCAATGCAAAAAATGTACAGAGATGATCTTCAAATGAAAACCTCAAAGTTAGCTTTACATTTTGAGACACTGGAAACGTGCTCATAGATTCTAAGCAAATAAATAATGAATTAAATACGTTTTGGTCAAGTATAAAAGTCAAATTATAGTACAAAAACTGCCTTTTCAAGTGGTATTTGGATTGAGATAACACTTTACCTACATCAGGTTTCATTTTGATCATCACTCAGCCCTATTTCCACATGAACAATCCTGTGGTACGTTTCATGTATCTAATGGCCTCTGAAGCCATAATCAGTGAAAGTTGCTTTAACTTTATAGGTTTGTTGCAGCTGAGTCGAATACAGCATCTTTCTCTGCAGCTGTAGTAGCGTCTGTCCATCTCTGGAAACTGGATGATAAACCAAAAACTTGTTAAATAAGCAAAGTTTTTGTTTGATGTTGCCTAATTGTTGTCTCTGTCCCCGGTTGCAGCTGGCCCTTATCCGTACACCCTCAAACTGTGCTTCTCCACCGTCCAACACGCCAACTGAGCTCAGCCTTCCAACGAAGAAGATGGAAGTCTGCTCTGTTGTTTATATGGACTTAAATCACAATTGCTTACAACACACTTCGGGAAAACACATCTTCAAAAACACTTTCATTTGATTTCTGGAAACTCTCCCCCAGTGCGTTTTTCTGAGGTTTTTATTTTACATGTCATTGGGTCACATGACACTTCGATTTCACCATGATGGACATGAGGATCAAAATGCAGTCTGTTGAAATTTGCTCCCCCTTAAAGATGTTTCCCTTACATTTAGTGTTTAAAGGCTGAGTGGTCAGTTGTCCACTCCACAGCATAAATGTTACAGGATGGAAACCGAGACATGACAGCGGAGGGTCTCACAGTGCACTTCAGTCCGTAACCCGTCCAGTATGGTGAGAAACACAGAGTTCATGTGACTCGGTGACAACTGTAAAAGTAAAAAAACCTCAATAGAGTATCGGTACCTTTTCTTTGTCTTTGGTATTAAATTGTCCTTTTTACTTTTGTATCATGATTATACAGTAGCCTGTGACGTGAGACGGCATATTTGAGATGATTGGATTTATGCTCAGGTGATTCAGTGGCAGTGGACATGGTTTTGTAAAGGAGTTGTCTTTTTGGACGTTTTGGTAAAGCTCAGTTTTTGGTTTTTATTGCTGCCTATTCAGTTCTGCTTTTGTCTGACTTGCTGACAGGTTTGTTTTTTTGTTTCTTAAATCTATCAGTTTCAAATAGTCCTTGGGTTTTTTTGCCGTTCAACTAATCTGCTGAATGGCAGCTTTTCTGTAACAATCCTCACTTTCACGGCCGCCTCCATGTCCAGTTTGCGCATGTATTCAGATGTGCTTTTCGTTTCCTCTTCTTACTTTTCACAAGTTTATATCAGGAGAAGATAAGCTATTATCCAGCTAGGACTTTTATGAGTTTATTGCCTACTACCTGTTGTGTTTTCCTGGAGGTTGTGGGTTCAATTTTAGCTGTAGCATGTTACCAGCTCATCACTTACCTTCAATGTTGACTTTATTTTTTTTTTTTTTTATATGTAGTATGTTCACTCTCACCCAGACACTAGACATACTAAAGATGGTCAGTTCTGTTGAAGAGTATCCAGTGTAATGAAAATAAAAGCTTTAAAAATTAAAATAGGCTTGTGTTAAACAGCTGTGTACATAATTAGTGTCTTCTGCCCAACGTGATCCTGACTCTCTATCAAGTGAATGGAAGCAGCGACCTCATTAAGGCTGCAGGTGATGGACGCTGGAAAGAAACGTGAGATTTGGTATATTGATCTAAAATCTTCAAGTATTAAGGGTCACAATCCTTTAGTAAGTGGGTTGGGAACATTTTAACCGTTCTGAAAGAATCCAAGAAACCATTTTAACAGGATGTTGTGTTTCTGTTGGAGAATTTTACAAACTTTTCATCAAATATAAAAGCATATATCTTTGAACTCTGCGTAGCCTTGTCACTGTCAAGTTTAACGGACTTTGCAAAGTCTCGCGATTTTAAACGGCTACAACTAGACTTGTCCCTAGTGCAGATGTTAAATTAGTCACACAATCCGCCATTGAATATTATAAAAAAAATATTTTGTGGTATTTATTTATTTGGACAAATCATTAAATGTCTTAATCTTCTAATGCAGATGTGTTAACATTAACTAGACAAACTTGCCTTTAGATGCCTGGAAACACCAGAGATTGTGTTTCAGGTCGGAAATTAGCTCAGCAGCACGATGTCAGTGCCCAACCGCGTTTAAACTGACTGGAGACAAGTCAAATCACACAAAACGGAATTAAAAAAATTACAAATTTCTATTGAGAGAAATATTTTGGCATCTTGTTAATAAGCACATGAGGGGGAAAAAATAAACTACAGTAAAATACAATATAAAATACCTGTTCCGGTTTGTCTGGCATTCCACATTTTGGTCATTTATCTTTTTTGTGCTAAAATAAAACCATTTACCTCGAAATTGACCTCGTAAACCCCCCCAACAAAATCCACCGGCCTAGTTTTTGTTTGGGGAATAAAGTCCGCTGTGGATTCGCAGAACACTCAACGTGTCACCGTGCTCCGCTTTAATGCCACATAAACCTCGCAAGAAGTAAGACGGCTGTGTTTTTACTGTAGATACCAGCATGCTAACGTTATGCTAATGCTACCTAACGTGGCGTTGAATCAGCACGAATCCAGCGTCACGGACGCATGTGACGACGTGCTAGTGAACTTGGGTTATTGATCTTTTCTTACTTATAATTCATGGAAACCATTAGGATAATATGAAATATTACTGAAATGACGACGGATACCATTCATGTAATTAGTGACTATTGTCACTAATTTCATGTATAGCTATTTTCGTTAACACGTCATCAGGGGAGAGCGCGAACGCAGTCCCCCACTACCACAAATTATGCAGTCGAGATTCCCACATTTGGGGAATTCGCAGGGGTCAGCACAGCCTGAGTGCAATGGCTGAGCCTCGCCCTGGGTGAACCACCTTCATGATCATGGTGTCTCCCCTGCCAGGTAAGTATGAGTTGTTCAGCTCACAGGCAGCGTGGTCTTTCACACACCAACCACACTGACTGAGGGTGCACACAACCCTTACAGGACATTGACAAAACACTCAGAACAGCACAAAAAGATAAATAGTTTCTAAAATTAGCAGCGGATATAATAACAGCTACATCTAATAGAATAAATAGTGTTGGCTAAACAGTTCTAGTGTAGCTGTAATTGTGGTGAAGAGACAGTTCACTAACAGAACGTCCACTGTTTCCCATCATGCAGTGCGGCACGTTCTGATGCCAAATCACCCGTTTTCTCTACTTTACTTTTGCAACACACCAAAACCAGCAATGAAGAGGAATTTTCATTGTGGGAGTGAAAACATTGGGAACAGGAGAAAAAGCACAATGGTTTCTAAAATTAGCAGCAGATCTAATAACAATTAAATCTAATAAACTGAATAGCGTTAGCTAAAGGGCAGGCAGCTGCTTGGGGCCCAGGCCAGTAGGGGCCCGAGGGCTGTTTCTTATTTTCCAAGTGTTTTAATACTTCTATGCACAAATCTATCTGTTTACCCAATTTACACAGTTTCTGTACTTAGATTTCAAGAAACACAAAAAAATAATATAGCAACTTATTTCAAAGGGAAACAGGAATTTTCCACAAACTCACTATTTTCTCTTTAGTTTTATACGAAGCATAATTTCGTATAAAACATACTTAATGTTTTACAGTATGCTGAATATTCCTTATTACTGTCTCACATGGAATTGTTTGTTGTTTAAAATCCAAAATATTCCTAGCTTTCCATAAATTTTCCTTTGGACTATCTACCACAAACCACAATTTATAAATATCTTTTTCTGAAGTACTCTGCCAACAACCGTATGTAATAGTTTCAAAACTCAGTCCACAATTATATAGGTCTTTTAGCCAAGGAGTCACAAACAACCAGATTTGCTCTGGGGCTCTGAGCACTGTTTGTACAATTCATTTTCAGAGAAAACTTTTTGTAGGCAAACACTGATGTACTATTTACCAGCTACATCTTTGAAAGTATTTACTGTTTACATTACTCCGCGCATTTTACATCGGGCCTCAGTCAGTTTGCCCACATTCTTGGAAAAGGGGCTAATTGCTTCTCAATCGGTGTCCTTGTTATTTTATTAACCACAATTTTTGTCAGCCCAATTTTAAAAAGGTCTCTACTATATCATAAATTCTAGAGTGAGTGTCAGAAAAAGGTGTCTTCAGTGGAATTCGTTGTCCCCACTCTCTTACCACCTTTTGGCCAATCCAGAAGAAGGCAGTGTCCCCACATAGCATCTTTTTATCATTCAAACTTTAAGAATTGGTTTAATCAACATTGCTTTCATTTCACTTTCATTTTCTGCTACTGCTTTTCCACCCATTTCCACAGGTCTGTACATCATATCTGTTTTTCATTTTTCATGCTGTCCACTCCAAATCCTTTTCTGAAGAGAGACAGTTTTTTTTATAAGGGTAGGTAGCTGCCACATATGTCAATGAGGCTTCTGCTTTTACCACTATAATCTTTCCTGTAAATGATAAGTCTCTATCTTTCCATTGTAGTCATTTTCCTTTCACTTTACGAAGTTTCACTCTCCAGTTGTTACATTTACATTTAGTCATTTAACAGACGCTTTTATCCAAAGCGACTTACAAGTGAGGTACAAGGCAGCAAAAATCTAAGTCAAGGAGAAAACATCAAAGCAAAGTCCCATCAGAAAAGTGTTCACAGTTCGCAAGATGCAAGTGCGACAAAGAGCAGAAAGGATTTTTTTTATTAAAAAAAAACAACAATAGATTTAAGTGCATAGGAAGATGCGGACGAGTTCTGTTTTCAGCAGTTTTTTGAATATTGGGAGAGAGTCAGCTGAGCGTGCAGAGTTTGGTAGCTCGTTCCACCATCGTGGGATCATCACGCTAAAGTTTTGCTTGGTGTCTTCTGTGCGGAGCTGGGACCAGCAGACGTCGTTCGTTGGCAGATCGCAGCGGGCGAGAAGGATTTTACATTAAAACAATGTGTAGATCTTCCATTTACCATCACCGTACTGTTACTATCAGTGTATAGAAGAAGCAACCATCTCTGGAAAATGTTGCCAAAACCTAAATGTGATGGAACAGCCTTTAGATATATATATGACCTATGCTGTCAAAGGATTTCTCCAGATCAGGATCATCACTGACGATTAACGGTGTGGAAACAGAAACACGCTATTCACCATTTGCCCACCAGGGAGCGTCATTTGCTCACTGATGCCTTCTGAGCGATTACGGCTTCTACAGTCATAAAGAGGATTTTACTGAATTCTTTATGCATCACTTTATTCTCTTCTCAACGTCATCGTTGTCGCCCTCTCTTGTAGATTATGTATTTTATTATTCACACGTCATCAGGGGAGAGCGCGAACGCAGTCCCCCACTACCACAAATTATGCAGTCGAGATTCCCACATTTGGGGAATTCGCAGGGGTCAGCACAGCCTGAGTGCAATGGCTGAGCCTCGCCCTGGGTGAACCACCTTCATGATCATGGTGTCTCCCCTGCCAGGTAAGTATGAGTTGTTCAGCTCACAGGCAGCGTGGTCTTTCACACACCAACCACACTGACTGAGGGTGCACACAACCCTTACAGGACATTGACAAAACACTCAGAACAGCACAAAAAGATAAATAGTTTCTAAAATTAGCAGCGGATATAATAACAGCTACATCTAATAGAATAAATAGTGTTGGCTAAACAGTTCTAGTGTAGCTGTAATTGTGATGAAGAGACAGTTCACTAACAGAACGTCCACTGTTTCCCATCATGCAGTGCGGCACGTTCTGATGCCAAATCACCCGTTTTCTCTACTTTACTTTTGCAACACACCAAAACCAGCAATGAAGAGGAATTTTCATTGTGGGAGTGAAAACATTGGGAACAGGAGAAAAAGCACAATAGTTTCTAAGATTAGCAGCTGATATAATAACAATTAAATCTAATAGACTAAATAGCGTTAGCTAAAACGCAGGCAGCTGCTTGGGGCCCGGGCCAGTAGGGGCCCGAGGGCTGTTTCTTATTTTCCAAGTGTTTTAATACTTCTATGCACAAATCTATCTGTTTACCCAATTTACAGTTTCTGTACTTAGATTTCAAGAAACACCAAAAAAGAATATAGCAACTGTTACAATAAAGCAAGAAAAGATATTCTTCAAAGAGAAACAGGAATTTTCCACAATTTCACTATTTCCTCTTTAGTGTGATACGAAGCATATCTTATAACTGAATGTTTTAAAGAATGCACTATTTGCCAGATAGATCTTTGAAGGTATCTGTCAGAATTTTACTTTGGACATTTAGAAGGCAGAACTTGTGTTTCTCCACTGATACAATGCTCCAACCCCTTATTTCATCCCTGAAATACATAAAGAACATTGAGATTTATACAAATAAAGTAAGATGTCATGAGATTGTTGGTATAGAGTCAGAGATCACTACAAGGTACCAGGTGTGTGTGTGTCACTACAACATACGTATTGACCACGGATGCTAGAAAATCTTTTTATTTTAAACAGCGCGAGGAGGGTGCACCGTTCCTGGAGATACTGCAATACCAGGTCGATGCGTGGAGTGGACGGAGCAAGCCCCTATTCCATCTCCCTGTTCCAAAAATCAATTTAATATATGGTCCCCGGGTAGGGGACGTATCAGATATTAAACTGATAAGAACAGATACTACACTTGATCTTAGCCAAAAGGCCGAGAAGCGATGCTGAGCACAGGCGGAGGTAGAGGACTCATTCTCCGTACAGACTCTGTCACTGACGGTTGGAGGATCCAGTTTAGTATCGGTTTTGCTTGACCATGTAGAACAACTATGTAGAACAAGATACACATGACAGAGATGTGACAAAAACGGCCACAATCAGTGTTATTCCTAAAAAGTAACGTCTTTGTTCTACATTGCTCGTTGGTCATGTGACTCACCCTTGTCCAATGACGATCAAGGTCGTCACCGCGACTCTTATTCACTTATTTTACTTTGATGTTAAAGGAATCGAATGTCTGTTGAGCTACACGTAAAAATCCACTGAAAAATACAAGTCACACAGTCTCAATGTGAAGGAAGAAAACGTAAAATGAGGTCGAATGACTTCCTGACAAGCAACAACCGGGCTCCGGTGAACTCTGGTGGAGAGCAGATCCAATTACACTCTGCAGCTAACAGCACATTCCCTCCACCAGGTGAGAAAAACAGGGAGGGCGGGTGTTGATCTGCCGGGGAAATGTGTGTGATCAAAGCGCATCTTCCACCACTATTCGGAAAGGAGACGCTACTCTGAACTGCCTTTTTCTTTGCTTCATTCTCAACGCATGAATAACACCGGTTGTAAATGCAAAGCAACCAGGAACAACTTATAAACTGCAAACAAATAATGTTACATCTAAGTTTTGTAATTTAATAAGCATAAAAACAGAAAACAGAAACCAACCACTTCCTGTTTGTTTACACACAGTTACTAACAACTGCCACCTTAGTTAGTTTGAACTAGTTGGATAAACTGAACTAATTGTATTTCTCTTGGTTACATACTGACCAACGGTAAGAACAAATAATTTGCATTACCATTCAATTAAATTAATGGATTTGAACAGTTCCTTTACCCAGCTCATTATTTAAATGAAACAGGCTCAACAGTGGTAATTATGGCGAATTTTACACGTATGCTCTCATTAATATTTTTACATTTTTACCCAATTTTGTATGAATTGAAACTTTCGATTTAACTTCCAAAATTCCTAGAAAAGTGTTATATTTTTGTTTTCAATGTAACTATAGAGAAATCACAATTTGCATTTGCTAGATATTTCCACCTTTACTCATTGAATGACGTGGAGAAATAGTTACAGTAGATAGTAGTTGCATTGTTGCAAACTCAATGTTCAAGCTGTAGTTTTAACTTTCATTACTTTTTTCTTAATAATGTTCAATAATAGATTTAAAATTGTCTATATTGGGTTCCTTATTTATGTACTTTATATTTTGGTGTGGGCGCGTGTGTCTTCTCTTCTTATTGCGTTGCATTTTTCTCCCAGAGGTGAGAGGTATTCTGTATTAGGACGGTCAATTGTATTGAGGGTTTGTACTCTGTCTGTGTACTGCATTGTACTGCATGTCTAAGTACCTCCTATACTGCACCACCCCATGCTGTTATTGAGGCTGTACATCAGTCTGTGTGGGACGGGGACTTCTGGATTCATTGTATTGCTGCAGTCTTATCTCATTGTGCACCTTGAATAATGTGATTGTCTGGATTGTGTAATATTGCTTTGGTTTTCAATAGCTTTGTTTTTTATTGATTGAAATCAGGCTATAGTTTCATGTCATTGTACAACTTTTTACTGTTTATTCAGTGATACTTTACCATCTAATCAATTGCTGTGTTTAATTTTTCAAGTTCATTTATTTAATCATTGATCAGTACAGCTGTGACAGCCACCTGTGGAATTTAAAAGACTATATGCAACAACTGAAGTAAGAATGTACAACTTTATAAATACATAGTGGAAAGGAGACTGTCAGATTACATTAGGGTAAGACACTGGCAACAGTGACAGGTAATTTCATATGTGGAGCAGTAGAAATTTAAAGTAACTTGAAATAAGGTCAGCGACAACTGTAAATAGATAATATTTAGGAAAACAAAAAACACAAAAGTACACGTTTCAAAAAGGGAACTATTGTATTGATCGAGTGCAATATTATTCCAATGTCACTCAGACTTGGGAATATCGGTGCATAACGAGTCAAACAATAAATTCCAATTAAATGTATTTATTCCAGGTGGAAATTCTATTATATCAGCTTTCTACATTCCCGTGACGTTCGTCGGCCAGGTGAACCGCCACCTACAATTAAACCGAAGACTTTCTGTTGAAATTTATGGAAAATGTAGGGCATTTAGGTAGAAGCATGAAATGCTAATTTCTTCTCAAACAATGTATTAATAAAAAATCTAAAGGTGGTTGGTTTATCACAACAAAAAATGTCAATTAGTCAATAACCTGTTACTTGTTAACAGGTAAACTGTTAATTAATGATCACAACTAGAGAAGTGTAAAACAGATTTGATGAACCAATGACATTTAAGATAAAGCAGATATTCCTCTTTGCAATCTTACTAAACGGTCACTTTTATTTAACAAGATTTCTGGACGTTTACCATAATAAATGTAAGATATAAAAAAAATCAAGGTTGCTTTTATTGCCTCCCGACACCAGTGCTGGATACATCTTTGTGGATATGTGCCATTTACTTACACTAATGTATTGTGTTTTATACTGTACTATATTACCCGAATTGTATAGTTTTGTGTTTGTGTGTATTTTATTTTTACCAATCTGCTTTTTTTTTTGCCCATCAAGGTTTTTGACCATCAAATTTGGGCTTCGTCGGCCACCGTATCAGTCTTAGGCTAACCTATGCTAACTTGCAAACAATCAGCCAGTAAATGTTTTATTGTTATTGTACAAAACTATATTTGTTCATCTACAGCTTTTGCTCTTTCCAACGCTACCGATGTAGCTTTTCCTTTTACTGTCAATCCATCGGCTAATAGTACCCACCAAAAACCTTAGGTAAGACAGTGTTTCCTGTTTGTCGTTAGCTAACGTTAGCTAACCGGGACAGTGACAGGAGGCAGGTGAAGTGGAGTCATTTTCTGTTGGCCAGTTTTGTTGCAACCAAGACTTTGGACTCGTATTGCAAAGATTTAAAGGACAATGTTGTCGTTCTCTGTCAGGTCAGCTCTCACGAAATGTAAGTGACGTTGTTGATGTTTTGTTTTACCTTTTGTCGGTTATTTTATATATTTTTGTTAGAATTTCACGGTGCGGCAGGTATCTTACGTGTGCTGGTCACACGTATTCGCTTGTACTAGTGCGTGTGTATATGTATATGAATATGAATATGTATATTTGAGGCTAACAAAAGCTTTCTATGGCCATGTAGGTGAAAGGTCACATAATACAGGTCATCAGAGTTTGGAATCTGTTTGGCTCAAACGTTTTGTTAATTCCTCTACACTTGAAGACATTTCAGGCTGTGAAAACACTATGAAGTCGGAAACACACACACACACACACACACGCACTTATGGATTAATATTTTGTACTTTTGCCCTGAACTATTTGTGTTTCACAAAGAAAGCACCGTTACTGTGCACCCAAGGTTATATGTACTACTCACATGTTTGTCACCTCCAATAGCTAGTACTAGTTTGTATACTAAATGTATTTACTAGTACATACATCTTTATTGGAATAAACCAAAACTTTGAATTGTGATGTCGAGGAAATTGTAGATTAAATACACGGGCATACTTTTATGTTTTGACCACATATATTTTACTATCTTTCACACTAGGAAGGCAACTAATACATAGCAAATGTATTAATCCCCGGAGAGAAATGTTTGTGTTGCAGTAGCTGTAAAAAGATATTAATGAAGTTGTAAAAAAGTAAAACAATAACAATACTATTAATCCACGGTACATTGTGCAGTTTAGTGAGGTGAACAGTCCTAAAAAGCCAGAGAGATGTTCCTCTACTCGTGCACATGCAGAAACAGTGAATGTTACAGTTATTGTAGTTATGTTGTGGTGAAATGATGCCGCAGAGAGGAACTGTACAGACTGATGGCTGTTGGCAGAAATTACCTCCTGTGCTGTTTAGTCACAGCGACTCCGCTGAATTAAGCACAAAATTCTAATAAATAAAGGACACCTATAAAAAAATAGAAAGGTCACGGTAATGTTAATAGTGTTATAAATAAACAAGACTATACAAAACCCAACATGATGAACAACAAGTAGACTAAAGACTAAAAAAAATCTAAAATGTATTTCACACAAGACAAATAAAAGTAGAAAATCCCCACAACAGAGATGAAAATACTGAATAAAATATTGAATAAAATAATACATATATATTTTTAGTTCTGTGTCAGATTTTTTTTCGCTTAATATAACAATTGCGTTACTAAAAATTCAAATTGGAATTCATCAATCATTTATATTTCAATATTTTATTTTAATACCTTCTCTTTATAACGCACCATGTCTCAAAGCTAAAATCATCTCAAACTGATTTCTTGAAATTGACTTTTAATCAGATGGCCTCCACAGTCACTAGATCCAACTCCTGTAGAGCATCTTTGGGATGTGGTTGAACAAAAGATTCACATCATGGATGTGCATCTGTCTATCATGTAGTGCAGGGTAAAATATTAGGGATGACAGCTGAAGGTTATGTTCTTTTATCCTTCTAACAGTTCAAAAATACTCATGCAAAGGAATTCAGTCTCATCCTGTTGCTGCGTTTCTATTCCGTTGTTTTTATTAGTTTTTTCTCTTTCATTGTCAGACAGGGGGTTGTGGCTGCCCAGCCAGGCTTTGGTCAGGGCCATGTCCTCTTCAAAGGGTCCCACCTCACCTTACGCTACCCTGTCCATCAGTCGTCCAACAGAGTCCATCACACATGTGGAGCTTCACCGTCCCGAGAAACGCAACGCCATGAACAAAGCTTTCTGGAGGCAAGAATCGGTTAAAGTTAATATGCAGTGATTTGCTGATTGTTTCAGGAAGCATTCACAGCCCCTCACTCATTGCATATTTTACTGGTTTTAATACATTTAGAGGCAGTCATGTAGCTCTCAGTCACACTTTTGCACCTGCCAACAGGTAGTGTTATACATCCTGAACAAACGGCTCCAGCAGGTTCAGCTTTGCTAAAATCCCATGGATCTCAAACCTATAAATAACCTTTTTTAGCTGTAGTTACAGGGACGTCTAAATGCTTGGATACATCCTTAGGCTTTAGGTTTGATGTGACTGTCTGAAATAAATGTTATAACAAAAATGAAGCTTTTCTGCTGAAGCATGAACAGGAGGTTTGTTTTTTGTTTCTTTGTTGCTCCCAGTGAGATGGTAGACTGCTTTAATGAAATTGCTGTAGACCCAGATTGCAGAGTGGTGGTGTTTTCTGCTGCAGGGAAGATCTTCACAGCTGGTAGGTTTGACTCTTTACTATTTTTGATGGCACTATTTTCGTAGTAGACATTTCTTTATTCTCCGTGCTTTGTTTCTGTCCAGGTCTCGACCTGATGGACATGGCTGGTGACATTCTCCAGCCAGAGGGAGACGACACAGCCAGAGTTTCCTGGAACCTCAGAAGAACAGTTGCAAAATATCAAGAATCATTTTCTGTCATAGAGAAGGTAGAGAACTGCAGATTTGTTGTGATTATCGCTCCAAGGAATTAATAGAATATTTAAAAAATGTACATTTATTTAGTACTGTAACAGAGATGTGAGGTATTTTTACTTTACTTGAGTATTTCCATTTTCTACTGCTTCATACTACATTTCAGAGTCACATATTGTACTTTTACTCAACTGCAGTAATTTGATAACTATAGTTATACTCAAGAAACAAACAATGTAAAATCCTCAAACTACATACCAGTATGTGAAGTACTTTATCATTTTAAACGCAAAACTTTACCGGCTTTACTTTACCAAGTATTATTACAGTTGCTTTTTCTACTTTTACTTAGTGTTTTAATACTCCCAGTACAAATTGTTGCTTGAAAAATTGCTGAAATTACTTGTCACCAAACTAACTGCCAATTAATGTTGTTTTGAATGACTAACTGTAACTGTAACTGTAAAATCAGGACAGTCACTTGTTGTATTGGAGCGACATTAAAAATGTTGAGTTGTGTATTTTCCTGTGAAATGTGTAACTGCTCTTTTTTTCTTATAGTGTCCAAAGCCTGTTGTGGTTGCTGTCCATGGAGCCTGTGTTGGAGGAGGTGGAACATTATCATTATGCTCATTATCATCACACTGTTATTGTGCCAAAGAGAAATTCAGATTGTTTAAATATGAATGAAGTATGCACCTGAAGCTAGCACTAGCATGAGACTCCAAATCAATCCACTCATATCCACTCGCACATAAAAATGTGGAACAGAAACAGCAGCAGGTAAAGCTGAATGTAATTCTACCCACTGTATCTACAGACAGATCCATATTATACATCATTGTTTTTCGTTGATCACATTTTGCATCTGCAAATTAACCAAAGCTGTGAATAAAAAGTCCAATTTCCCCCCCTGAATTGTAGCAGAATAAAAGTAAGATAAAATGCAAATACTTAAAAAACCAAAATGTACTTAGTTACATAAAACCAATGCGTTGACTTAGTTTCATCAAACAAGAATTCTTAAAGTCTTTATTTATTTTAACGTGACCACGTGAAGCACTGCAGTGTGTTGGGGGGTAACGTGAGGTAAAGCTGTTTAATAGCAGGGAGGGGGAGGAGTGGGCAGAGGGGAATGATTCAGAGTTTCACAACAGCGCTAGCTTAAAGGGCGACTTCACCAATTTTCAACTTTCTATGAGTGTAAATGTAAAACAATGCATTTAAACTGACTTTGCTATATTAACATATTTCTCTGCTTCTAGCTGATCATTTTGTTCCCTGTGGCAGGTGTTGACTTGATCACAGCCTGTGACATTCGTTTGTGCACTCAGGATGCCTGGTTCCAGGTGAAGGTGAGTACGTCTTCAGCGGAGTTTTATATATCAAGCAAATGTGTTGAAGAGTGCAAATGTTAAACTGATAAATGGGGAAAGGGTGTTAGTTTTATAGAGTCTCCAATATTGGCGTATTCAGGTTCACATGCTTTAGGAAAAATTTGTAATCCCACAAAATCTGCCTTATTGGAGATTTGTTATAATAGAAAAACAACAAAAAAAAACAGGTTTTAAATGTAAAAAATTAATTTTTGATGCATAAACAGTTCGTATCTTCTCACACCTGAATAGATGTAGAATACATTTAATATTATCTATGTCGTAAATGATTTTATTTGTTTGTTTGACGTTACCACAATCTGTTTGACCTGAAAGGAAGTTGATGTTGGACTGGCAGCAGATGTTGGAACTCTGCAGAGACTCCCTAAAGTCATTGGCAGCCGCAGGTAAACCTTCAATACCTGCAGAGGCACTTAGCAGGTAGAAGCTTGCCACAGTTCTTCTTTCTCTTCATGTGAAGGCAGACAGACTGAAGTTATTGAATAAATCTGCAGTGTTCCTATTTTAGACGCGTTCCTGTGTGTTAAATACGACAGCCGTAGAGCTAAACCTCCTAACCAGGAAACAAAGAAACAGCGTAGAAGTGATTTACAGCAAAACTGTTTCTTAGTCGAGTTTTCGACATTTAACTTTTGTATAAAACCGTATTACTCTCCCATTTTCTCCAGCCTGGTGAACGAGTTGGCTCTGACTGCCAGGAAAATGTATGCAGACGAAGCCAAGAGCAGTGGACTGGTCAGGTATGTAACTCATCTGCACAGAAAAAAAACTGAAAACTAGAAGTATGAAAGGTTTTGTTTTGTTTTTTATTTTTCAAAAAGAGAGCAATGTAAAATTTAATAGAAATACCAAGTTACCAATGAACAAAGAATTTATTTCCTGTTCTTCTACTGATTTGTCTTTATTATTTAGACGACAATCTGGGAGCATTGTTTTGTGTTGCTTTACTTTCAAAGAGACGCTGTCAGTTATTTTTAAGTTCTCCACATGTACCTTGTCCAGCCGAGTGTTTGCAAATAAGGAGGACATGATGGCTGGAGCTCTGGAGATGGCCGGAGAAATCGCAGGTCGAAGCCCCGTCGCTGTGCAGGGCACCAAGGTCAACCTCATCTACGCCAGAGACCACAGTGTGGAAGAGGGACTGAACTACATGGTAAGAACTTGTACCCTCAAGTCCTACTGACTGCATTTACATGAACTTAAGTTTTCATTAACTGGAAATCTGACTAACTTAACTAGCTGATGACTGCTACCCAACTTTTTGTGGTGTGTTTGTCTCACTGAAAAGGAAGGAGACACAAACAGCCTGTTCACCTTTGGTAAAATGAGGTTTCCCTAATCCCCTACTCCGATTTCTAAAAAAAGAAAAAAGCGTTTTAATTTGGGAGTTAAGAAATCAGCTTTTCTGAGGAAGCTGTAACTCAATGTAAGTGCTTTTTAAATACAGCTAACACCAAATTCTATCATCATCTTCATCCTTTTCTAGGCCACATGGAACATGAGCATGCTTCAGACTCACGATGTGATGAAATCAGTTCAGGCTGCCATGGAGAAGAAAAGCCACAAGGAAGTCATTTTTTCCAAACTCTGAACTTTGATCTCTTGAGGTTTAATCATCATATCAGCTGCGGCCTTTCTGTGGGAGGGTGGGCTTGTCTGTTCCTAACTAATGCAGAGGATTATTGATTATTAAGAGGTTATTGGTTACTTTTCTTCGTTAACATCTCCCCACAGATGACGAACTGTAGTTTAAGAAATGCATAACTACATGACAGACTATGCTAATTCTAAACTGACCTCACTAATCCTCTAGTAGGGGACAGTTTGTCTACAAATGAATGGTTTCTCAGTTCACTGCTGTAAAAACAGGAACAGGTACTTTTGTATGTCTGTAAACAACTTTATGGATGTTTCTCATTAAAGAATCTTCTTTGAACCAAAGCAAAAAGTTATGTAGTCTCCAAATCTTGATTGCAAAAGTAGATTCAAATAAATGCTTTATTGATAAAACTACAAAATAACTTAAATTTACAGAAAAGAAAAAAAAAAAAAACATTCAAAAGTCACTGAGTCTCCTTGGCACGAAGCTTCTGTAGCGTTTTCTGTAAAGATTGTAGAATATTAATAAGCACAAAAATCTAGTTGACTGCTGTTCTGTAATTTGACATTGTCTTACTTTGTGGAACTCTTTGGCCTTCAGTCTGTTTTTTGCATAAGCTTCCTGTCTGCTCCTGATCACTTTCTGATGCTTCACCTCCTCCAGCTGTTCGTACAATCTGCAGAAACATGAATTGTACACAGATATACTTTGCTTTGGTAAACTGTGTGGTATTTAGGCAGACAAGATATTATGTACAATTCACAGTAGAAGGTTCCAGCAGTACCTCTGAGTTCTCTGGTGCATCTCGGAAACCTCCTTTTTCCTTTGCTCTGTTGTGTTGATCTTCACCTCACCAACATTTTGTAGCCTGAAGTCAACAACTGAGAACAGAACCAAAGGGGATGTTGGTTTAATGTGCAAGGTTAATTTCTGATACAGGTACTAAACATTTTTTAAAGGATTGAATATGATGTAAAAAGTTACGGTATAAAAGTATAATACCTGTAGGGGGAGGCTGGGCCTTTTTCTGCCTGGTAAGAGTTTCACCAGTTTGGTGCTGCTCAGTCTGTCCTGCCTTTGATTTGTTCTTAGTCTTCTGTTGAGGTCCTGATTTGATCTTGAGTGGTTGGGATTCATTAGCTTCAGACTGCTGTCTTGCTGCAGACAGAGCTTGAGTCTCAGGTTGAATCTTGGCCAGAGCCCGTTTGGCCTTGATTTTCTCCACTCTGAGACACGATTTCTGGTGCAGGTCTTTGCAATTCTTCTGATAGACCTCCGGCAGGTCTCTGCTCGGACACCACTGAAACTCCAAGAACTTCACTAAATATGAAAGAGCGGTGAGAGAATTATGGGGTCACGTTTTACAGTACAATGTTTGATCATCCTATGTAAAATAAATGAGGCCAACACATCAGATCCACCTCTTAATATAATGCAGCCCAGCAGGAACTTCACTGCCTATTATGACCTCAATCCAAAAAAACAGATCAAGGCACAGAGGATGTATTGATTGCTTGACATTGTTAATATAGAAAACACAAGTTGCACCTAATGAGTATGTCAAATACTTTTCACATCTTTAAAACCAAAAGCAGTTTCCAATAATGTGTTACATGTATAGTCTTTACCTGGCTGCAATTGGTTTTTGTCCTTTGGCATCTTCTCTGATAACAATGTGGATTCTGATCCCTACAAAAGACAAGGTTTATGTTTCAAGATCAAAAAGGATCTTGCAGCTGAAGTCATTTGTAGACTGACATTTGTCTCATTACCTCTCTCTCTGTCTCCTTCACCCCTTCTAACTGTTTGTTTTCCCCAGCTGCCTCTTCAGTGATGGTTGTGTCTTGGTCTTGCAGTGAGGTGTCTGTCAGACTCACTAAGGTTATCTCCGATTGCTCCAGGATCCCCTTCTCACTGACCATTTCCTGAGATCCAGGGACAGAAGACAGTACACACCTCAGCATACAAGTTATAAAAAAAAAACAAAATGTAACGCAATGTAAGAAAATCCAACCAATATTTTATCTGGGACAGGAAAAGCATTCAGCAGGTTGGATCGTGGCTCAAACCTTACTTCCTCAGTACACATGTAACTGACTGGCACTAATCATCTATGTCTTTCTACAATACTTCCCTACCTGTGGCAGTGGCATGGACAGAGAAGGTGTAGCATCACACACCATGAGCACTGATTCATGGGCAAAGCACTGAGAGGTGGTGAGATTGGAGAAGGATTCACATAAAGCTGGCAAGCAGCCGGACTGCTCCTCTGCTCGAAGGAGCTCAGGTGATGGTTCAGACTGTACAGTATAATCAGACTCTTCAGAAGGTGTTGAATCACTAGGCTCCCTGCTTCCTGGATGTTCATCAGGAGAGCTAGGCACTTCATGTTCAGGTAGGTGAAAGGTCATGGAGGCTTCTGCTGTTTCGTTGTGGGTGAACTCAGCCAAAAGTGAGCGGAATGAGACTGGGCCTGGGGAAAACATTTAATAAAAAATGTTTAAACATGAACATAGGACATGGTCTAATAAGGTAAGAAAATCACAGGCAGATTTCCTGGAGTCTTAATTTGAGTCTGCTCGTGCAATTTTTTTTTTAAACAATGATGCTCAAGTTAGTTTACTAATTACAAGCTGAATGTGCATTAAATGTAAATTAATGATTTGTCTCAGCACATCAAAATAAAGGGAATATAATCCTACATGCAGTCTGATTCACTGAGCTCAGTTCAAGTGTAGAAACCATCATGAAATGTATATTTATTAAAACACTTTAGGTCCAGTAATGTCACATCATTGCTCAGTATACAGAAAACATGAACACAGGACTCAGTCTAATAAGGTTTGGTGAAACAATTTGCATTCCCCTTTTTTTGAAATGTCAAACAGAGCATAAACATCTTTTAAAGATAATATTTACTAGATATTCAGCCAGTAGTTTATCATTAACAAAAACATTAACCTTCTACATATGTTCTTTCATCACCAGTAACAATGTTATATGAATACATCTAACGGAAGTTACATCTGTAAAGTTTATACGCCGGATAAATTAAAAGTGATCAAAGAACATTTGTAGTAGCTGAATGTGCATTAAATGTAAATTAATGATTTGTTTTAGCACATCAAAATAAAAGGGAATATAATCCTACATGCAGTCTGATTCACTGAGCTCAGTTCAAGTGTAGAAGCCATCATGAAATGTATATTTATTAAAACACTTCAGATCCAGTAATGTCACATCATTGCTCAGTATACAGAAACATCCACACACAAACAAGCTACAATTTTCCACTGATACACTTGTTTTATGCCTCACCTTCCGTCCTCTCTGGGCTCAGGTCCATTGGATCAGTTTGGTTCTGCAGTGTCTGCTCCTGTGTTTGTGCATTCACACCTGCAGCAGAGCTGCTCTGTGATGAGGGTTGAGGATGCAGCGCTGGGTATGATGGCACAGTGGCCTCAGATGAGACGTGAAGATTCACACAAGTTCTTTCACCTACAAACAGCAGATGGGTTGTGTGGGAAGTGTCGAATTTAGTGGGGATGTTCCAAGATAGGACTGCAACCAACAATTATTTACATTTATACATTAGTAAGGTAACAAAACATTTAAAAAATGACGAACTATTTAAGTTAATAAGCACAAATCTGGAATCTCTTTTGTTCAATAATAAATTAAATACCTCACTGCATATTTCGGTTAACCTACACCATCCTCCTATTACCTGAGCTTCCACTCTGATCATCATCCAGCTCCCCAACCAGGGGTCTCATCCGGCTCTCCCCCTGACCTTCAACCAACCACGTCGATGATTGTTCCAACACCAGCTGACTTGCATAAAAGTCCTGCCCACGACTCAGCAATTGAGAGCCCGACATATGGGAGAGTCGACCAATCATCCTACTCAAAGTAGAATCCCATCCACCTTGGTCCAAGCTCACTGAAGCTGGACCGATCATGGATGAGTGAGCAGATGGGTGACCAACCAGTCGCTCCATGGCCACCTCCCTGTGATCAGCAGTGAGAAGAGATGACTCATCTGCCAACTGGCCAATCAGAGGTCTGAAAGAGTCCTGATCTGGGTCCTCAGCCAGTAACATGTCTTCACCCAAGTTGTCACACCTCTGTGTCCCTGCTGTGTCTGAAGGAAGAGGCAGATGACACGTGGAGCCTTCATCTTCCACCCCTTTCTCAGAGGCTTGAACCAATGAATGCTGAGAAACTGACGAGCCAGGTTCCTCCACACTCAAGTCTTCACTCTCTAAGGAACAAAGAGGAAAAAATGAAAAGTAAGAAGCTAAGATCCCATCGACCGACGAAGCTATATAGTGAGATTAGGCTGATTAGGCAGCAGATAAAAAATAAAAAAAGCCCAACTTTTTTTCCCCCCCTTTTTCTTTTTTACTTTGCAGGACTGCAAACATTTCTTTTGTGTGGTTACCACTTTTGACTTTGGACTGTGTTAGATACAGACATTTGTAGACATTGTTACAGGGATACTGCTTCACACCTCAGTATAACTGTGAACCAACTTGGACGTGTTCACTGAGGGCCGAGATGTGGAAATTAATATCAATCCATCAAAGAGGATCTTTATTAAACCTAGAAAGAGTTTTTACTTCCTACTGTATTTATTTTGCACCTCATAAGTCAGAATGTTAATAGGATACAGTAGACAAAATAAGAAGAAAGGGAACATTAAAGGCAAATGTACGAGTGATTATTACAGTGTGTGCACGCAGCCTCCAGTCTGGAAAAAAGTATATCAACAATGGAGAGAAAGGAGGGAGCAGGGTATTTTGGTGATGTGTTATATACCTGTGGTTCTCCCAACAGTGCTGAGGGAGATGTTCAGCTCCCTTGTGTATCGGTCTATAATTTGCTGGATGCTGCTGTCATTAAACAGAGAGTGTACTGCCAGACCAGGATGGGCTGCAGCAGAGGGGTCCTTAATGCAGGAGCTTTGACCGGAGGGTGAAGAGATGTTCAGAAGTTCTTCTCTTAATCCTTGTTCCTCACAATGTCTGACAAGTAGGGAGTTTTCTAATGACAAGTATTATGAGAAAAGAGTAGATTTAGGCAAACAGGTCGACCAATAATGCGGACAACTCTAAAGCACATAATTAAGATTCTCCACGTAATATCGAAAAATCCGGATTTAAGTAGATTATTGTTTCAGCTTCTTTTTGTCCTGTACAGTTACTACTTTTTGGATCCTTGAATCAACCAACCACATGGCCAAATGCAAGAAAAACAAATGACGAAAGCACAGTGCTCCACATGCTTCTGCTGTTCCTCACCAGTATTTTGCTCAGGATCAGTGGTGATGTAGCTGCCGGTTGAGATGGTGGTTGATGAGTGGTGGTCAGATTCAGCAGGTCTATTTGAAGACTGACACAAATACAATACCAAGTGTTAAGAAGAGAAACTTTACAGACTCCGGAAATCTATGTGCCACTCAACAGTTAAGGAACATACTGTGCCATTCTGGAGCCACAGCAGATGGGCAAAACTATTATGGCACAATATTAGTAATATTTCCATTTTATGTTAACTGCAGCACTGGCTTTTGGAAAAGCACTTAGTATTGAAATGATGTTGAAATTTGTATTTAGTTTATGACATATCCAGTGACTCACTGAGCTCAGTTCAAGTGTAGAAGCCATCATGAAGTGTACATTAAATAAATACACCTCAGTTCTAGAAATTTCACATCATTGCTCAGTATACAGAAAGACACATCCACACACCCACTGGGCAGAAACAGACATCCATACACACACACACTGGGCAGAAACACAGACCTACACCCACACACACACACACCCATTGGGCAGAAACACATACATACACCCACATCCACCCCACACCAAGAAAAAAGAAAAAGCTTCTCAAGCACAATCATTGGCTGAGGCAGATTTCCCCCTGTGCTCATATTTGGCTAGTTCTCATCATTGATCCACAACCTGTGAACCTCAGAGGGTTTGACAAATCCTAAAAAACACTCTGGCCATAGTTTTCATCTTCAGCCGGTACCTCTGTGTGAGACCTGTAGACTGCAGGACCAGAGTAGTCAGCTCCTCTCCCAGAGTCAGATGAAAGTGGTGAGATTATTTTCAGAACTAAATCTGAAAAACAATGTTCCAAAAAATGTAAAAGATCTTCAGTGTCTTTTAATAAAATTTTCCTATCAATCTGTAGCCGATTACTCATCATCTGACTTCTGCATACCAGAATTCGAGGATTCCGGAGAGGTTCCTGCTCCTGACAGAAGCCTCTCTCTCCAGATTTGATTGTTGAAAATCCCTGAGCTTGTCCCAGGCCTGGTTGGTCCTTCAGTCTGTTGCCCAATACTCGTCACACAGGGTGTTTGCAGAGTCACGTCAGAGGCCGCAGACATTTCTGATTCCTCCTGTAAATCCCAGACTCCTCCAGAGTCCACAATGCGTGGGGGAACTGCCACACCATCCTCACGTCCTGGAGACAGGAAATATTAACAATCAACATTTCTCTTTACACCTTGACACGATAAACGGTTATTCACGCTTTTCTGATGCCGAGCTGACCTGTGACGAGGCTGGTGTTGACTGGTGACTCAACTTCTTGAATAGCACTGAGCTCATGTTGTTCAGTCATCTCAATGAATCCCAGCCTGACACGGGTCACTGGGGGTTTGGCTGCTCGAGAAGGAGGGAAAAGTCCTGAGGGAAGGACTGATGTTGGGCCAGGTCTAGCCGGAACATGGCTTTCAGTGATGGGATCTTAATATATAAAGTAAAAGGATGTTGTGACTGCAATCAAAGAGCATTCAAAACAAGCTAATGTTTTAATTATCAAATCTCTAAGAAGCAACATGACCATGTTGTTAAAACCATTTCTCAGGGAAAATGTACTTATCGTTTCATTATTTAATAGAAAAAAAATGTATTGTATGAACAAGGTGGAAAACACTAGTTCCATTCTATCATGTTAGTTACTTTTCTCACCAATTCTGGATGTCGAGCGTTGAGGGGAACCATCTTTCTCTTGAGGCTCCTCTAGATGTGATAAAGTTCCTCCATTAGACTCTTCTATAACTTTCAATAAAGATGCAAGTAATTTGCGGCGAGTCTGTTTGACGTTGTCTGAATCCTGCGTTTCACCTGCAGCTACTGGAACTGGCTGAAGATGAGAAAACCATTTTTCCCCAATGCACTGTTGTTCTAAAAAGGGCACTTCAGCAGAATTAATGCTTAGAATTCAACATTTTATCTGAGTGAGCTTGCATTTTATTTTTATTTCATGCTGCATTACATAATGTAGGTTTGATTAAACACGCTATATTAATTAATAGTAATTAATCTATTGCAGTAATAGGATCCCACTTACTTGTGCATCAGCATGAATCAAAGCCTGTAGTGTCTCCTTTTGCCGTCTCATCTGCTCCATCTCTACTTCCTGTCTCCGTCTGTGCTCTTCTTGCTGCCTCTGGTGCAGTGCCACTGCCTCCTTCTGGTTAAGCACCCAAGTCTTGACCTCCTGCAGCTCTTGTCTACGATTCTCCAAATCATATTCTCTGGAGCTTAGTGACCCAATCTGTAGCTTTTGTCTCTGCCTCTCAAAGTCATCCTCTCTGGAGCTCAGTGACTCCACGTGTAACATTTGTCTCTGCTTCTCCAATTTGTCCTCTTTAGAGCTCATGGATACCACATTCAGGGAGCTTATTGGCAAGGTCCCAGACTTAGCATCGATGATGCTTGGGCTAACATCCTGGATGGAATCAGAGGATGACTGAATTGAAATGCTGGTTGAGTGATGTGATTTGCAAGACAGATGTTCTGTGTTGGCTGGCGAGAGCCTCACTGTCTGTGGAAGGTGCTCTGTTACTTTCCCCATTATGTTATTAGTCAGCCAAGCAGTGACACTTTGAAACTGGTTCCTGTGACTGTTGTGTTTAGACTCCACTTCATCTGGCAGTGACTTGGAATCAACACTGGGGGCAGGAAGATGGAAAGGTGAAGGCAGCGGGTGAAATTCTCTTGTGGGAATATCCACAGAGGTTTGGGATGTAGCAGGGATGTATGCGGGCACTTGTGGGGTTATAGGGAGCAGCAGTGGAGCTGGATGATTTACTGCCTGAGTACTGAGCAGAGGCCTTTGAGTTTCAGCAGGCACGAAGAATGTGGAGGCCATGTTGTACCGAATTTGTAGAGCTCTCTGGTATTTTTCCAGGCGTTGACGTGCGACTTCCACAGACCTACGGTGAATTCTAAAATTAAGAAGAAGGATATACAATTAATAGTCAGGAGAATTTTGTCTTTATCACCAGATAAATTTGCTTCGAGAGTTTACAATATAGACAAAATAATCCACCCTCTACCTTTAACCCTTTCAATTCTTTGAGGTATATCTGTGATACGGTGAAGGTAAAAGTTAACTGCATGCAAAAGTGGTCAAAGTGACGGATTAAATCACAAAAAGAATTAGTCTTAAGGCTTTAACACACCTGTTTTGTTCCAACAGCCGTTGTTGGTATTCTCTAATCCTTCTGATGTGTTCATCTTCACCTGCAGGAAGCACTGGCTGTGTGGTGCAGAGATATGGGGGACATAATTATTATATTATATTACAATTTTTGAAACTCACACTGTTGAGCCCTGTACCAATGAGGCAACAGTGTCACCATAAAGAAAACTGTATTATCCAAAAAAATATAAATCCACCCTGACATCAGGTTAGCAGATGTTAATGTCAAGCCCTGCAACCATGAATAACATGAAAATGTACCATACCACAGTGGACAGAGCAGGGGTGGTGGAGGTGACTTCATGATCACAGACAGGTACTTCTGGTTGTTTAACAGGTAGATCTTGTGTCACTGCAACCTTAAGATGTTCTCTCTCTTGCTGAGCTTCAATTAATAACTGCTCCAATTGGGCCTTCTGCTCCTCCAGCTCCTGGAGCATGACCAGCTGCTGCTGCTTCTCCCTCTCGAGATCCTCTTCCTGGACAGGAAAAAAAAAAGAAAAAGTTTTAAACGCTCAGAACCAATACCCTAGGCTCTGCCAGCTGCCCCTCTCCCTGCGCTGAGTGGCTTTGCTTGTGACCCCACAATGCTCTGCACAAACCTTCAGATACATATCATTATGAAATAATTCCAATTAAAATTATTTAGTGACACAGCATTTAGTTTCATGAAAAATTGTTGTGCTGGACTGAACAGGTTTAGCTTATTACTGCTACCTTGAGTAATACTAAATTAAACTTTTTGCTGTTAAAGTAATGAAATGCAAAAACAAAAAGCCACTGTCCATGGCTATCTATTAATATCTTTAACAAAGTTCTTAAAAACATATACCATTTTAGCAAAAGTGACACCGAATGTTTTCACTGAGACATCAACTTTGTTGTATCTCAACAAAGTTCTCAAATGTGATCCAACTACTGTCACTAGACAAACATGTCTGATTACCTACAATTGAAATGAGAATCAAACCAATCAAATCAAGTTTTTACCTTTTTCTTTTGTTCTTCAAATTCTTGGATTTTGTTGGCAAGTACATCAGGAAGTGGAGTATTTGCTGAAATTGGCTCCTCTGTTGTCTTCTGTGCTGCTCAGAGAAATTTTTTGTTGCTGTGCTGCTCAAAGTAATTGTTTTGTTTTTTCAAAAATCTAAACAATTATTCTGATATCAAAATATTAGACTTATCACATTGCCCTTCTACATTATTTTTTATTACACCTGGTGACACTGAATGTCTTACCTGATGCTGAGTCAGAGGACTGAGGGAGCTCAAAGGTGGGTGTTTTGTTCCTGTCTTCGCTGGTCAGAGAACCTGTGTCAATGGTTGTGTCATGCTCTGGGATCTGATTTGCGATGGCGATGGACGAATTAGCGGAAGGGACGTGACTGTTGTGCTCAGTCCATTGGCTCCTCTGGCTTCTGATACGATCCAGAAGTTTATTTAGCACACGTCTAGGAGCTGTTTTGGGTTTGGAGGACTCGACTACAAGTGAAGATAAAATGCAGATAGGTTTACAAAGTTACATAATTTCTATAATGTCACAATAATCAAATATCTGTGAGTTTATTTTGTGTAAATACTAAAAGACCAACTGGATTTTGTTTAACAAAATTTTAACAAAACCATTTGATTAAAAACTGGTGAAATCCGGTGTGGATCCTTACCATGAACAGATGTTTCCTGCTCAGTGCTTTCAGCTTCTTGCTCTGTGTGAGGTTGTGCATTTTCTGTTTCTGGTGTGGCAATTTCATCAAGTGTGACATCCAGCTCTTGGTCCTGGCTCCCTGTTGAAAGAGCTGGCAGAGGCTCAGGCACCAACTGGACAACCAGGTCACCTTTAACCCCTGTGATCAGACGAAATCCAGGTTTAAAGTGGCTCCATTAAAATCTACTTGCATGCTACAGCCTCTTTTGCTATGAAAACGGTGGAAGAATAGTTTTTAAAAAAATAGTTTTTAAAGTTTTAGAATTTAATGGCACTGCTGATTTTAGTGATACTGATACCAGTACTTTAATGGTACAATCGATTGTTTCTGTATTATTTTTTGTTATTAGATACAATCCAATACAGAACGTCTGCCATGAATATTTTTTGAAATGTTATAATTTCTCAGTTTTTGAAACACTAATTGACAGTGCTTACTCCTTTCTCCTGTGTACATGTCCTCAAAGGCAAACTCCATCTCTTTCTGGAAGTCCTCCCTCATCTCCTGTCTCTTGTAGAGAGGATGGAAGATCTGAGGAGGTATCTGGGACACCTGCTGCCTCCTCCTCAGCAGGTCAGTCTGCTGCATGTGTTCCAGTTCAACAAGAAAGCGCTCACGATCCTATAAGAGGCCATACAATAGATCAACTTCACACCAAGTGGTTTCTTTCTCTTTTTATCGTGTAACTGTGCATCCCCTTACTCTGAAGTGGCAAAAATAGTAAAACTTAAATGTTTTCATTAAATAGACATTTATTTTACTAAATATCATGTTAATAAAAAATATTATTATTTGCATTTTCTCTTTTTGTCAAATGATAGTAAGGGCATGCAAAGTTTTCCACTCAACTGATGACCATCTTCTGAATGAAGCGCTGGTTGCTTGTTAGTAATGACAGATGTCGGGGGCAGGAGCTATGAACTATGCCCTTATAGACACCACTTTGTATTTCATTACCAAAACAAATATTTAAACTAGTGCTTTGAGATTTTTTAGTTAACTTCTCTTGTTTACAACAGCGGTCATAAGAAGACCGTCACAATTTAGATTATAACACAGGCAACATGAGAGATGACACAATTGAACATGTTTAGGAAAATCATTTTTATCCTACTACTAACATTTTCCTGATGGACTGCTAGTTAGTTATGCACAAGGATTATTGCTATGTGACAAATGCAATTCTAGAAACAAACCATCTATGTCCCCGTTAAAACAAACGACTACAATCTTAGCTTAGTCTTTTTTTCTTTGTTGAAGGCTGCTCTTCCACTGTAAGTCAACAATGTTTGTAATAATGATGGCAAGTAATTTTGGTGTACTCATCATCTACTCATCAAGTAACAGGAAGTTGTACCTGCATAAGCTGTTCCCTCCTCAGAGCCTGTTTTCCTCTCATACGAGCTTTCTCAAGCTGTTCCTCTCTTTTCCACTTCTCCTCCTTCTGTAAGTCCTGCAGTCTCCTTAACTCCAGCTCAGCTCTCTCATGGGCATTAGGCTGAAGAAACATACAGATTTGACAACTCTGAAATAAGAGGGACCAACAAACTGTGAGCATAGTTTTTAACACTAATTATGGGTTTACCTGCTGTGTGTCTACCTCTCTGTCCACTGTGTTTTCAGACATGTGATAATGCGTGTCAGCAAAGGCGCTCACATCAAATTTCTTTACTACGCGGGTCTTCTTGGAATCAATGTACTGCTTGAACAAGAAAAAACATGTTACCTTGGCTTTTTCCAAACCTTTTATTAATGTTTAAATGGTAAAGGGTTTGCATTTACATAGAGCTTTTCTACTCTACTGGTACCCAAAGCGCTTTATATTGCTTCTCATTCAACGATTCATAATCTCACACACACCCCAATGGGGGAGCTGCTATGCAGCTGGCCTGCAATCACTGGGAGCAATTAAGTTTGGGCCTTAGAGTCCTGATCAAGGACACTTCAACACGTGACAAGAGGACATGGGAATCAAAACAACCACCCTGGGATTGGCGGACAACAGCGCTACCTCCTAAGCCACAGTTGCCCCAATAATAAAAATATAATTCATATTAGGATTTAAAAAAAATGCCAGACAATATACATAACTGAAGACGTGCGGTGCTCTTGAATCATGTCTAATTGAATAATGATCTAATACAAGTAGGAAGACTCAATGAATTCTAATCATTTTAGCCTAATAACTCAGAATGGGATTTAATTTACCAAATCCTTTCTTACCTCAGCTACAAACTCATTGTACTTTGTATTGTCTCAACGTGTTTTATGAATTGCACGTATAGGTAAGCACTGCTGAGGTGAAATCGTTTACCTCACTGACAGTATGACACATAAGCCAACAACCTTTTGTCAGATTGATTCTTATTAAAGGCTAAAATTTAAGATGTCAAATTGAGGTTGTGTGCCAACTTAATACAGAAAAACTGTCCAATCAATATATTCTGAAGGGCTCACCTGGATTGGGTTTGGGGGAGGTGGTGGGAGGCTGGCAACTTTTGCTGATCTTTCTTTTTCTGCCTGTAGTGCCTTTTTCCTGGCATTAATGGCCCTAGAGAAAAGCAATAAAAAAGTTAATTTTATATAATACAATTATAAACAGCTTTCTTGAGAATGCTTGGGATTATGCTCACCTGCTTTGCATCTCATGGTCTTTACGTTTTTGTGATTTGAGCTCTTTCAGGGCTTCTCGATAACGATCTTCTGCTTTGGCATAATTTTCCTCCTCCCTCTGAGCTACAGCTGCCAAGTCGGGTTCCTTTAGAAAATAAAATAAAATTACCAACACACACACACAAACAAACACACTAAAATCTGCTTAGGTTGATAATGTGGATGCTGTATTTATGATCTGGTGAGATTATTACCATGTGATAGTTATTGTCTTTAGTTTGACCTTTGATCATCTCAGTTTAATTTTTTGCACATTCATATTACAGTTTACAGTGACAAACCAATTCAACAGTAACTAAAATGTCCCTAGGTTGTGACAGGTTCATTAACATAAATACATGTTGTCTACTCCAGCCAACAATGACAAGGTAGAGAGGCCAATCTTACATTTTCTTTTGCACTCCTGTGTCCCTGACCAAGAAGCTGGAGGCTCTCCTGGTATAACCTCTGCAGAGTCTGGAGTTTCTCCCTCTGCTGTCGCTCCCACTCCTGCCTCAGCTCTTCCCCAAGGTGCTCCAGCTCTTGCTGCCGTCTCCGTTCAACTTCTTGGCGGATCTGCAGTGCAATGTATCGCTGCTGCTCTCGCACCTGAATGTCAGTGCAAATGGTTTAAAATAACAGTTTCAAGACTTTCCAAAGGGTGATTTTACAATAAAAATGTTTGTCTTGACTGAGCCCAACAACTTGAATGAGGATGAAACTTTGTTAAAAACCTTTCACGCATGACTTTTACACAGAATCTCAAGGCACATATCACATCAGTTTTTAGCAATGAAAACACAGATGTTAGGATAAAACTGTTCACTGCCACAGAGCAACACATATTAAACTTGGACAGTTAGTTGCACCACTTCTGTTATGTCGTTTTGGGTTTGAGTCCTATGGACCTTCTTTGTATCACGTGTTCTATATGTACAAGATGAAAAGGGTGCAACATAAAATAAATAACATAAATAACTTAACTGGATCTCAGCCAGTTAATTTATTTTATATCATCTTCTAGTAACTCCAAGAGCCCTTGGTTCCACCCAGCTGCCAAGGGCCCCCCTGCTGCCCGAGCCCGGATAAAAAGTGAGGGTTGCGGCAGTAAGTAAAAACCAAGGGCGCAAGATGCACTAATTCCAAATCAAAGTGCACAACGCATTCCGCTGTGGCGTCCCCTGAAGGGACAAGCATCGTTTCTAATGCAAAAATCTAAATATACGCTTACCCCAGCTTCTTTAAAGTGCACAAGTGATGTGAGCCTTTGCTGTGTACGAAACTAGATACAACTCCGATGTAAACGCTCTGTAGCCTAAATTCGATTACTAATATGGAATTATTCATTATGAAAAGGCCGCCTGGTGCAACTGGCGACTTTCTTAGCAAAATCCCCGCGGTGATAACTTGACTGTGAGCACCTGCCAGGTTTAAATCACAGTCATGAAGCAAAGCGGAAACTCTTACCTGCTGTATTCGAAGTTTCCTCCTCCTTTCTAGCTCCTCCCGCAATAGCCGAGCCTCTTCGTTTGGGCTCAGTCTTAATTTGGCCACCTTTTTCTTCATTTTTTTTTCTCAAATCTGCTAATTACTTAGTGGACATTTCCCCAAAGCAAACAACAGATAGCAACTGCGTTACCTGTTAGCATGACTGTGTCACAGGCACTCAATGCCTCGGCCCCGCTAACAGACATTTTTGAGACATTAAAACGAATAAAACCTGAATGTTGTTTAGTAAAGGCGACGTAAATCATAAAAGAAAGGGTAAAATCTAGCGTTATACCTGAAGTTTTGCCTATCACCCGAAATGCATGCCAACCACAAACACTAGCTAACGTTTTTGTGCTAAACGTCACATCCGGCCGTTTAAACTGCCCGCCAGTCCAGTCCCGTGCTGAACAAAAGTATTTTGGTTCCTACCATAACGAAACAGGTTGCGGCTGGGGTTTGGGTCTTTTGCATGTCTGTGCCCAGAGACACATTTTCTTATAATAACTCCACGAACTACCCCTGTAATGGAATGAGGGACACAGCCGAAAGGGCATCAGGTCTAACTGGAAAACCCACATAGTCTGTCTGAAGTTTGACTGTTTGCTTTCATTGGGTTCCTCAACTTGTTGGTATACAGGTAAATGAAGGTGATGATACGCTGTACAACGAGTCAAATGCACGTGTGCAGTTTCAATGAGGTGGAGAAAAAGAGAAACTTATATGAGCATTGGTGTGTAACTATTTCGAGATTAAATCTTTTTCCCAGTTTGTGTTCTACACACTCCAGTCCAGTAGGTGGAGTGATGCACTTTTTAGCTGGTTTGTCAACAACCAATGAACCAGGAAGAAGAAGGGAGCGAACAATGAAGCTACAAGGCGCCACTGGAAATCCAGTGAATAACCTGTGATTTTTGTGATTGTACTGCTATCAGAGGTGAGACTTGTTTAAACAGTCTGCTGTCTGTTTCACGGTGGTTTCTGGCTCCGGGTCTTTATTTGTCCGGAGAGATTAACGAGGGGCTAACGCTAGCTTGAATAGCTATAGCTACACAATCGAATGCAACAAAGCTCAGATTAGTGTGGCTTCTGGTATTAATTACATTAATAACTGATTACAAGAAATTCGAAGTGTTAAAAACAAACTATGTCATTTAACAGATAAACAGAAGCTTAGATGATTAGAATGTAACATGACGTGAAGGTCTTGAAAGGTCCTAGAAAACATTCTCTTTGCTAAATAGGCCTTGATAAAAGAATATTAAAAATAAAAGGTCTTGTTATTTAAATAAAAGATTTTATGTATGTTTTTGCCCATTGTAACAAGTGTGTGAATTGATGTGAAAAGAGTTTTGTGTGTGATTTGTTTTTTTAGTGACAACTGGACGGAAACAAACATACATTATTTAACATTTGGTTGATCATACAGATTATTTTTATACATACAGGCTAATGTGTAATTGCTTGAAGCATCACCTGTTGCATATCAAGCTCCAAGATGAGCAAAATAAATCATTTATTCATTCTGGCCTCAAAATTAAAATACAACTCTTATCAAAATATTTACGACACAAAAGTTTTAAAACAAAAGTAGCCCTTGTGGCAAATGGTCATTCTGTGTATGTGATCAGATTGTTAATATTCATAAAGCATAAATGAAGTTGGTGAAGGTGCAGCTGGGTTTAACAACACAAGTCAGCGATTCTTATGAACTAGCTCAGGAAGTGATGACAACAATTTTTCTCTTAATTGTAATGAAGTTAATAAAGGTACAAATGAAGATTGAACATCCTAGCTTGTCTTGTCTCGTATAGGCTTTTGTCATCATGTCTGGTGGACCTGCAGTGCAGGTCAGCATTGAGTCTTCCTGTGAGAAACAGGTTCAGGAAGTGGCCCTGGATGGGACGGAGACATACGTCCCCCCTCTGTCGATGTCCCAGAACCTGGCAAAGTTGGCACAGAGAATTGACTTCAGCCAGGGATCAGATTCAGAGGAGGATGGAGTCGAGAGCGAACCCAGGGATCGTGAGTGGTGCAAGCAGGAGCCAGAAGAAGAAGAAGGTTAGAAGGCTAATAACCAACTGTAATGATCCTGTCCTTTTATACTAATGCAAGTTGGAAAACAAGTACAACTTTCCTCTCCTCAACTGTTTACTCCTTGATTTTTGTTATTGGTTTTCTTTTTTTTATTACAACTAAATATGCTTCATCAAGGTGCAGAAGAACTACCATAAATGTAATGATTTCCCCGTTAGGGACAACTAGAAACTAGTTATGATGACCATTATAACATATTAAGGTAAAGAGATACATTTAGTAAACAGAGAATGATCCAGCTCTTATAGCCCTGCACAGGGGTAAAGGTAAAGCTACCTAATGCACTTTTTTTTTTTAACCCATCAATCATTATATGGATTTTATTTTTCTCTGTTACAGTAAAAATCTAACAAAACGTTGTTCTCTTACACAGGCACAGTGAAGTTTCAGCCATCTCTTTGGCCCTGGGACTCAGTACGTAACAACTTGCGCAGTGCACTGACTGAGATGTGTGTACTTTATGATGTCCTCAGTGTGGTGAAGGAGAAAAAGTACATGGCCTTGGACCCAGTGTCTCAGGATCCAACAGCTGGCAAGGTGAACTGCTAACGCATATCACTACACTACACAGGAGGGGCAACATTTAAGAAAGAGCCTGTAGATAATATTTAACTGTGAAGTGTGATAAATTTCCCCCTCTCCCTTAATTATAGCATTTCTTGCCTTTGTGCAGACTCCTCAGGTGTTTCAGCTGATCAGTAAGAAGAAATCATTAGCTACAGCAGCACAGCTCCTACTGAAAGGAGCAGAGAAGCTCAGTAAATCTGTAGCAGAAAACCTGGAAAACAGGAGGCAGAGGGACTTCAACTCTGAGCTGCTGCGACTCCGTTCACAGTGGAAACTACGCAAAGTGGGAGACAAGATCCTGGGAGACCTCAGCTACCGGAGCGCAGGTAACACAAACCTTACTTTTAAAACCAACAATAGGAAAGATAACACCAAGACATTTGTAAATAGCATTTTTTTTATTGCAAGCTATTAGGGTCAGATTATTTTTTACACGCAGGCTCCCTTTTCCCTCATCATGGCACATTTGAGGTGATTAAGAACACAGACATTGATCTGGACAAAAAGATCCCAGAGGATTACTGCCCCCTTGATGTCCAGATTCCCAGTGATTTGGAGGGATCGGCTTATATCAAGGTAAGAAGGATGGGATCAACTTGTTTTTTCCAGGATGACAATGTCTTTTAAATGATTGGTATCAAAAATATGTCTGAAGGTTTGATATGTATTCTGTTTCATAGATTAGCAGGAGATTAACGCCACATTTTCAAGGATTTGTGAAAGCATGTATGTAGTTGTAATAGTCTGGTGCTGTTTATGTCTTCAGGTGTCTATCCAGAAACAAGCTCCAGACATTGGTGATTTGGGAACCATCAGCCTGTTCAGGAGACCACCAAAAACCAAAGCTGGTATGGTTTATATATATGGCCGGGTTATATCCGCATTGCCTGTCTGGCTTATAGTTAGGTAACAATGTTTGAATCTCCCCAATTAACCTTAAATGGCGACTTCACCAATTTTCAATTAGCTTTCTATGGCTTTAGGGTGTAAATGTAGGTTAATGCTTTTAAACTTCCGTCTAACTTCCCCATGTAAAAATATGTCTCTGCTTCGAGTTGAGAAACTCCTCCAGATGACATCACTCAGAGGAGTTTTTTAGCATTAGAAGTTCAGATGATGTCATCTGGCTGAGCGCTGGAAAAGCAGGTTGACTGATTACAAACTCCCCAGTATGAGCAACATGATGACATAATCTGAACTGAAGGTTTCTCCAAGTGATGTCATCTGGAGGCATTTTTAGCCTTTAAATAATTTCGGCTGGATGAACAATTGTACTAGCTGAATGTGCATTAATCATTATGTAGATTGGAAAAAAAAAACTTCTTGACATTTTAGCGGAATGCACACTTTGGCATCCAACTGTATTTACTGGCTGAAATTGTAGTATTGGTAAACAATGTTTTCCTTCATGTCTCAAACGTTCATCATCATTTTTCTCACCTGATTCTAATATCCTCACTTCTTTTTCAACCTTTTTTCTTTTTTCCCCTCTTTGCCCAGGTACTCAGCTTTGGCATGTGAAGCTTGAGGCAGCTCAGAATGTTTTGCTCTGTAAAGAAATCTTCGCCCAGCTGTCTAGGGAAGCTGTACAGATTAAATCCCAGATTCCTCACATTGTTGTGAAGAATCAGATCATCTCACAGCCCTTCCCAGGTCAGAACTTTCCTAACATAACAGCTTTAGCCCAGTAATGTCTTTGTTTTTTGATAATTAATATTAACGTACAAAGGCTGTGTCAGTTTGTGGGTTTTCATGCTCCTTTTACAGTAGGTTAAATACAACCACGGACTACTGTACTTCCCATCTATCCATCCATTATCTGTAACCGCATATCCGGGTCAGGTTCATGGGGGCTGAAACCGATCCCAGCTGTTAGTGGATAGGTGGGATGCACCCTGGATGGCCGTCTATCTCAGGGCCAACGCAGAGAGACGTACACAACACGCCACTGTAATATAAGCTGGTTTTAATCACTACAGGCACCGCGTGTTCTGTTCTACATTAGAACCATATATATAAGAAAGAGAATACAACGTTTCATCCAAAACTCAGTGGCATTTCTGGTACAGAAATTGTTCCTCATAAGATGAGATCAACCTTTTTTTCGTCCCACAGTGGGGAAATTTCCATGTTGCAGCAGCAGCAAAAATGTTTTTGCAGAATACCTCATATTTTTATTTGAAAAAATTGTTCGTTAATGAATGAAACTTTTTATTTAGCTTTTCAACAGTATATGGAAACTTAAAACAAACATAATCCTGTTCCTGTAACACCCCACTTATAGGTCTGCAGCTGTCCATCTCACTGTGCCACTCAACAGGAGAGAAAAGGAACCAACGGGCATCTCCAGAGAAACCCAAACCAGATGACCACCTTTATGTACTAGAACACAATCTCCACCAAATGATGAGAGAGGTGAGAACCTGTGTGATGTGTACATTTATTTTTCAGCTGTAAAACATCCTCCCCAAGTCATTAAGCACAAGAGATTACTGTATTTTTGCATTGTAGTACCGAGCAAGGCCGGACCTTTCTTCACAACCAGTATGTCTTGCTAAGAACATAACAATTACAAGTAATAATACACGGCTTTCAAAATGTCAATATGATCACATATTTAAAGTTAGTTGACATTTTATTGCTGTGTCCTCGATGAGTTATAAATGATATAACCTGCTAATCTACTAGAATAGAGATTTACTTCAATTGTGTGTGTACTAGTGGGAAATCTGCCTACATAGTAAAAACAGACACATGTAAGCGAAAATCACTTAAGGCTCACAAATCTTTCTATAAAAACTACCATCTGTACAGGTCCCCCCAGTTCCTTCAACGTGGACTATTTTTTTCTACCACCTGTTGCTAAACTCACAGACCTCTCTGTTACAGTTCCACAAGCAGCAGCTGAGTTCTGTGGTGATGCCACATCCTGCAAGTGCCCCCTTTGGCCATAAACGCTTACGTCTAGCAGGGCCAATGGCATATGACAAAGCTGAGATCTCCAGCTTGCAGCAGAGTGAGGGACTGCTGGAGAAGATCATCAAACAGGCCAAACACATATTTCTGCGGAGCAGGTAACGTTTAGAAACAGTTGCCGGTGGCAGTTACGGGATTTTATTTGCTGCATTTTAAGCTGCCTTTGGACCAGACTTCAGTGATTTCCCACAAAATATTTTATATGGCGATGTTGTTTAATGTACAGTGTGCCTGTTGAGTTTGGTTCTATAAAGCCTACAGATTGGACACTACTGTACATAGTTATTTGTATATTGACCTTGATAAAGTGTATGTGCTGATCCACAGAGCCTGAAAAAATATAATTCAGACTGTAGGTATTTGTGTTAATACCATAAATACTGTATGTAAACCCGTCTAGAAGAGGTTTATTATTGGACATGCTCTGCAGTGGTCAACTTGCACGAATTTGTTCATTTACAATTCGCAACAGTTTCTCAGTCCTCACTAAATAATGTGGCCAGAAATGCTCCTCACTGTGTTCAGTGGCACATTTGGTCAACAGCTGGCTTACGTTTTGTTCTATTAATATTTGCATTTGTGATCTCTAGGACGGCACGGACCATAGACAGCCTGGCCAGCCGCATCGAAGACCCCCAAATCCAGGCTCACTGGTCCAACATTAATGACGTGTATGAGTCGAGCGTCAAGGTGCTCATCACTTCTCAGGGTTACGAGCAGATCTGCAAGTAGGTGGTGGAGATGAATGGGGAGAAAATGGATGAACAAATGCAGACACAATGTAGAAACTAAAGGAGAGAAACTGCGAGTGTATTTCTGAGCCACTGTGCATCTATAGGGCCTGAAATCCTTGATATTAGGGGAATTGAAAGCTATTAAATGTTGGAGTTAAACTGCATGACGGCGTGCATGTTGCTCACACTTAGACACAACCCCAAGTGTATTTTTTGCCCTTCTCATTATTTTATTCCAGTCAGTGCATCTAAAAGAATCCACAGAGACAGATCCTCATGTGTTTCTACAGGAAAATGAGAAAGACATCAAGCAAACACAGCTACAACAAATAACCTAGCTTCTCCTAAGTCCTGCTGCTCTGTGCTATGTTCACAAAGTACTTCTGTGCACGAGTAAATACTTCCAGTATGGATTGAAACTCAAGTATCATCTGCAACTCTACCCGTTGCTTACACCACACGTCCTGTGTAGACACAGTGTTATGTTTTATCTTCTGGTTTTTGAAATACCATAAGTTGTCTGCTTTCATAAAATGTTTTCAAGCAACATTACACTTGATCTGATTGTTGATCATTGACTTGTTGTGTGTGTGTGTGTAGGTCCATCCAGCTGCAGCTGAACATCGGTGTGGAACAAATCCGAGTGGTGCACAGAGATGGACGTGTTGTCACACTGTCGCACCAAGAGCAGGAGCTGCAGGACTTTCTCCTGTCCCAGGTATCACAGCTGGGGGAGAGGGGTGTATCTACTTGAGGCGGTTCTTTATTGAATTCAAAATAGTGAAGCACAAATGATTAAAGTTAAAGCCACGTATGTCCCTGTGGTTCTCTTGTTATCCCAGATGTCACAGCATCAGGTACATGCAGTTCAGCAGCTGGCCAAAGTCATGGGCTGGCATGTCCTGAGCTTCAGTAACCACGTAGGCCTGGGTCCAGTGGAGAGCATTGGAAACGCCTCTGCTGTCACTGTCGCCTCTCCCAATGGAGAGTACGCCATCTCTGGTAAGTCAGAGCTGAAAATGCTGTCTCTCTCTCTGTCCATCCATCCATCCATCTGTCCATCGGGTAATAAAAGTCTGTCTTCAAACAGCAGTTAAGTACCCACACGAACACTGAAACTAATTTTAACCTGTAACCAGGCTTTAAGAGATTTTAATGATCCCTCAAAAAGAGGTTTCCTATAGTGTTGTGAGACAAAATGCAGAGCAGGGCTGCACCTAACAACTTTTTTTGTTGTTGATTAATCTATTGAATTTTATTTTTTTTACCTATAGATTATTTTCCAATTAGGCTCTTTTTTGTTTTTCAATTAATATAGCAATTAATTTACAAAAAATAAACAAATATAATCATCGATCGTTTATATTTTAATATTCTTAATATCTTCTCTTTAAACAAACAAATATGGCTGCAGGATTTCCCCCCCCCCAACAAACCTGCCAGTCCAGTTCCATTCCAGTTCAAGGAATGTGGTTCATTTACATTTTGGAATTCAACAGCAGAAGCATGTTGTTTGGTCGCAGATCATCCGAAACTCACTCATCAGTGGCTTCACATGACGCGTACATCTCACTTCACATCGACATATTTATGACGTTTTCAAGTGGATTTAAGTAAATATTGTATTGTACGTTTTTTTTTTTTTTTTTTAAGTAAATGTACATAAGTCGTATTTATATGTGCACAGTTAATGTTGACGCATTGGCCCACTCATAGTTTGGAGACACCAATACTCTTTTTATAACTTTTTATGAGTGTGACACATTAAAAGTTGAGTGCCACAAGCAATGAAAAGACATAGGTGTAATTAAAACTTAATAGCAGCCAGAACGTGTAACAGGACCACAATAGTATTTCTAGTAGGTAATTCTTCATCTAATTATGTACGAGTCATCAGAAATAACACAGATTTTTATACTATAAAAAAAGTGATTTTTATTTTTTTGACTTGGACTGTGAAGAGCCAAAAACCCCACTTTTAAATAAATGTGTGCACAGAATGAGGACTGTGGATTTGGTCCCCTTTCACTAATACGTAGAAGGCTTCAGAAAAGCATCGATTAATGGCCAGTGGAAACAGTAGGAAAGGTTGACAAAATGGAAATGTGTAGAGCTGAATAGGTTTTGCTTGTTGTGGAAATTCTGAAGTCTAACATTGTAAGCATTCTATTGCAAATACATAATATTCTAATGAATATCCACATAAATGACAAAGAATTCGTTTTATCTGTGTGTTCAGTGCGTAATGGCCCAGAAAGTGGGTGCAAAGTTTTGGTCCAGTTCCCCCGGAGCCAGACTAAAGAGCTACCAAAGAGCGACGTGATCCAAGATGCCAAGTGGAGCCACCTCAGAGGGCCATACAAAGAGGTTAACTGGAGCAAGATGGAGGGACGCAATTTTGTCTACAAGATGGAGCTTCTCATGGCCGCACTGAACCCCTGTCCTTAGATACAGCCTTATTTTTATAGGAAGTTAAGTGGCACTGAAGGGAAAGACTACAAACACAGAATCTGCCTTTTCTGCACATTTTCTGTGATACAAAATTTCAAAGTGGCACCACATAGGTTTTTGCAGTCCCTATGTCATAAATGTGACATTTCTTCTCTAAACTCTACCCCAAAAATGTGTCCTGTTTCTGATAATGTCACATATGGATTATGCCTCAAACAGTTTATTACAAAATAAAAAGCGAATTCTGTCTCTCTGTACAGTATTTGTGCTGATTCATCAGAATCAGAATGCACCTTTGGAATAACTGTCACCTACTTGACTGAGAATCTTCACAGACACTTAAGTTTCAACAAGATTCTGTATTGCGTTATCTGATTTAAGCAACAGCATTTTTTTGGCCTCACGCACAGACCAAGACATTATTGTTCAAACATTCCCTCCTATCCGACCTTCCTCAGTAGGACCTCTTGTTGTTTACAGCCTTCTTATCCCACGATCAGCCTGTGAGTATGGACACCGTACATTCACCCGTGTCATCACAACATTTACAGGGAAAATGTTCGGCAACTATAAGGGCACAATCCACGGGTGCAGGATGTTCTCCCATCATTTACTCACTCAAAAGCATTAATACCACAGTGAAGGGTAAAAGACCTGCATTGACAATGTCACTGTACATAAGTGAAAGTGTTATTTCCACTATTACCAAAATTAGAAATACTCTTAATTTAAAAAAAAAAAACTCATTTTATATCAATGATTACAGTATATTATTGGATAATTATTGATGTTGCACCTGGTTGTGCAGGTATTTATAGAGAGATAATGGATTGTGAAAGCCATATCACTAATTAATAAAATCTTATGATTATACTGTATTTTATGTTACTATAGTTATCAGTTATCCTTTATCTGATAAAATGGAGTAAAGGTGAAGTATGATGGAGCAAAAACTGGAAATGCTCAGGTAAAGTGTAAATACCTGGAAATTGTTCTTTAGTACAGTTGTAGGGGCGGCTGTAGCTCTGTCGGTAAGGCAGTCGTCCACGGACCACAGGGTCAGTGGTTCAATTCCGGGTCCCGGCTATATGCTGAAGTGTCTTTGGGCAAGACACTGAACCCCTTAAAGCCTTCCCCCTCCCCAGCTGTGCAGTGCTGCTCCAAGCCCCGTAGAAAAGTTGTGCCAAATCAACATGAAAACAAAAGATCCGCTGTGGTGACATTCTGAGCCTTTCTCCCTCCACAAATTTACAAACAAAAAAAAAGTTTCTTGGGCGTGATCCTTTTAGAGAAAGCAAATAGATAGAAATGGTGAATAATGTTTTGTACATTGGAGAAGACCTGTGTGATGTGTTTTGATGCTGATGAAGTTTTACCAGTCACAAGACTGTAAACAGTATAAAATTAGCATGTTTTTTTTTATTTTTCGTTACGTCTACATGTGAAGTCTGACAGAGACTTACTGCTGCATAACTTCCAGTGTGTATCCAAAGCCTGTGTTTGGATGATAGTTGTAATGAAAGCATACATATAAGAAAATCATACAATTCATCTGCTTAGACAATAAATACATTATGTATTCTTTTACACTGCCAGGAGCTATTTACACTCAATCCAGTGTCATCAGCAGCAAGATTTAAATTAATGTGTATTTAATGCAAAAATATACAGGTGGTGTTGTTGTTTCAGTAAAGCAATGTCACCCAGTTACAGTATTTTATGTAAACAAAGCATCAATTTTAAAATGTAGTCCTTGTGTTGCAGCACTGACCTATTGGAACAGCCAGTGGTTTACAACAATAGCTAGTTGAAACGCTGCAGCTCTGTTGCATCAGTTTCTGCACAAAGAGAGAGTTAAATGTTGTCAGTACAGAAAATGACAAAACGCTGGCACAACAGACCGATAATAAGACTTTGCAGACCTTTGTACTCAAAACACACCCACGTTTAGACACGATGAATTCCTTCGACCCACACGCAAACACATCGAGCCATGCTCATACACTTCACACAGTGATTCAGCAGAGAGGAAGGAGACTAAGTAAACTATGAGCTACGGGGCAAACAAACCTCTCACATATTTATAGAAAGTGTTTTTAATTGCATTTACTTTGGGGACTTAGTTTTCATTGGGTTTTACCTGCCATCCGTTTCCTGTGTCTCCATGCCACCATCTTTTTGTAGGCCATGTTCAGTAGCCACATGGCCACCATGAGAAGGGCAGCCACACAGCCCAAGGCCAAAGCGGCGATGAAGAGGTATTGAAGATCCTCATACAGCACCTCTGGAAGATGGGGAAACAGGGAGCCAATTTTATTTTTTTTAAAAGCTACTTACTGCAGAGATGCAAACAAGCTACATACATTAAAAATACACAGTAACAGCAAACCAGGAAAGCAGTTGACATGTTTCCAGAGTTACCAATAATAATAATAATGTCATCTTGTTTTTTTTAGGTTTAGAAAGATCAACACAAACATGCTGAAGTTTACCGATTAAAGACTTAGATGAACGGATTGAAGATGTGAAAGGTGCATCTAATATTACACATTTTCAGACTTTGACAGCCTTCACTGATCGCTCTTTATTTAGTCACGTACGTTTAAGTGAGCAACGCCTTGACCACACTCACACACAATCACACCAGTACAACCACAGTGTGACCTGCTGCCCCATAGGCAGCTTAGTCACAAGCCACCACTGCACTGTCAGTCTTCTAGGATACAATAACTCTTTATTGACCCCACTGAGGGAAATTAAGATGTTAAAGCAACTTAGCAAAAGTTGCTGTAAAAACTACCTACTAGGAAACAAAGACTGTAGCAAGCTGCACAACAGAGTAATGGAAAAGTGCATTGGACAGCTGCTAAATTCAAGGTGCTTCCTGTTGGGGTTTGAGTGTCTTAACATAGGTTAACATAAGAAAAATTCTTGTCCGCTTAATTGTAGACAGCATTTGTGAGGAAGGGATTACTCAAATTAGGCTTTTTACTGCCGCCCACAGAAGCCCAGAGCCGCTCACCGTTCACTTTCAGGACAAAGCCAGCGTCCTTACTGCTTCCTCCTGCTTCTGTCACAGTGACCACATAGTATCCAGCGTCCTGCAGCCGCAGGTCCAACAGTCCCATAGAGCCATTTCTGTAGGGCTGCACTCTGCTGCTGTAATCCTCTGTTATGTTGGTAAAGACCCCCGGCTGCCATGTCCCTATGGTGCGGCTCACCACTGCCGACATGAAGGTCCATTGTATGGTGGGGATGTCGTTGCAGGCAACGTCCACGGAAAAAAACACATCGTCCTGCACTGACCGGGTGAGGCTCCTCTGGGCAGAAGTGATGGAGATGGCTCCGGCTCCAAAGTGAAGAAGATAGAGATGCGCAGATTTTACATGGTGGGACATTTTTTTTAAACAAGAAAATTGCATAAAACAGGTAATTACACATAGAGGTATGAAGCTTGCATCTGTAGATGTAAATGCATATCAATACATAAGTCAGGTGAGTAAATACACACATAAATTGTCCTCTGTATTATAATCATATATATAATCATTTATCCATTTGACTCTTTAAATTAGACTCTGAGTTTTGTTTTCAACAAAAACAATCGTGTTTACATGTAAAGTCAGCTGTAGGCATTGTATCCAATATATATGGAACAATCCTTGATGCAAATGTGACCTCAGTTAAAGCAGAAAGTTGTCAGCTCCATAAAAGGAAAATGTTTTACTGTCACACTGTCACCGCCTCCCTGACTCGTGGGCACTAAAATTAAATCTCGTTCTTAATGTTCCTTTGTAACGTCGCAGGCAGTTTGATGGAGGGATTAGGCTGGTCAGACAAGCAGAAGAGTTCCAAACTGCATCTAGTCATTGCTACTGGTCTTTTCCCCCAAGAATATAATGTTGACTAAGAAGACTTTTATTTTGGATTAACTAGTCAAACCTGACCGAAAATTAAGATTCTAATCATGGTTAATGCAACTATCTGTTAAAAATCCATCAGCGCCTTGGTAGTTTATGAGCCACAGCTTTTTTAGTTTCCTAGTTGAGTTTCTCACGCGTGTGAAGAAGCTTCAGGATAATGTAATGATTAGTCGCTCACGTGTAACTTAACTGGCAAGTCCCGCAAGTTATGCAAGTTAGGACACAGAACCTGAGAAAAGGCTGTGAGTTTCGTCTTCAGTTTGCACTGCTGCCAGGCTCTGAGTTTCTGAATCTCAATTTCCCATTTCAATCCAGCCCCTTTTTGTTACACGGCTCATGCATTTAAATCTCTCCTCTGTTGATGTAGTAGATCAAGAACCGTTTCCATTGTATTACTTTTATTTTTAGCCCACATCAGTTTAGTGAATTTACAGATGCATATTATTAGGAAATCAAGCCGTTCATGTTTGTGTAGTATCCTGGATTAACTGGCCGTCAGTGCACAAAGTGGTTAAAATTATGGGTTAAATTAAATCTATGATGATTTTTTAAGAAAGAAACTGCACGAGTCAAAGTTAAAAAGAGCTGAACATTTTAGATATGTGCAGAAACTATTTGGGAGGCAAATATGGACCATAGTTGTACATTCATGTTATCATCAGCATTAAATTAAAAAGCATTTAAGATGCTTTGTTTTTTTAACAATAACTCAGTCGGATTTATGAAGCAATAAAATTACTTTCTTAGCAGAGTACTTAGAGTACTTGTACTTTTGTACTTAAGGAACATTGTCAAGCTTGTACTTCAGCAATTTTTTTACATGAGTACTGACTTTGTGTACTTGTCCTTCCCTCTTTGCTTGTTAAATATGTTTCTGTCTACTCCTGAACAAATAAAGAATAGATTGCAGTATAGCAATGCTCTCTACAGACCAAATCATAAATGCATAGCATTTGCTTACCTAGGTGACACATATATAATGTGACGCTGAGAAAAAGAGCAACTTCTTGATCGTCCCAGAGCCTAAAATGCCACATTAGAATCTCCGACCCATTGGTCAAACCACAGTAGAAGAATCTCCTCCAGGTTATTCACATTCTGAGCCTTTCTCCCTCCACGACAGACTCTCTCATTGTTTCCTCTTCCACTGTTCACTTCACAGGTGTTTGTGTTGCAGAATGCGTTTGCCCTGGCTCAGAACTTGTCCGGCACAGTGGTGCTGTAGCTTTCTTGTTCTCTCAGGACTGAACTGGATTCCTCTTTATACCTGTGCAAGTCAGCAGCAGACAGCACACACCTATCAGACAGGTTCAGCCAGAGCTTACAGAGCAAACACACACAGTGTTCTTTGATCTCATACACACAAACTCTTGAGGAAGAGGAAAGCTTCACATTCGCTTTAGCCTTCTTGGTTTACTTATTAGCCGCATGTCCCATGTGAAGTCCCATACTCACCTGTGTGTATGTAGACATTCTGTCACAAAAAGAAACCAGGATAGGTTGAATCACCGGTATTCAGACACACCTGTAAAACGTGTCAAACAGGAAGTATAAATTTAAACGCATGCACAAAGACACAAAATAAACAGAAGAACATGTAGAATCTGCTTCAGTATGAGCTTGTGTGTTTAAATTAGCCCTTACAATACTATTTATTTTAAAAAGTAGTTAGAATCTCTCTTCATAGACATCCTGCCTGAGATCAGGGAAATTTAGATGGCAGACTTATCTTATCTAGAACTGTTTTTTGAAATTACTGTCAAACATCATGGTATATTTGTCAAACACTTCTTTAGCATCATTTTTGACTTCTGAGTATGTTTTTGGAGACCCTAACTAGGTAATCAAAAAAGGTAAATGTGCATGTTGTTGCCTAAAGGACATTAGGCAAAATGTGACAAACAATGTTTTAGATCTTCTGCTTTTCAAATAACACAGTCATTTTGATTGGTAAAATCAAAAAGATTCATAAAGCCCTGTGACATGCTAATTTGCTAAGAGCCCTACAGTTAAAATAAGCGTATATCACCAGAATTGTTTTGATGTTGAGGTGAAATGGTACATTTTTTTAAATGAAATTAGCACGTTTATAAATATGTCAGGTGCAAAAATCATTAGGTATCTCAATAACGTTTCTTGTATTTATGTGCAATTTATGTGCAACACACACCGTGAACACAATTAATGACTGAACTAATTACTGCATTTAAAAACACAACCAAACACTAAATGCAATTTTTTTTCTAATAAGTTGCAGATCAATTGCAACGAAACGCAAGATAACCGGACATATAAAACCACCGAAATAAATACAGACGACTGGCAAAGTTACCAAACACAAAGCGTGTTTCAGCCACTGGAGGCACTGTACAAGTGAATCAGCTGACCGTGACCGGAGAGAGCAGAGCCTGCGTAAAGTACTTTAAACCTGTTTTATTGGGCCGCGTTTTCAGAGTAGCGTCTCCTTTCCGAATAGTGGTGGAAGATGCGCTTTGATCACACACATTTCCCCGGCAGATCAACACCCGCCCTCCCTGTTTTTCTCACCTGGTGGAGGGAATGTGCTGTTAGCTGCAGAGTGTAATTGGATCTGCTCTCCACCAGAGTTCACCGGAGCCCGGTTGTTGCTTGTCAGGAAGTCATTCGACCTCATTTTACGTTTTCTTCCTTCACATTGAGACTGTGTGACTTGTATTTTTCAGTGGATTTTTACGTGTAGCTCAACAGACATTCGATTCCTTTAACATCAAAGTAAAATAAGTGAATAAGAGTCGCGGTGACGACCTTGATCGTCATTGGACAAGGGTGAGTCACATGACCAACGAGCAATGTAGAACAAAGACGTTACTTTTTAGGAATAACACTGATTGTGGCCGTTTTTGTCACATCTCTGTCATGTGTATCTTGTTCTACATAGTTGTTCTACATGGTCAAGCAAAACCGATACTAAACTGGATCCTCCAACCGTCAGTGACAGAGTCTGTACGGAGAATGAGTCCTCTACCTCCGCCTGTGCTCAGCATCGCTTCTCGGCCTTTTGGCTAAGATCAAGTGTAGTATCTGTTCTTATCAGTTTAATATCTGATACGTCCCCTACCCGGGGACCATATATTAAATTGATTTTTGGAACAGGGAGATGGAATAGGGGCTTGCTCCGTCCACTCCACGCATCGACCTGGTATTGCAGTATCTCCAGGAACGGTGCACCCTCCTCGCGCTGTTTAAAATAAAAAGATTTACTAGCATCCGTGGTCAATACGTATGTTGTAGTGACACACACACACCTGGTACCTAGTAGTGATCTCTGACTCTATACCAACAATCTCATGACATCTTACTTTATTTGTATAAATCTCAATGTTCTTTATGTATTTCAGGGATGAAATAAGGGGTTGGAGCATTGTATCAGTGGAGAAACACAAGTTCTGCCTTCTAAATGTCCAAAGTAAAATTCTGACAGATACCTTCAAAGATCTATCTGGCAAATAGTGCATTCTGTAAAACATTCAGTTATAAGATATGCTTCGTATCACACTAAAGAGGAAATAGTGAAATTGTGGAAAATTCCTGTTTCTCTTTGAAATAAGTTGCTATATTCTTTTTTGGTGTTTCTTGAAATCTAAGTACAGAAACTGTGTAAATTGGGTAAACAGATAGATTTGTGCATAGAAGTAATAAAACACTTGGAAAATAAGAAACAGCCCTCGGGCCCCTACTGGCCTGGGCCCCAAGCAGCTGCCTGCCCTTTAACTAACGCTATTCAGTTTATTAGATTTAATTGTTATTAGATCTGCTGCTAATCTTAGAAACTATTGTGCTTTTTCTCCTGTTCCCAATGTTTTCACTCCCACAATGAAAATTCCTCTTCATTGCTGGTTTTGGTGTGTTGCAAAAGTAAAGTAGAGAAAACGGGTGATTTGGCATCAGAACGTGCCGCACTGCATGATGGGAAACATGCAGTTTGAAGAAGCAAAAGGTAAAAAACAAAATAGAAAAAAAAAACATTTTTCTACAGAACAGCTTATTGTATATGGGTGATCTGCAGCCCTCAGAGACTGTGTGTTTGGTCCTGTAAGGGTTGTGTGCACCCTCAGTCAGTGTGGTTGGTGTGTGAAAGACCACGCTGCCTGTGAGCTGAACAACTCATACTTACCTGGCAGGGGAGACACCATGATCATGAAGGTGGTTCACCCAGGGCGAGGCTCAGCCATTGCACTCAGGCTGTGCTGACCCCTGCGAATTCCCCAAATGTGGGAATCTCGACTGCATAATTTGTGGTAGTGGGGGACTGCGTTCGCGCTCTCCCCTGATGACGTGTGAATAATAAAATACAAATGAAATAATTAAATCAAAGTAACGTATTGTAATAATGTTTGTTAGATGTTATAAAACGTTTTCGTAATTTCGTCACTTGTTGTGTCGGAGAAAAACTGACGCTGGTAAATTCAGCTTTGGTTTAAAGGTTTACGTTCATTTTGCAGTCAACATGTTCAGTGGTCTGTGGATCTGCGTGTTGAAGAAAACCGTTTTATACACTGGACTCTAGTTTTTGTAGGTACATTAACCTTATTTGTACCTCACTGTTTTTGGGATTTCTCTAAACAAAACAAAACTTTTCTAGGAATTTTGAATTAACAAAACGGAAAGTTTAATTGATGTAAACATGTAAGAATATTACTGAGAGCGTAAATGTAGAATTCACCATAATTACTATTGATGAACCCCTTTAATTAAAGAAATGACAGTTTGTTGAGCTGGAGAAATGACCTGTTCAAATCCATTAATTTAGTTAGATGATTCAAAAGCAAGTTGTTTGTTCTTACTGTTGCTCATGATTATTAAAGAGAAATACAATCAGTTCAGTTTATCCAACTGGATCCTCCAACCGTCAGTGACAGAGTCTGCACGGAGAATGAGTCCTCTACCTCCGCCTGTGCCCAGCATCGCTTCTCGGCCTTTTGGCTAAGATCAAGTGTAGTATCTGTTCTTATCAGTTTAATATCTGTTACGTCCCCTACCCGGGGACCATATATTAAATTGATTTTTGGAACAGGGAGATGGAATAGGGGCTTGCTCCGTCCACTCCACGCATCGCCTTGGTATTGCAGTATTTCCAGGAATGGTGCATCCTCCTCACGGTGTTCAAAATAAACGCTCCTCTGAAATCTTAGAATTACTACGTAAGATAAGCACTTACACACGTAGTAACAAGTAGTGTTCATCAACTCCTCAGTAACAACTTCACGACATCTGAGAGATTTGACATCTTATTTTATATATGTTCTTTATGTATTTCAGTGAAACACAAGTTCTGCATTATAAATGTACAAAGAAGTTATTAAAAAATACTTCATCTAAAGTAGCATTTTTATGTTAACATACATCATATTGATTTCATTATTGATGTGTTGTGCTCATCACATTAATGTTTTCGCTGGATAGTTTGTAATACAATTCCATTTTAAGAACTGTGTTTATGCTGAAAGGATATTTTCAAACCTGCTGGATTATTTAAGATATTATATCTCTATATATCTTTATGTATCTTTATCTTATCTATTTATATTATATCTAAACTGCCAAGAAAAGGTTCAGAAACAGCTACACAGAGGGAGAGAAGAAACAGTTCAAGTCATTTGCAGCACATAAGGTTTACAGGTTTATATCTTAGACTGTCTAGCTTTTGTATATATTTAGCCTTTAAATTGTTTATTTTTTATCATCTGCCTTATTTATTGTGATTTCTGTTAAGATTATTTAGTTGTAGTGAAAACAAAGGTAAAACGTTCAAAAATATGAAGTGTAATTAGATCATTATAGATTTTATGTTTAAGTAAAATCAAGCTTATTTAAATATTTGACCTGTCACATTATTCTGAAAAGTGACTCTTCAAATCCATAACTTCTGGTATGCAGTTATTTTTTCTTGTTGCTCACCATGTAACACAAAGAAAAAGATCCAAAGTATATATATCAGAAGGTCAGTTGGGTTAATACAACTAGTTAAAACTAATGTAGTTTTTTATTAATACACTGGAAAAAGTCTTAGTGTCAGTCATATAATAATGTTTGAGAGAAATGTTGACTTGGAAGCAGCTGTTGTGGTGCTGGTTGCATTCAATTTAACCAAACGCGGTTAAAACAGACAGTGTCGTTCAGTCTTAGTTAGACGTTTCAGAAGCAAGATACTTCAAATTAATGCAGGTTAATGTAGCGGTCATGTTGTTAAAACAGTGTTGTTCAGTCTCCACATCGGTAGGTGGCAGTAGCAGGAATGTCAGTTGTTAATAACCGTGTGTAAACAAATAAACAGGAAGTGGTTGGTTTGTAAGAAAAACGTGTGTGTTGAGTGTTTTTCACTTATTAAGTTACAAAATGTAGATATAACATTATTTATTTGTGGTTTATTAGTTTTCCATAATTGGTGTGAATTTACAACCGGTGTTATTCCGACATTCAAAGTAAAATAGTTGAATAAGAGTCGCGCTGACGACGTTAATCGTCATTGGACAAGGGGGAGTCACATGACCAACGAGCAATGTAGAACAAAGACGTTACTTTTTAGGAATAAAACTTATTGTGGCCGTTTTTGTCACATCTCTGTCATGTTTATCTTGTTCTACATAGTTGTTCTACATGGTCAAGCAAAACCGATACTAATCTGGATCCTCCAACCGTCAGTGACAGAGTCTGCACGGAGAATGAGTCCTCTTCCTCCGCCAGTGCTCAGCATCGCTTCTCGGCCTTTTGGCTAAGATCAAGTGTAGTATCTGTTCTTATCAGTTTAATATCTGATACGTCCCCTACCCGGGGACCATATATTAAATTGATTTTTGGAACAGGGAGATGGAATAGGGGCTTGCTCCGTCCACTCCACGCATCGACCTGGTATTGCAGTATCTCCAGGACCGGTGCACCCACCTCACGGTGTTCAATATAAAAGCTCCTCGAGATATTTAGTCTTAATTGTCTTAGTGGTTTTGCAAGTTCACCTTTGACTCCGTGCGTCAAACATGTTGACTACGGAACGTTCTAGTCAGACTGCGTTCGCGCTTCTGCACTAAGGAGAAATTCTAAAAAATAGTCTTAAGTAGAGAGTAGAGCTGTATTCAGTCACCACCTGTTTGAGGATGTTAGTTATTAAAACATGAATGAAGACGTGATCTTGTCCCTACTTTTACTTTCTAGTTTGTAGAGAGTTAATATGTTTAATGGCAGTAAGTTGATTTAGGGCTCAAATGCTTTGGGTCCTTTAGAACTGTGATGGCTGTGCAGCAGAAAGGAGGTGGACCCGGGATTTGATCCCAGATGCAGAGACAGCTCCTCCTGGTGAGGACTGAGTGTAGAGCTGCACCTAATAATTATTGTTGTTTTTCTCTATGCATTATTTTCCCATTGGGTGTTTAAAAAAGGTTGTTTTTACTTTATATGAAAATGTTCTCAAAACAAAAATGTCAATAGTTATGCATATTGTAATATTCAAGGGTTTTCTGTTAAGGCAAATATGACAAAATATGCACTGCAGGACTTTATTTTAACCGGTAATGTGTGTTTTAAAGACTGTTTTAGAGACTAAAGTCTCTCCTTCAAATTAAAGCAAGAGCTTTAAAGGGAAGTTAACGGAATTTGGTGCAATGTACATTTAACAAAGCAACAGCAAAATAAATCAGTATTTTTGCAGAGCTCCATGTTTGATCGCTCCCTAAAATACTTGCATATTGTTCCAAAATTGTCCCAGATCCCGAAACTTTGTGGTTTGAGTGCACTGTTAATTTGGAGACTTGCTTCCGACAATTTGATTTTCATAAGCTGTTATATTTATATATATTTCACTTTGTGTAATAGTTTAGGAGGACTTTCACTTTTTGAATAATAAAAAGTTACATTTACATTTTTTCAGATGCACTATAATATGGGCTTATACAAGTAATCCATGATGATCATCTTATTAAAATGTTAGACATCAGCATCAAATAATTAACAATTATTACCATATTTTAAACTTAATGTAGTACGTAATGCTTAGTAAAGCTACAAATGCAGTTTAAATGGACCTTTGCAGATTAACTGAAATAAGCATTTTATTGAGGTAACAATTTTTGGATGTTGATCAAACATACAGAGAAGTCAGTCAGTCAAAAAAAAAAAAAAAAACCAAAAACATCTTCACTAATTTGACAAGGCATGTGCAACATTTTGATCAACCAAATACATAAGGAACGCAAACGGCATAGATCACAATGGAAGTGGTTTAGTAAATGCTGCACCTGCAGTCAAATGGGCTTTTTATGTGCTCGTGTTTGTGACGCAGACCCAGAAAGGTTTTCAGCGTAGAAGCTTCAACAACAAAGACAGCCACTCTTCACAGCTTTGTGTTCGCAAACTTTATTTTGGTTAAGGGGGAATGTTTGTGCAAGACATTTTATTCCTGAAGGTTAGGCAAAACTGGAATATCACATTTTCACAAAGTAGAGAAAGTAAGCCCCTCTCCATCACCATTCACATGAAGGGTCTTTGACAATGAAGCCTTTTAACCAAAGTCAAATCTAGAGGGAGACGTGTAGCCTGTGCTCCAGTTAGTATTGCCATCTGCATTGACCTACTTGAGCTACAATGTGCTTAACTTACAGATTTCTGCATGGTAATTATACAATGGAATGGACCCCCCCCACACATGGGACTAGCTTCGAGGAGTCATCAGGGTCTACTGTGCAGACAGGAACCGCTCGCTCTAGATTTTTTTTTTTTTTTTTTTTTTTAAGCTCTATTCACAAGTTTACATTTTTTCTTCACATGATTTCCATAAACCATCCTGATGAGAGCAGCAGCTCCCCTTCATGTCACCTGGTTGTTGAACCGAAGTTCCAGACACTGGTGGTTACAGAGAGGGACGCTTGGTCACTTTGGTCAGTGAGTCAGCAGCAAACAGTTCGCACATCCCGACGGCGTCAGGAAATCGTGGCACACTTCAGGACGTCAGTCCATGACACAGTATCAGTAGTTACACCAAATAGCTTGGTCCCCCATAAGAGATTAACTTCGTGCACTTTTGTCAGCGTGCACATCCGTGTGCAAGTACCCAAGCTTAACATACACACACACTCAAGCGTCCATTCACACGTTTCTCCATACTTAGCCCAGTGGAGGCACTTCATATGAAACTGTAGAACCTGACTATGTCGGGCTGTATTGAGGCAGCTCAAAATGAACAGGTCTGGTAAATGGTTTAGTGTTTTCACTCGGCGACCGTTGATTTAAAGAACCCCGAACAGGTCCGAAAGGTGTCTGACGTTAGGGCCACAGTGGGTCAGACTCAGGAAAATCACTAAATACCGGTCAGTTACATGTGTCGACTAATAGGCAAAGACACACAGCCATCACCAAAGTCACCAGCATTAGAGTCGCAATCTTCGCCCTGCACCCTTCTCATAAAGAGGAACCTATGTTCACTGACACAGCCCACACACACACGTTACTAATCATACACACACACACACACACACACACACACACACACATCATACTAGTGTGTTAATATTAAATTCAGTAGCAGCTTCAAGGGGCAGGCACATCAAAAAATGAGAGCCAGGAAAAGGAAAAAAAAAAAAAAAAAAAAATAGAACTGCCATCAAGTATGAAGACCAAAATCCAAGAAAAGCTACGGCTCGCACCTCTGCTGTCTTTCTCTGAAGAGGATGTTAACATCTCGGTGCCCTTTCGCCAATTTTCCGAGAAGGAAAAGCTCGGTGCTGGGAAACACATCAGATTAAAGCCTGGATGAAAACCTCTCATTTGCCTCCGGGTGCAGACGATCTGTTTCCAGCATCTGCATCAATACGTGTTATCTATGGCACCTAATGTGGAAAAAACACCTATGGCTTCAAGATGCAGGGGTCCGAAGAAATAAACTATATCAGGATATTTATTAAGTATAACAACTAAAAACACAGTCCAAATACTTTAACTGCTACAGCCCTGTTCTACACACGCATTAATTCTGCTAAATACTATTTATATTTCACTCTTTAAAATTATTTTAAATCCTTGATAGATAGGTGACATTTGAGACAGTAGTATGTGTATTTATCAACATGTATGAGTAGCATCATCCATTTCTACTGTCTACACACGTTAACGCTGCCCAAGGATCTGACAGTACAGTTTCAACTGATTGCAGATGAACCAAAGCTCAGGGAAAATTAATTCTCATAATTCAGCTATACTTAAGTGAGGATCCTGGCAGAGGCGGTCGGTTAAGTCGACGATAACTACTTTAAACATTTGAGGCTTTTCTCCAGAAAGCTTGAGAACAGCAAAGCCAACACATGAACTGGGAAAAAAAAAAGGCTACTAAATGTTGGAAATAGATACACACATCGAGCAAAACAAAACCCGCATTAAAGGTTCTCATTCCTTTACAGGTAGCAGAAACACGACACAGGGTAAGGCCAGAGATTAGTAGATGAACAGCCCACCACAAGCCACACAGCTAAAATGTCCACACCACGTCAGTTCACTTGCATTACAGTAGTAATATGGTGAGGAAATGTATCGGAGGGGAAATGAAGCATTTTCCCAGCTTGCATTATTTGAAGTACTTGCATGCTTTCAAGTGATCAATTGTCTTTTCACATACTGACGGACACAAAGCTTTCTAATAACGTGATGTTTCACATTAGCTAGAAACAGAGGCCAATAGAGTTTCTGCTCCTTTTGCCAAATGTTAAGCAACATTTCAAAGTCATTTCTACAGTTCAAGTAGGACCCTCTATGGAAACAGACGGAAAATATCATTAAAGACTAACTACTGCAAAAGAAATTATTAAAATACTTCAACAGGGCACTTTAAACGTAAAAGAAACCAGTTTAATTTAAAAACTATGACTTTCAGAAATGGGGACTGTTATCGTTTTTGCTTAGAGCTGCTTGCTAACGCTTTGTCTTTTTCCATTCTAATTCTGCTTAACAGTGATAGCCGTGTTTGCACACTGTGGTCACGCATGGAAACACGCAAGAACTACCTGGACCACTCAAGGCGAGGAGGCTCCTGGTGGGAGTGGGGGGGCTCTTCCTTTCGGCCCATTAACAAGCGTACGCCTCAACTACGGGAGGGAGCTCCTGGGAAAACAGTCTCATTAATTGCATATACATGTAACGTTCTTATTCACGCGAATCACAAATCTGTTAGGATGATAAATAATTAAAAATAAAGCATCACACAGACATCCTAAATTTTGCCTTTGGGCAGTTGTTAAGGCCACAAATGCTAAAGGGGGGGGGAACCCAAAAAACAAACAAAAACCCCAAAAACCGAGTTGTTCCATGTCAACCTGGGAAAAGCATTGTGACAATCCTATGGCAAGCATATACTCAGCTGCAGATGAATATTTCAGAACACCATATATACATAAACAAAGAGCAGCACATCCATGCCAGTGATGAAAAGAGGAATTCTACTTAACAATGGACAAAAATCTCATGAACCCTTCATCTGCAACAAAGGTACGACATGGCGTAAGACCTGAGGAATACTTTGAATCATCACAACCTGGTGGGTCTACAAATCAAGCTGTGAAGCAATAAAATGTAACTGATCACTTGCGAGATCTCAAAGGATAAACCACAGAAGCCTAGAGTAGCTCAAACACACCACGTGAGGAGGAATGCACACTTTAATGGTAGCCTGGGTGATGAGGGTGGACTCCTCCGCCGTTGCTGGGCTCCTGAACCTGGCCCATGGCCGACCTGTGCATCTTCCCCATCATATCCATGTTCTGGTCCTGAAAGCTCGACATCTGGAAGTCCCCTTCTATGAAATCCACATTCTGCATCAACTTCGTCTGGCCAGCAGGACCCTCCTTCCCTGGCCTGTACTTGGCCCCCAGAATGCGGTCTGCAGAGGCAGTAGCCTGCCCTCCCTGGAAAGCCACTGAAAGTTCCTGAGGGCCGCATCCATTGTTACCTGTTGTGCCCGGGACGCTGCCCCACTGTGGCTGCATGTAATGGCCATTAATGTAAGGCATAGAACCTACTGGGCAGTTAACAGGGGAGGAAGAAGGTGGCTTTTCTGCAGGGTGTTTTAGGGGAAAGGGCTGTGCAGCGCTGGGTAGCTTATGGGAATAGCTGAGGTTGCGAGAGGGGAAAGCACAGTCCGCTGGAGGCTCCATCCTTGGGTTCTTGCAGGGATGGGCCTCCTCGGGGGGCTGCTGCATGTGGGCCAGTTGATGCTGAGCCCACGAGCGCTGTTGCTGCTGCAGCTGCAGTTGTAAATGTTGCTGCTGCTGTAACTGTTGCTGCTGCTGTTGTTTCTGCTGATGTAAGTGGTGTTGAAGCTGCTGCTGCTGCTGCTGCAGCTGTACCTTCTCTGCTTCTGTGTGAAAGGCAGGTAAACCATTAGAAGCAGCTATACCGGACTGTGAGTGAAGAGCAGCGCTGGGAGTCTGAGCTGTGGCTTTGTCTGGGGGTCCCACCATCATGCAGCTGGGCACAGAGCCCAGGGCCGGGTGGTGAGAGGACACCCTGGAGCTGGCATTAATCAGCAAGTTGCGGCTGATGGGACTGGGGTTTGCAATTTGTCCCTCGCAAACTGAGGTGGAGCCCATTCCAGCCCGTGCCTGGCATAGTTGGTTGATTTGGTGCACAATGCTGCTCAGGTCACTGGGCCGGTTCTGATGCAGGCTGGCTGCCATGGACAGTGGGATGGTGGAGGTAGATACAGTTACATTTGGTGGCGCGTCTGCGTCAGGGAGCTTCCGGGGTCCATATGCCCCTGGTGGGGCCTGCTGGAGACTGTTAGGCATCGTAGGAGGTCCCGCACCCACCGCTTGGGGAAGGGACTGGGAGGCAACGAGCCCCTGGGTGTGCTGCAGGCTCGGAAGTGGAGCTCCATCAGACATGTGGCGCAGATCCTGAGTCACTCCCTGTTGTGTTAGTAAAGCTTGTGGAGGAGCCGTCTGATGTTTGAGTGTTTGCAGGTGAGAAAGATGCTGCTGCGGTACAACTGATGTACACGACTGACCCTGCTGGTGCTGCAGAGCCTGGGTGTGTGGCAGACTCTGCTGCCTCTGTATGAGTTGTGGATGAGCCAACTTTTGCTGCTGTGACGTCGGAACCTGGGACAAGCTCTGTTGCCGCTGCAGAGCCTGTGGATGAGCCATGTTCCTTTGCAGCAGTCCCTGTGGGAGAGGCAGAGTTTGAGGCTGCTGTAAAGTCCTCGGATGAGTCATGGTTTGCTGCTGCTGTAGTGCCTGTGGGTGAACCGCGCGCTGCTTCTGTGCAGCCTGGGCTGCAGACTGAGACGAGCCCTGAAGGTGAGGCGCAGGCTGAGGAAGATTTAAAGTGCTTTGAGTGGCATACGGCCCACTGTGAGGGTTCATGACGGCTTTATGGAGCTGCCGGGCGCGGCTCCCGTCTGACTCTTTGATGACACCTTTGGCAGGCGCACGGAGAACAGCCAGCAGGCCTCCACTGGTGCTGACCTGAGAGGGGTAGGGACTGTGGCGGTGGCCAGATGAGGATGTGTCAAGCCCGTTGACTGTGCGTCGAATGTGCTTCCTTTGAGGTACTTTGACACTGTTGGGGAAGATCTGGATGGTCAGAGGGTTGTTGGCAACTTTCTTAGCATAGGCGTCCAACTCTGCTGGGGTCGGATAGCTGGCAGATCTCATCTTCTGTGTAGTTTCCCCTGTAAAGGTTAGTGTATAAGGTTAGACAACAGAAAGGCCTCGAGAAGTGCACAGAGCTGGAAACGGCACTAAATAGTGAAACACTGAAATATTACACAGTGTAAAATGTTTTTAGTGATCACACACATTGTTTGGCTTTTTAATCACATTAAAAAATTTTTTTTGCAACACACACTTTGAATTTCTACAGTTTACACTACAAACATTATTACATTGATCTCGTGTGTTAATATAACCATTGCAAACTTTCAGTTTCAGTAATGATGATATGCAACCACACTTTTTTCCATGTAAAGTTGTAGATAAGTTAGAGTGTGAACCTCACCCTCCAACATCAATACTTTATCTGATGCCTAACACTGACAACTGTAAAATATCAATTAAAAACAGAAAAAACATAACATGGGGGAAAAAAGCACGTACATTTCTGAAGTCCAGTGTTCATCTGCGTGCGGGAGAGAAGTCTGGTGGTAGGGTCACCTGATGCTGGCAGACAGGCCAGCATGTCACTATTCCGCTAATGCAGCATGGGAATCTTTCTTCTCACCATACTGGGGAGAAACAGAGCAGGCGGAGTTCAGCTGATGACAGACACTTACGTTGGTGTCAAACAACTTTGCTATCACGTACGTTCACGTCCAGTACAGTTTGACCTTTAAACACGGCAGCTCGTAACAAACAGACTCAGTTCACCCGTCGGCAAAGAGCTGAGATGGAAAGAGTTTTTGCTCCTGTGCTTTTCTCCCCTTCTCGCAGGGTCTTTTCAAGTAGTTGGTAAAGTTAAATGTTAAAACCAATTCTGTGTGCATCATCCATATTTACATTATCAGTATCAGCTTTTATGTTACTAAAAGTGCTGCGCAGTTACCAATAAAAAAAAAACCTCTTTGTACAAATCCACTTTCCTTCTTCTGGATGAAGATACTCTCCGGTTTAGCAGCAAGCATCAGATCCCTGTTTATGATCAAAAGGCTGGTGCCAAATCCAAATTAAAGCATTCATTTTGAATCCGTCTCAGTGTAGAAGACAGTGGTCTTGTTAATAACCTTATGTGAAGTGCTGTACACTCTTTTGTGCAAACAGAAAATTACAATAATTGTAGCACAGCAAGTCCACATCGGGTATTTCTGCAGGGGAAGTGAACTGCTCATGAATCACAGGCTGTCTGTAAATCAGCGATGACTCTGCAAAATGACGTGTTACTAAATCATAAGAAAACCGTATTAGTGGTTAGACTTGAATTCGTTTCCAGAGCAGTGACAATGCTGGCAACTGCATTCCACAGATATTTAGTGATAAGCTTATGTGTCGAGTTTGTCCTGAATAAAAACGCTGTTTTTGCCTCTTCACTGGAAGACACAGGGGTCAAAACCTGCAAATGATAATGTCATTAGGCTTTGGGATTATCCCCATTATTGAGATACAATAATTCCACGCCAAGGAAAAAGGGCTTCATCATTAACAGACTGAATAATGTGACCTTCTCGTCAAATGCAGGTCAGATTTACGCTGACGCTCAGCTACAAGCGAATTTGCCTTTTGTTAACATCTTGAACCACATGTTCACGGTTTTGCACTCATGGTGGCCTGGGACAACTTTCAGACAGTGGAGCTAGGTAACGTTAGCCATCTGTCTCGCAACCCAGCCTTAATCTGCTGTGGTTTTAACAGCTAGCTATCGTGACTATCGATCTAATAAATATCGCTGGATTGTTCTAGCGACGAAAGACAAACGACCGGCTGCCGTAAACACGATGGCCTATTTAGCAGTTATCAAAAACGGTTAAATAACATCGATTAATACGTTAGCTCGGGTCAAGCTCCACAATAAATAAGGAGCTTCTTTGTGCTTATTGTGACCAGGCCAGCTGCTCGCCAAACTTCAGCGTTTTATTGAAGAACAACACCGAGGCGACGCGTGTTAAACAGGAATATACTTACGCCTCAACGACCTATGGGTAAGGCAACTTCATTTTGTGGAGATATACCGTTGATTTTTTTTATTATATTGAAGAAACCATCCCCGGTGTGTTGAGTCTCCGTGCTGCTGTCTGGCTACGGCAGCAACAATTGTCGCGCATGCGCAATCGAAAGGACCCCGGGCAAGCGTTTAGGCATCGAAAGCGAACGCCTGTCTAATAATCCCTACGGCTAAGGCGTACAGGGTAGTGATTGGTTGAATAAGTATATCCACTGAGACGGATGCAAATATGATTATCTGGTTATTATTTAAATACAAAACTGTATTAGTTTCACTTGTGTGAAATTCACAAAGACTATAACAAACAATTACAAATAAAGGATCACTGCAAAACGAGCAAAACAGCTCCAAAATCACTGCCAAGATACAAAAAGACACTAAAAACCATCCCCCAAAATGGCCATCGAACTGAAGACTAAACACACACATCCAAAATTAATGAGAAAACCAACCAAAAAAAAGACAGAAATAAACTACAGATGTCTGATTCTGTTTGTTGAGTCAGTGAGTCCATTTTCTCTTAATCTCCCCATTGTGTTATTGTAAAGTAAATTTACTAGATTTCTTCTGATTTCATTATAAAATAACTGACAGAGAAGTTACGAACTGGGACATACTTCTATACTTTTACGTTGAAACACATTTACCCTTTGAACCGAGGTTAAGAAGCTAAATCAGTGTAAAGGGGAAAAAAACTCCTAACCAAAACCCAACTGTGTCATTTTGATTTATTATAATGATAATTAGAGTGAATGAAGTACAGACTGATGACATGCGGCAAGAGCATACAGGAATCTATGGCTATTTGAGACACGGTGTACACATCGCAAAATACAACATGAGGAATTATGGATTAATTTCACATTACACGTTAAAAACACAGTTCAGCATAAAGTTTTTACACGGCACACATTAAGTTAGCACTTGCCTGCCAAAGCAATTTAATATGGCCACAGTATTTGCCAAGTCACTGATAGTCACTCCATCAGCAGAGATTATTAATGAACCAACCAAAGAAGAGCAGATAGCACAAAAACTACTTAACATTAATAACAGTCGTCCTTAAATGCTGTGTCAGTATGCTCATGCTGGACATTTCCACAGCCACTGTGTTGGTTTTATCTGCTTGTGAATTTCAAACTAAACCTTAAGTTACTTTATGAAAGTGAGAACAGCTCTGTACAGTAGTGAGATAAGATTAGAATTCTGGCTACAAAAGGTTCACTCACAGTTTTTCTGGAAGTGGACACGATATAATCACATACCTCACTTGCCAACATACCCTCCACCCCTAAATCTTTTTCTAGGAACCTTTGGCAGTTAATGTGTTTTTTTAACTGTGGCTTTGTAAATACTTGAAAAACTGCTTTTTGCACTGAACACCGTCCCTGTGAGCTGCTTGACAAGGACCTTCCAGACTGCGGGATCAATAAAGTTTGATCTTTTCTGCTGCACTGAAGCTTAAAATTTGGTGCATTCAATCCCAAAACAACAAAGCGCTGTCACCAGTTACAAACATGTAAAACCACTGATTAAGTCAGATAAAACATTTTTTTAAGTACCTAAACATAAAACCTCACTATAATTGATGCAACAGTTATTAAAAGAAATTAATTCAGACAAACAAAAACAGACAGTATGTTTCTGTGAAATGTGAAAAGTTTGGTTTGTTGTCTGTCGGACATGGCTTAGCATCCAAGGACATATGTAATATTAAACATCTATGTCAGATCAACTCTTTAATATTCCAGTGTAGTGTCCCTACTTCTGATACAATACAAATGATAAGATAGTTTCTTCTAGTTGGCATCACTGTTAAGCCTTTGACTTTTGAAACTTATTCAGATAATAGTTAGTAAAAGTTAGTTCTGTCTTAGTCAAAACCAAACCAAAACAAACTACTAATTACATCTTCAAAGAATCAGAATATGCTTCACATTTTCTCAGCAGATAAATAACTAATCAACAGCTTTGGTTAAGAATAAATCATCTCTCCAAGGAGTTGACGACCCCCCCAACCAAAAAAAAACAAAAAACAAAAAAAACACAGCAGATGGGAAATATCTAAGGTAGAGATTTGCACAATGAAAGGAACTTTTTATAAGATTGTGAGCACCTTTGTTACATTGTAAAAATCAATAACTGACACAAAATAACCTGAATATTATCTGATAGTTAAAAATTACAAGATGTACAAACAATTTTTTAGAATTACCAAGAGAAGATTCAGATTATCTAGGGAATGTGTCTAACCATAAAGACAGAGGTATATAAATCAACCAAAAGGCCTGCAAACTATGGAATGTAAAAAACCAGAAGAGAGGCCTTGTTTAAAATGCAAGAACCCACTGTATAAACACCAAACAGTAGGCGTTTACATCATCCGTCAGGTCACAGGATAATTTCAATGTAACATGAATGAATGTTAACCGTCACCCCTTCTATGTTTCATACAAATGGGCCAATATACAGTATTTAATCCAAGACTCAAACATAACAAAAAACGAAAAACAAAAAAAATGATCTCACGTTAAAACTAAAGAAAAATCTTTAAATGAGCAGCAGTGCATGCAGATTTTCTGGTCCTGTATAAAGTAAGGCACCAGAGGTTTCCAAAATTCACTTGGTAAACAGTATATACATAAAAACCCAAAAAACCAACAGAATTCTTCAAGTGTATTAAAGGCAGTCTATGAGAGTGCATACAACAGATACTGGAGTCATGCGGGGTCTTCGGTTTTCAGGCTTGAGCACCAGTGATCTTCTGCAGCAACGGGATCTGGTGAGAATGGACAGAGAAACCAAACAATTCTTTGTTTAATCAGACATTCAGCTCCCCCATATAATTCTAATGGAATGATGCTTGTTTCACAACCACATTTTGTGACACATCTGCAGTGAAATCAGGCTCCTGAAATGAAATCTATCACATCTACACTACATATAGATCACCATGATAAAACATGTTTACCTTTGACAGATCCACTCCAGTGAGAGCATTGACAGACACAGGAAGTTCAGCCAGAAGGCGGTTCACCTCCCCAGTCACTCGACTGCCCTCCCCGCTCAGGATCACAATCTCATTGGTCTTTGCTAATGGTGCTGACACCTTGGAGGCAATCTGCAGAGATGTAGTTAAGTATTTATTGTGAGCAGGAAATAGTCAAAACCTCCCGCATTAAGACACACTATCAGTGATGATATCACACTTTAGACCGTCATAGTCTCCTGATGGATAAATCATTGAGATGAAGCAGTAGTTGTGATCCAAGTGAATGAATGAGAGCTTCTGTTTTCCACCACTTCAGCCACAGTTTCACCAACATAATGATCATTTTGTGTTCGGCTTCGAGTTTGGGTTTGAGAGTTGAATATTAATACAATAAACATGGTATATTTCAACAAGTACTGCGGCATGTCTGTTTCCCATATTTCACAAAATAAGGTGTAAGAATTGGCGAAAAGTTGTTCTACCATGGGTCAGATAGGAAGAGAAATGCAGTAGGAGCTATCCTGAAAGAGGAGTTTGTGAGGAATGTTCTAGAGGTGAAAAGAGTATCAGACAGGTTGATGAGTCTGAAGCTGGAAATTGACGGTGTGATGTTCAATGTTGTGAGTGGTTATGTCCCACAGGTAGGATGTGTGTTAGAAGAGAAGGAGAAATTCTGGAGTTAGATGAAGTGATGCAGAGCATCAACAGAGGTGAGAGGGTGGTGATTGGTGCAGATTTCAATGGGCATGTAGGTGAAGGGAACAGAGGTGAGGTGGCAGTAGAGTTTCTGACTAGTTTGTTTAACAGGATCACAAGTAGTACAACCCCTTGTGTTGGACATTTATCCTGTCTGTGTGTGTTACCTTTGGCAGTGCCTCGAGGACCAGAGCAGTCTTAGCTGCTTCTCCGTACTCCTGGTAGGCCTCTGCTTTCAGTCTCATTTTTTCCGCCTCAGCTTTGCCCACTGCTTCAATCGAGGAAGCTTCCGCCTCACCAATCTTCCTAATCTTCTCTGCTTCAGCCTGGGCTATCAGCACTGTCTTCACCCTGATGTGGGGATGACATTCCTCCGTCAACACATGTCATGATCACAAACTGACTTTTATCAAACGTTTCAGTCCCGTTCCTGTTTGACTATTGTGTACCATAAGAATGGAAGCTATTCAGCAAAATCAAGGCCACAACACATGAAAATGTGGCAGGGTGAGGATGTAGGGCGAAAGGACATGTGTCAAGCCTAAATGACCTAAATAAAGCAAGCTCCTCCAACTGACTGCTGCCCTTTGGGGACAGTAACGTTATTCTTGAGTCTTAGGTTCTTACTCACTTCTGTCCCTCGGCCAGCTGCTGCATCTTGTAGGCTTCTGCCTCAGCAGGCCTTTTCACAGTGGCAATGAGCTCCTTGTCTGTTCGCATGATCTCCTTCTCCTCAATGGTGATTTGTTTCTTCCTCTGCACCACCTCGATCTCAATCTCCTCCAGACGGATCTTCTGTTGCTCCTTGGCTGCCTGCAGCTCGTATGCCAGCTGGGCCTCTGCTTTCTGAAAACACAAGTACATAGACTGTCTCAAGCTGGAGGTAACAGAAACTTTGCTGTTGCAACAGCTGAAATATAGTCATTTCGTTTCGGTTAAGTAATTATCACCGTCTGACTCACATGATTTAATTCTCTTCAGTGATACTTTATGATGTTCACCCGTATATATAATCAAAACAAACCCAAGACTCATTGGTTTGTAAATACTGCAACGACTCATCACTTAAAATATTCAATATGTCAAATTAAGATCATGATTAACATGAACACATGAATGTCTTGTATTTTTGGAAACTCTGAAATCCATACTTTGATGGTATATAAAATGTTGTCGGTCTAAACAGTGTTTGGGTTTTTAATGGCTTAGCTACTGTCAAATCACTGCTTGCAAACACGCAGCAATTTCTACATCTAACTCATCACCAACCTTAGTGTTGACTTCCTGGTTAAAAGCAGCTTTTTGCATCTCCAGTTCTCGTTTGGAGTCAGCCATTTTGGTGTCAGCCTGGAATTTGATATCCATCATCTCCTTCTTACATTCTGCTTCCTAAAAAAACATTTTTAAAAATACGGAAACAAATCAGTTGCTTGCTGTGCACAGCAAAATCCGCTAATCAGAGCTTCTCAAAATGCACTTCCACCCACTGGAACCTCCCTTACCCGTATCCCAGCATCCCTCTCTGCTTCAGCCACGCCAATGTCTGCATCCCTCTGTACTGCTGCAGTCTGGGTCTTTCCGAGGGAGCTGAGGTAATCCAGTTTATCATAGACATCCTATAAAAATAAAAAGGTCAGTACAATTTAAATGGAAAAATCTAAAAAATGTCCTGCCCTTAATTTTGGTTTTTGCTTACAGAGTCAGATCAGATACTTTCAAATATCATTAAATTTGTGTCAGACACACTTAAGTCGATCTGACACTGACATTTTTAAGAGCTAATTGATTGTGGAGGTCCTGGTTCAAAAATATGAATCTCTACTTTGTGAAACGATGTGAAAAAGAAAATGAAATAAGGAAGACTGATCAGTTAGGACATGATTAAAGAGAAACACCTCATAAAAAAACAAACTGAATGGATTTTTTTCAGTATCTGCAAATTTTTTTAAATTAATTTTTAATTTACTAAAGGGGGGGTGCATACCTTTTCATTACTATATTATAAATGTTTTTAATATACACTGCTTGACCATTTTTCTTCCATCTGAACTGGACATTTGTATTAGCTGATGTTCTGTGAGGTTTAGGTTTAAGTTTACATCCCCTTACACTCAAACTCAACCCTAAACCTACTACAATACCAATAATGCACATTCAGCTAGTACAAATGTTCTTTCCTCATCAGAAGTAACAGCAAATCCATGTTTGACTCCAAGTGTATGTTCAACCTTAAAACACATTCAACTTTACACGTTAATTCTGTCTTAGAAAGAACGGACAACATATAGAGATATCACTGGAAGTCTACCACCTCACAACAATGGCTGAAAAAACTGATAAGGTTTATTCCTAAACCCCTGGAAATGTTATTTTGATGGCAACATTCTTGTCAGCTGAACACATTTATATTTCACATGGAAATGTTTGGCTGGTGAAACACTAAGACGTGGGAGAACATGACTGAATAATGGGCTGGTCCTTATGCATCACAGAAACCATCTCAACCCGGGCTAATTAATGTAACAGAAAAGGACTGTGGGCTTCCAGCAAAGCATGATGATAAGGTGCTTTGTCTGCACCACCTCTCAGTAAGTGATCTCTGCCAGTCAAACATTAGCCTCATAAAACCCAGCAATGAGAAATTCTCAAATGAGCAGCAGCTTCCACAGTCGATGAAAACAATGGAAAAAGATTGTGTTTTACATTGTGGTTTTTCATAAACCTACACCGATATAAAAACAAGATGTTGGTATGATTTTAACGGCACTGCAAAGCTTTTAAACAAGCAGTGAGTTTCCCATATGTTGGGCTCTTCATTGCAGTCAGAGCACTCGCCACCACCTCTGTGTGAATTACACTTCAACAAATGGAAACACAACTTATGATCAGTTCCCATGGGAACTTTGCATAATCTCCATTTTTTTTAAGTTGTGATGTCGTTGTGATGTCGTGTTAAAATACAGTATGGTTACACACCTTAATGGTAAAGCTGAGAATCTCGATGCCCATCCTGCCCACGTCAGGAGCTGCCACCTCCCTCACCAGTTTAGCAAACTGGTCCCTGTCCTGATAGATCTGCTCTACAGTCAAAGTACCTGTAAAACAGGGATTGTTATTCAAAATGTCCCTTCTCACAAATTGGCAGCAGATACCATGCTTCTACAACATGGGAGTAATGTGCTGACTAGCAGTTACAAAAAGATGGTTGATAATCTGTTACTGTAAATGTTCAAGTCCTGTCTCAAGCTAAAATGTTACAGAATTTGCTTTTTTTTCCTGTTTTATTTATTTTGACTTTGGACTATTGGCTGGACCAAAAAAAAGAAATCATTCTGGTCAGTTTTTATCACCTTGGACAAAACAATAAATCCAAAAACCAACAAGCAAACCCCAGCAAGCTACTTACACCGATAATATCTAAAGATTAAATGAACATTCATACCTAGAATGGAGCGCAGATGTCCTTCCAAAGTCTGCAGAACCACAGCTTTAATTTCCATCACTGATTTACCCAGAAACTGCTCACAAGCTACTGCCAGCAGGTCTGGCTCTGTCATAACTTTGACCTGAAGACGACATGGTAACAGTGACGTTAGCTCCTGTCTCAGGATCCAGTCACAGAGAATACGGTGTGGTCTGTCTTAATAGTCTTAAAATACCACTATAGAGCATTTAAACCAAAGGGCGAAGGGGAAGTTTAGCATTGCAGCGGCCACAGAAACAGCTCCAGCTGTGACACACTGAACCAAGTAGCATGTGGTGAAGACACTGGGTTGGGTCTTACCTGAGCCACCCCTGTGACGGTGATAGCTACCCCTTCTGCTGTCTCCACGTCCTCACACCGAGGCTGCAGAGTCATGATCTCCAGGGTTATTCTACAGCAAGGAACAAAAGCACATTTACGAAGAGCCACAATTAAGTTGAACATGAAGTAACAGGAAAAAGCTGTGTGATAACAGAATAAAATCAGTTTAAAAAGTCCCCTCAGGCTGCTGAGAATGGGATTTGTACTGGTGGCTGCTTACATGACAGCATCTGTCTTATTTCACAACAAGAGCACAAAATACTAATATACTGCATTAATAACAATGCATGCAGATTGTTTCCTGGTCCTACTGTCTTTTCATTTTTCATTCAAACCTGAGTTATGGACAGAATCCCTGAAATACTTGACGGTGTGAAAAATGAAAACCACCAAAATCTGGTTATGTTCCAATAGCAAAATACTCCAAGACCAGGATAACACAGATCAAATCCAATCAATCCCTTTTAACATCAGCTAGTATTTCAGGATTTATGGGGTGAATGTGTTGTTAACAGGCTACTTCTGAATACAGTCACTTTAGAAAGGATTCTCCCTTACTTCAATAAAGTGAGAAAACATGGAAATTGTTGGCTTTTAAAAATGAAAACTCAAACACACGTAGATCTTTGTTGCATGTCATTCAAGATTCAAGATTCAACAACGTTATTGATCTCATGGGGAAATTGTGTTGCCTTGTTACAGCTGCTCTCCACATGAAAGTAGGAAGAAAGGAAGAGAACATCCACCAATCCGAGACAATAAACAAATACAAACTAATGATCAATAAGTAAGAAAAAAAACTCGGCTGGAGGAGCAAAAATAAATGAAATAAAAATAATAAATGAAATAAAAACAACAGTAATTGTCCATCTGGGGATGAGTTGAACAGTTTAATGGCCACTGGGAGGAATGATCTCCTGTGTGGTTCTGTGGAGCACTTGACTGTGATCAGGCTGTGGCTGAAAGTGCTCCTCTGTGCAGCCAGCACACAGTGGACTGGGTGGGAGGGAAAGTCCAGGACTGAGAGGAGCTTGGACGAAAAATGTCATTATGGAGATCTACAGGCACATTCTTGGACTTCACTGCATGGTTTTTATCCTGACGTGTGAACTGTGCGACCTCTACACACAGGTGTGTATATAAACAACATCAAATCAGTTTAATCAGGACCCGACTCAATAACAGGTGTCAAGAACATTTTATATGACAGGATGGACCTAAACTAAATATGTCACATTCACAGGTCTAAACACTTTTCCCTTTGATATTATGGGGTGTTGAGAGGGTTTTCATGGACAAAATTGGCCATTTCATAATAAACTGACAAGACAAAATGTGGAAAGTCACTATATATTTATTGAATTTGCCAAATATAAGTTATTATTTTATTATTTTCTGCTAATAACCTAAGAAGTGTAGTTTTCATTACCTGGTATAAATCATTAATAAATAGTATTTATTGTAAAAAAACACATTCATTGGGCAGATTCTGCACATATAAGCAGCAGAAATGCAAATATTGCGACTCTAAAGAAGAATCTTCCTCCAAATTGTTCAATTTTTTAAAAATATAATTCCTAGCCACAGTGAAATCAATACTCAAAACATGATATTGCATATATTGTGGACTTTTTCATACGAATTGAGATTCAAAAGATGGTTGTTTAGTTAACTCGTCAAGCATCACAGAGCATCATCTGACGATCGTCCCACTGATCTCTGCACAAAGTAGAGGGGGAGGGTCTGTTTTTGTGTTATTTTTAACACGGTTCAATGTTTCCCTGCACATGGAGCAGAGCCAATGCCACAAAATGATAATATAAAACTTTTCAATAAAATAAACGCTGGAGAGCAAAACGCTGAGCACAATTGCCAATACAAAGAAGCACCTCCTCATGGTTTAATAACACTTAAAAACCTCAGGGTGCCATGTGACAGGACTGCAGATTAATGCTATGGAAAATAACAATGGTGAATGTTCTAACGAAGATAAACTAGTTTTACCACTGTGAAGCACCTGCCCAGCTGAGAAGACAATGTGCATGTAGGCTGAAAAACACCCATGAGCCTCTGCATTGGGTGTAATATGAGACAGAACATAGAATAAAACAGCTTTTAGCTTCTGCTGGTTTACGGACTGACTGCTGTTAATGGGAGTAACTTCCCTGTGGAAAATCATGGCTGGCAAAGCCCTGTTGCATCTGTGGTTATTTTATCCAAATGAGTTGGGTGGAGGGATTTTAAAAGCCTAATCCACTGATCTGCAATGAGTAACATATGCTGGCACAAAAGCACCTAAGAAGCTCGTAAGCTGCGATGTCAGGAGAACATAAGACCCGCTGACACACTGTTGTTACCTTTGGGTGTCTGAGATGAGCCACCAAGCCCAGGCCCAGCCTCCCACAACGTAGGTCTTATCATCAGGGCCACAACAGGTACCTGAAGGAGGAGGAACAACTCCATTAAGACAAGGTTATAGGATAAAACCTTTGCATCCAACATCAAGCTGATATCAGCACGTAGGAAAGTAGAAACACCCTCGTGTAGAATGCAGTACAGTTCAGCAGCACACAGCAAACTCAAAGGCTTGTAAACTGTCAAAAAACAGACAAAGCATGTCCCCAAGAAAATGTCTGGTAAAGGAAATAAATGTTACACTAGTGCCAGTTTGGTGTCTTTGGACGCAATCTGTGTTATCACATCTTTTTCTGTTAACATTATTGCTCGAGTCGTTTCCCACAAGCATCTTGATTCACAGCCACGAACATCTGTTCTACTTGGAACCTTCTCCGTCCACTCACACTGTCTTCCTCAGCAGGACTGACATGAAGCCTGTGGAGACAGGTGTTCACACCTCTGTGACTGTGAAGTTATTTTTAAAATGACAACTTTCTCGTTTGGTTCGGTTAGTTGTGATCCTATTTTTAAATTTGACATTTGCAGTGAATGAGCTCGGACCCATGAATGATGGTCCATAAATAGCGGGGGTCTTCCCTGCAGTTATAAGAGGGGTTTAAGAGAAACCGCTGTGAGTTTGAAACGTTTCCAAAACCTGTTACTACTGTGTGAGCAATATTCAACAAAGCTAATATGCAACCTTTGGTTTATATAACATATTTATGTTATTTCAACAGATGGCGATGATTCCTCAACAATCTGCATGATTAATATATATATAATGTTTTGGTGTGGATCCAGCCGACTGTAAAGAAACAAAACATTTGCACATTTGGGTTTAAAACACTTCAAAAGAACCAAAAAAAAACGTATTAAATCATACATTCAACCTGGATGCGTCTGTTATCTACAGACTCTTTAACATTTACGCACGTTTTCCCTTTGGACGCTTCTGTTGATAAACCAAAGCTCTTCAGTCACATGACCTAAATTCACTGTTAGCACCACAGGCTAACGGCGTTAGCATAAACAGTAGCTAAGCAAAGCTGGGCCAAACCCTCATTATTGTTTCTGGTGAGTCTTTGGCCAATTATTTCCCGAACAGGCGGACGGATAAGAGAATAAGAGAAGGAGCAGCGTGTTAGCGTCACACAGTTTTGGCATCGCCGACAGTTGGCTGCTCCATTTGCTCGCAAACGTTACGAGGAGACCAGCACCTACCGGAGACCACCAGAGCCTCGTTCGGCCCCACGGTTAAACAGTTCCCCATGTTGGCTCCGGACAGCGAGAGTCGGAACGCAAATATAAGCCGGTCGGATCGTTTAGAGATTCGACGGTGAGCCGTAAAACGTTTAATTGGACGAGTGAGCGTGCGAACATCGAAAGCAACCACAACAACCCCCGCCCCGCCTAACGACTCGTTAGCTCGACATTGACGTAACGTGTCCGCTCCGGAGACGAGCGAGGAGGGGACTGAAGTAAAAATAATACTATAAACTATAAAATAAGTAAAAATGTTATTTGATCTCTCATTGGAAGCTATTTTGTTTTTCAGTCATGGTCTCAGTAGTTATAAACGATCATATTAAACTCTCATGTTCCACAGATGCTTCGTTGACTTCTGTATTTAATCAAATGAAACAATTTACTGAGCTGCAGCACATTAAGTTATTAATTGATTAATTTACTTTACAACAAATAAGTAGTCATACTTAGAAACAAAAAGCTCCACACTATTTAGTGGGATACTCACAGTCATTAAAAATTATATACGGCGTGTAGTGCGAGGACGGTCATTAGGTTATTTTCGGGCAGCTTTGCTAACTTTGCTAAAGTCACTTAGATTGTTAGAGGATGATGCTCTGAGGAGTTCAACTGTTTTACGTCTGTATTTCAGCCCAGCGCTGGAATTTGATTAGTATTTAACCGGATGTAATTATGTTGTTAATGGACGCATTGGCGCTACTTTGACGAATTTTTGTGAAGCCGTTTTTCACTCTGACCACTAGATGGTAGTAAAACGCGGTTATTCTTTTGTATTTCTGCTAAAAATGTGTTTTTGTTTATAATGTTATCATAATATTAAAATGTTAATATATATAGCTGGCTCTTGTAGTAGAGAAATGCTAAGATGCTAAAAGGATTTACTTATATAGCCATTATACGAATAGATTCTTAAACAGATATAAACGCATGATTAAAGCATTCAAACATTGTACATGATTTAGGTGAAGCTTATTTCTGAAATTTTGATCATATTTTGTTTTTAAAATGTCCATTATAGCTGTAGAATAAATGTAGTCGGGTAAACGCTTCCACGTTTCCCTTGATAAAAAAGTGAAAGTAGGATTAATTGTACTAAAACACCAGGTTGTTCGTGTATTTGTTTATTTAACAGATTTAGGAGTTTTCCTAAAATTAAAACGTGTCAAGCTGCAGATTAATTAAAAATGCAGCTCTGCAGATTAATTCAAAATCATTTTAAGCTGTAGTTTCGGTTTTGTGTCTTGCTCCCTCCGCGGAGGCGCGCACAGGCTCGTGATCGCGGTGAAAACGCGCTAATCAACCTATGTCCACCCACAAAGATCACAGACGATAACGTGTGAGTAAGAGTGGTTTCTTTCAAAGTGTAGGTTTATTATGTTTATTTGATTAATGTGTTGAAGCCTGTTGCTGGTCAAACTTTTTTTATTTATTTCTCCGTGTGAGAATCTTAAGGAATGAGGAAGAGCTGAAATCTTTTTCCTTGTTATCCTGCATTTGTGCATTAAATCTTGATTCCCATTTTAAACAGCTCTACATATAATCTGCTTTGTTGTTTGAACTGAGTGTGAGGTTGTGTAAATCCCTGGAGTCTAACCTAAACTGGTCTTTTTGCACATTTGTCTCATCTGGGACATAAAAAAGTGCCCAGTTCAAAAGCAACACACCTTCCGATCCTTGCAGTGATGTCAAATCCTCCAATTATATCACTGATTTTATAACTTAAGGTTGTATTACACATGGCAGCATGTTAATCTGATGACGTCTTTCACAAACAGCCATTGTGCATCTGAACAACTTTGGTTTTTTGACTCTTCTAGCTGCCTCATCAGGACTAATGTCATCTGTTCACTTCTGCCATTATGTACCCAAACTCACAGATTGATCTTCAGCTCATCAGTAGGCTGATTGTTTTTTCCACTTCCTTCGTTGATATCCTGTCACTTCCGAGAGCATTCAGAAGCCTTTGCAGCAGGGCCTCCATTATCCCACTGTAAGCGGGAATGTGACTTGTCCATTACACCACCTCTCTCTAGGCTGTGTTCAGTATGCAGAGGGGTTTCCAGCTGGGTCTGCTGCTGCTGGTGGTCCAGCTGTTCCAGGAGGGTCTGGGAAACATCCCTGCGGTCACCCTGGCTGTCCTGGGATTCAACGTGTATCTGTACGTGTTCCCTGCAGCTCCACTGATGAAGGTATGATGGTGACCTACTAAATTTACTGGTTATTCTAGGGCCAGAGCAGTGAGACCAGGATACAGTGACACAGAGCAACAACTGTGCCTGGATGTGAACTTATTGTTCTTTTATTTACTGCATTGAGCTGCAGTTTCCTGCACACACTCACGCAGAGGAAGAGTGTTAGAGGATACAGTCACAGCTGAAAATAGGAAAACACACCTTTGATTTGTTTGGTCAAAGACTTTAAGACACGATTCCTTTGAGAAAGACGTAAAAACATTCATGAACAAGCCAAAATGTCCAACTAGAGCTTAATGACAGTGGTGGATGAAATAAAGGTATCAGTACCACAAGTAAAGGTTACTGTGAAAGTACAGAAGTAGAAGCACAAAAAATATAAAAAGTACTGTGCTGGTAGAAGAACGGCAATTCAAAACTCAAGAAAAGGAGTACAAGTACTTGCCTAAAGAAATTTGAAGTACCCCTTTAAATGAGCGTGTACAGTACTCGATCCAAAATGTACTTTAAGTACAAAGGTACACGACTAAGAAAACAGTGGGAAACAGTTTTGAACAATAATGTGTCTGTGTTTTGTTCTGACCCTTATTTCCTTGTGTCTCTTTGCTCTGTCCCAATCCTAAAAGCTGGTCCCATGTGTCTGTGTTGCTATGCATCCGGAGCTGGGAAATACTCAGCATACTCTGAACCGCGGATCCAGTGTCTGATATCTCACCAATCTTCATCAAGTCAAAGTGGTGCTTCTTGTTTTTGTTGAGTTACACAGACGTGCATGAAATGATAGTTTTATGAAGTTGACATTTGAAATGTCACGTTGTGTTGGCGTTTGAAACCCACATGCCAGTTTATTAGGTACACCTTGACCCCCATTTTCTTTCAGAATGCCTTTAATTCTTCGTGGCAAAAATTTAACAATGTTCTGGAAACATCAGGGTTTTTGGTCCATATTGACATGATAGCATCACACAGCTGCTGCAGATTAGTCGGCTGCACATCCATGATGCAAATGTCCTGTTCTACCACATCCCAAAAAGTGAACTCATGGTCATTATTGATTTGCAGACTTGCTTCATTATCTCAGGGTGAACAATGGACATTGATTGCAGCCCTGTATTTAAACTCAGGAACGTTTGGAAAATAAATAAAAGTTTAGTGTGTTGACCTGTTTAACTCAAGTCCAAGTGTATCCAGTTGTATATGTATCCTTTGGTTTACCTTCCTTTGGAGTTTAGTTTAGTTCCTTTGGGTTTCTGTTTTTTTACTTTGCTGCCCTTTGTTAGTGGTTTGTTCTCTGTTTTCTGACTCGGTTTTACACTCGGGTCTGTTACTCAACACAATCGTGATAATTCACATTTGTTTGCTATACTCGTTTTAAAAGGTGAAATATTCTTAAACTTGATTCTTGATGTGGAACAAACAGCAGCTGGGAAAAGATGGAGCTGGTTACATACGCTGATAAATGCAGTGGAGTAAAAAGTGCAGTGTTTGCCTCTATGCAGTTAAAGTACTACTTCAGTAATTTGCAGGTACCTCAAAGCTGCACACTTCTGGTGAAGTACGAGGTAACATGAATTGGAAATACTCCGGTAATGTGCAAGTATTCCTCATGTCACCCCTTGTCATCACTTCTTTCCATCGCTGTGATCTATAGGCCTGTGTGAGTCTCCAACTCGTGCACAGGAACAAAGAATGGCGTCGCCTCTTCCTGTCCCCCCTGCACCACGTCAATGACTGGCACCTGTACTTCAACATGGTGTCGTTCCTCTGGAAAGGCCTCCGTCTGGAGCGGCATCTGGGCGCAGCCTGGTTCCTGTACCTGCTGTCAGTCTTCTCTCTGCTCACCGGCCTTGTTTATCTGCTGCTGCAAGCGCTGATGGTGAAACTTATCGAGGACAAAGATGCACTGGGGGACTTTATCGATTTGCCGGCTCTCAGCAGTGAATGTGCTGTCGGCTTCTCAGGTACAAACTCCCAGCAGTAGATGACCCGGAATTTTAGAGAAGTTCATAAAATATATTTCTTTAGTGTGTTCTGTGTTTTCTGTCTTGCTGTTAGACATGGAGCTAATAATAATTTGTATTATTATTCATTTGCAAAGGCTTTTTTAACAGGTCTTGACAGAACCCTCCTCAGGATTTTCCAGAGCAGAGTCTGACACATTTGAATGTCTGGTTTTATTTCAAAGAGTTTGGATAATTGATTTGAGGAACATTAAAAGTAAAAACACACTTTCTCTCTCCAGCAAAGAAAACTAAAATACAAAACTGGGATTTGGTATTTTCCACACTATTTTCTAGATTTTGCTGAACAACAACAAAAATATTGGCAGTGCTAATTAAACAGAAAGGGTTTGACATGACATTTGAACATTTAAATTAAGTGTATTGAGTGTGTGTTTGACACAGTTTCGATATCCCTTCACATTTTAAAATGACTAATTTATAATATTTTTTAGATCTTCATTGAAAACTCTCATCCATACTTGTATTCTCACTTCTGCCTCAGATAAATTGTCTTTGTGGAATCTACCAAGTCCTTAGACTTCATGTCTCAGTTTTGTCCCTTGTAAGCTGTGTGAATTGTGGAATCTTTTAGTCTAAGTAGGTGCAAAGCTTTTATTTCTTTTTTAAACTATGTTCAGCCAGTTTCATAATACAACCACAAGGGGGCACAATCCAATGCCTTTTGTCCCAGTCCCAAGTCTGGATAAATGCAGAGGGCTGTGTCAACAAGGGCAACAGATGTAAAACACATGCCAAAGTAAACGTGTGAATCAAAAGTTCTATACTGAATCTGACTGTGAATATATCGGTAGAAGGATGCTGAGGTTGGATCTACCAGGCAGGAGGTCTAGAGGAAGAGCAAAGAGGAGATTTATGGACGTAGTGAGAGAACATGAAGTTAGTTGGTGAGACAGAAGAGGATGCAGAGGACAGAGTTAGATGGAAGCACAGGATTCGCTGTGGTGACTCCTGAAGGGAAGTTCAGCCAGTTGTGGACATTTGCTTAGTGTGATGTCACTTTGTCATTATGGGGTGTTTGTGTGCAGGTGGATGAGTAAATTGCAGTCATTTCACATCACAGTAAAATGTGTAAAAAATGAGGGGGAAGCCAAATTTGTGACATTAAATCGAGATTTTATTGTATGTTTTTTTGAGTTTATGATGCTCCTTGTTGTGACTGTGTCTCCAGGTGTCCTGTTTGCTCTGAAGGTGGTCAGTAACCATTACAACCCAGGTGGGGTGACCTACATTTTGAACATTTGTGTGTCCAATCGCTTCGCAAGCTGGGTGGAGCTGGTGCTAATTTATCTCGTCACGCCAGGGTGAGACAGTAAAAACTGTAGGACGGTTTACTTCCAAATGAAATACATCAGATTATTAGAACTATTGTTGTATTCATATATAAATGTCACTAATGTTGCTGCTGGTGAAAACAGCTGATTTGATGCATTCAATGTACTGACAGGTGGTTAGTCCACAATTATACTGTAGTTATTAGTAATATTTTGTATTAAGAATCTGCATCTGCAAAGTAACTGCTCTCAAATAAGTGTAGTGAGGTTAAAAGTAACAATTCCTTCTAAATAATTGTAAAGTATAAAGTAACAGAGTGTGAATGATTGTGTAAAGCACAATTACTCCACCATCTTGACGTTTGGGAATCAGACTGTAGCGTGAGATGGCAGCAGCTGTTCTGTTCTGTGAGTCTGTGTCACAGCACCTCAGGAGCAAATCTCCATTATTAAATGACTTCACAACAAGTACCCGCTGTACTTTTAAGTACAGTGCTGTCTTACAGTATCTCTGGTATTAGGAGTTAACCTGTGTTCTATTTCCATTCAACTTATTGATTCTAAGCAAGTTGTACAGTGTGTTCTCGTTGAAATTCAACCACATGAAGTGCACATGAAGCGCACTGGGAGGTACAAAACATGATAAACATGAGCTTTGACTGCAACACGGCAACAAATCTGCACGTTTAAGTTTCCAAATTTGGAGGTCTGGGACATGTCGAAGTCCATTAGTTACTGTAAAGAGTGGTGGAGTACTCGAACTCTACTTAAGTAAAAGTACAAATCTAAAATAAAAATGTAGTCTAGTAAAGTAAAAGTAACCACTGAACTTTCTACTATGTTACTACATACTAGGTCACTTTTTAAATAATCATATGGAAAGAGGAAGTGACACCCCGTCTCATTAGTGTTTGTATATAAAAAAAAACATGGTAAGAAATAAGAAGGTATGAAATGTGTAAATGAACATGTAAAATGTTGTACTGTGATCTGTTCCTTAGGACGTCTTTGGTTGGTCACCTGGCAGGTATCCTGGTGGGTCTGCTCTACACTGTTGGCCCATTGAAGATCATCATGAAGACGTGTGCAGGTCCGAATCTGTTTGTGGTGATTGAATTTCTTCATCCTGTGACCTGTTAAATGTTTCAGATGTGCTGTAACACGTGTATTTGGTCAGTGTGAGGGTGTGAAATGAGTCTGTCTCAAACTGTGTTTGGTTTTTCCTCAGATTTTGTATCTTCGAATGGAAATAATGCGAGGGCGAGTTCATACTTCAGCTCTTCAGGTACCACAATGTTTGAGAAAGTACATGTATAGTCAGCTGTACACAAATGAGAAATGGAAGTGAAGTGAAAAATCTATTTTAACGAAACACATAAATTATTGTTTTGTTCATATTCCAGTGCATCATGGATATTTTGTCAGAACTGGATATTGGATCCAAACATGGCTTTAATTCACTCCCACATTATAAAAGTTGTTCAGTAGCAGGATATTTTGGGTTCCCGTCTTTAAGAATTACCCAGATGATACCATCATGGAAGTGTGGGGATCGTCCTCTCAGGATTTCACACAGTTTTGATGGTTGTGACCTAAAATGGCTGAAAATGTGACACCATTTTTTAAAAACTGATCGAGTTGTGACACTTTCATTGTGTATATAATTGCAGTGTTGCACAAAATTCCCTGAGAATGAATTCATGTGATCGCAACATTGTGAAGTTCAGCTGGGGCTGAAAAATTCACTCACCATCTTATAGCTTTTGCAGTGATTCTCAATGGGGCAAAATGCATCACGTGATCAACAAAGAAGCTAGCGCACCAACATGCCCGGAGACAAACCCGGGGGCTGATGTGAAACTGACTGAAGAGCAAGAGTTAGTCAACCTAAAATCCAGTCACTGCAACCACAATGATTTTTAAATCAAAGAAACTCTGCATGTTGGAGTCAGATGTCAGACCTCAGCCTGTTCGAGATGCTGGTCTGAGAATTTAAAAGTGGACCTGAATTCCTTCTGAGTTTTGTGCAGGTCTAATCCACAGCTTCCAAAGGACCTTCAACCTGTTTTTAAACCTAAGGCTTCACTTTATCCCTAATGATTCGATTTTCACGTTAGATCAGTTTCATGTTAGTTATTGTTTAGTGTCTGTTTTGGCAAAAAAGTGGCACCACAAAAAAACTAATTAGAGCAAGGACATTCATTAATGTGTTTATTTGTATTTACATTTGTGTGTGTGTGTGTGTGTGTGTGTGTGTGAGTGTGTAGGCTACAGCGGAACCAGGCAGGACTTCTCAGGGGATCCACTGCAGGCAGAAGATTATACAACAGATCCAGTGTCAGATTATACAGAGTCTTATGTTGCAGGACTGACAGAAGAAGAGCAGGTAGAACTGGCCATCAGAAAAAGCCTGAACGATAAAAGAGGTAAAGTACGATGAACGCTGCGGGAAGTCGCTCCCGAGTAACACAGACTTGTTAATAACGTTGTCTTTTTCAGGACAAACCTTCACTACACGTCCTCGTCACATTTTCCATCACGCTGATGAAGAGCTGAGTCCTGAGGAGCTCCTGAGGAGGAGGAGAATAAGAAGGTTTGGACCAGAAGTTTCCAACCAAAGGAGAAGACGGTGAAGACAGAAGGAGACGGTGAAGACACTTTGCATCTGCTTTCCATCCGTCTATCTGTTGAGTGTACGCTTCATGATTCCATGTTTCTCAAAAGGACTTTCAGTGCTCACAGCTTCGTATCGCTCCTGTAAAAAGACACACTGATGTTTGTGGACTTACTGTGAGACAAAAAGGCCACAGAAGGTCTAAATAAACTGGCTCCGTCCAACACATCGACCTACCAGCAGATTTCAAATCATCTGACAGCAAAAGAAGCCAGGGCAGAGTGAGTGTCCACCAGCTGGGACTCGAACCGTGGATGCTGGAGTTACATGGTTTATATAATATGTCAACCACTCCACCACGAGACGCCGCACTTTGTTAATCATTTACATATTCATTGTAAACACACTGTTGGAATAAAATACTTTTTACCTCTTCTCATGAAGCTATTGTAACTACAATCAAACCACAAATAATCGGTGCAAAAAAGAGGAGTCAAACCACTGACACTGAGCTAAAGCCACCACAAGTACTAAAAATATCTAGACCCATTCAATTCAACTTTATTCATATAGCACCAATTCACAACAAAGTCTTCTCAAGGCACTTTACAGAATGAAGTCAAGACTATAAAGGTGAGGTGGAAGAAGGCTGTTCTACAGATTTGTTTTATATGTGAGGCAAAGGACAAATCCTGGTCAAAAATAGCTCCAAGGTTCCTTGCAGTGGTACTGGAGTCCAGACTTATAACATCTAGAGTAACGTAATCCATTGACTTCAGTTTTGTCTGTGTCTTTATTTATTTATTTAATTTTTTTGTCCTTTCGGCTTTTATCCCGTGAGTTCAGGGTCATCACTGCAGATCATTGTCCGGATGTTGATTTGGCAGTTTTTACACCAGATCCCCTTCCTGATGCAACCCTCCCCAATTTCTACAGGGTCCATTTTCTGCTTGGGAGAATTTCTAAAGGGGATGAGGATGGGCTGTTGGGGGTTCAGTGTTTTGCCCAGGGACACTTCGTCCCTATGGTCGGTGGGCGGCCACTTTACCAACTGAGCAGAGCAGAAGTTCTCCGGGGAGATTCGGGTCCAGCGGCCAGGAGAGGAAAAACAAACACCCAGAAAAACCAGAGAGTAACTCAGAAAGGAGAAACTCAGAACTCACAGAAAAAAAAACAGGTAACTTGGATCCCAGGGATCAGGAAGACGATCTGGGAGAGAGGAGCAGGTAACCAGGGCATAGGAAGGGGAGGAGACTGCAGAGCATTGGCGCTGTGGGGAGGGAGAGATAGTGATGATCACCAGGGCAACACAGGCCAGCGTCACATCCGTGACCAGGTTAAAGCTTCCTTGAGCAGACAGGTTGTTGGTTTAGATAAGTGAGGTTAACTCAGCAAGATCTATGGGTAAAAAGCAGCAGAGGGACTGAGACCTTACTGATAATTCTAGCACTGTTATACACCAAGAATCTAACTGTAATATTTTTGGGTGAGTTCCACTGATAATGTCTGCTTTTAATGCATTGTCCCCTGAGGACACTGAGGTCACAGCCTTTCAGTGCTGGTATTGGCCTTATGGTTTTTGTAAAGTAACATGAAGTGTAAATTCTACAGCAAAGGATGTTACTCATCTCAGATTTCTCAGCATGTGTTCACTTAGGTGCTGTTACTTCCTGAAACGTTGTAGACAATATGCTCACACACACACAGGGGAAAAAAAACTAAGTTTCATGTTATTTCATGTTTCATATCATATATGTTATATTATAATATTGAGGAGTTTGTGAGTTCTCCCAGAACCTCTTATTTATCTCCCAACTTTAAGTAACTGCAGTAACTTTCTGTCCATCCTATTGAGCCTGTCAATTGTCCAGAGGTGATTTTTGAAAAATATTAAAGTACATACAGATGAGCGTCTAAAAAGAAGAAGATGTCCTCTTGTTGTCTATGGATCTCTGACTAGGTTTGTGTTTTTGTGCTCACAGACATTTCTGACGCCTGTTCTCTTGGATAAACCACTGCATCTACTTTAAGTCTCACAAACCAACAACAGTCCTGAAACTGTCCACTGCTCGTGAAACGTCACCCACGAAAGTTATCACATTTTCATTTCCCAGAGAGAATCCTAACACATGGGTCATGGTGCCTGAAAAGGGGGAACTTCTGCTCTAAGAACAAGAACAACAAATCAGTTCCTCCGAAAAGTGCATTTCTACGCTGTAGGTGATTCATTTAGGCTGAATGTTTTTTTTGTTTTTTTTTGTCCTTTCGGCTTTTCAGCTGATCATTTTATCCACAGAGGCACAGTTCTTATGCCAGATGCCCTTCCTGACACGAACCTCCCCAATTTCTCCCAGGCTTGGGACTCATGCTGTTACCCAGAGACACTTCGACATGTGGTCAGGAAGAGCAGGCGCGAACCGACTCTACCAACTGAGCCAACTGAATAGGGAAGACTAAACAATAACGTCGTTAAAAAAATGTATACTTTTTTTTATCTTCCTTCTTTATTCGGTTATATTTAAGCAAAATAAATAGACGTATTTACAAATGTGACATATTGACACACAACTGTTCACAGTTTAGTGCTGAATCCAACAGCCTCCTCATCGTCGTTACTCCTGTCCTCTTCCTCCCCCCTTCCATCCTTCTCTCCATCCCCCTGCGGCTCCTCTTCATCATCCTCTTCCTCCACTTCGGTGGTGATCCTCGCGGCCCCTCCTTCGTTGGCGGTGTTGTCATGAGTGACCACAGGGCCGTCGTAGCATCCTTGCTCACAGGTGGAGGAGGGGGAGAAGTCGGTGGCATGCTGGGTTTGTTGAGTGGGAGTTGGCACGGCGTTGAAGGTGATGAAGCCGATGAGGACGACCACCAACGACACCAGGTAGAGTCCAGAGAACTGAGGTGAGGCAGAGTGCGAACTGGTTATAACTACTGAAAATGCAGCTCTGTGGCACAGACATGACAATTCTGCACTCATTCACTGGTTTTAGTTGGTTTATAGTCTGTTTGTGTGTGTGGGTGTGTTCTCACGTTGTACTGGAACAGGAAAATCCCACAGAAGAGGCTAAAGAGGTCGGCGGTGAGCAGGGAGAGGTTGACAGAGGTGGCGCTGCTCAGCTTGATTACTATGGGCATACAGCTGTACAGAGCGTACATACACAGTGCATAGGCAGAGAACAGGAGCCCTGAGAGGACACACACCCAGGTGGCAGTTAGGAATGTCCGTCCCCGGTGCAGAGGACGGGGAGATTATGGTACAAATAATTCCGTAAAATTTCAGCTTTCGTTTTTTTCCGAACAAAACAATCAATTAACATACAGACACACTGTTAACACAAGTTTTTTAAGTCACTCGGAGGAGTTAGCGTCTCAAACTTTGAGCTGGTTTTACTTGTAAGGCTCACTGGAATCACAGCTGGTACGAGGAACTGAATGATAAAATGAATCAGTAGAGCTGGAATTTTTGCGCCGTCACATTTTATTGTTTATACACATTATTGATGTGTAAGAAGAAAACTCACCGACTTGCCAGCTCCACTGAATGGCACCAACTTCACTGCGTTCCAGAATTACCCTAAGTGGAAACAATTACACCAGATTAACTACAATGTTAAATGGCCTTTAAAACTGATCAAGCAGACATTGGCTTACAGCTGTATGGTGCTGGTGACTGTGCCGAACAGGCCGACCATGCCCAAGAACTCCACTCTGCTCAGGTTCTTCACTGTGTATTCCTGACACACGTTAGACACGGCGTACAGGGTGGCACTGAGCAGCACCAAGCCATCACCTAACAAGATGTTTGAGGCTGAGGAGACGAGAGACGCAGATTAACTGGTTTGTTTGCTCATTCTTTATAATACTGCCGCTCAATTGGAGTCGATTGGGTTTTTGCAATTTGTGCCAAAACGAATTCTCCTTTGTTAAGGCTTTAAAAATACAATAAATGACCCAAGGCTGCAAGATTGCCCCCAATCCGAGCTCTAAGTGCATGTTGCACAGCAGCAGCAGGAACCTTTTAAATCATGTAAATCTTCTGTGTCTATAGTGTTACTCCGCACAGCAAATAGGTATCTGTGCTCAGGGTGAGTCCAGCATCATCAAAGCTTGTTTCAGCAAATGTCCAAATGATTTTTCATCTTTGCTTTACAAATGCTGCTAGAATTTCAGCCGTGGCAACAATGCAAGCACGAAACTTATCACTGGATCCTTGAAAAGCACAGAATCACTCCCCAAACAAATTCCAGTCTGGGGCATCAATGTGCTCTGTGTTTCAGTAAACATGTGAAGGACATTGACTTACTGGATCCCTGGTCTCGTCCAGCCAGCAGGTCAGCTCCTACCATGGCCCCCACCCCGAGGACACAGATGCAGACGGCTACATAGTGGACAGGTCTGTAACGCGTCTTCAGAATCCACCAGGAGAGGAGGATCGAGACAGGGATCACAAAACAGTCCAGCAGCTAGAGACAGGAACCAGGTTTAGAAATTAATTCAAGTGGATGTCACCCCTGTACAATATCTGTGTAGCACATAAATTAGTGTTTCACTAACAGGAATCATTTTAAAGAGTAAAAAAAAATGTTGCAGGGGGAGTTTAACTGGAGGAGAATTGAAACTTTTTAGTAATAACGTTCTGCTGAGAGGTTTGTGAATTTCCCCAGGATAAATGATGTGTATCTTATATTTTATGCACCAAAGCTGCACCCACCTGAACACTGGTGAGGGTGGTGTATTGATACGCTTTAACCACAGCGTAGTTGGCTTCCACATCCACCAACCCCAGCAGCAGGTACTTCCACCCTCGACTCTTCAGAATCTGTAAAATATTTCCATCCCCTGGGTTTTAAAGGGGAACAGCCCAGAACTTCAGTACTGTTTTATTCGTCAACAAGCTCAAGAAAACAGTTTGTTTCAAACATTGTTTTATGCAGAACTACTGACAATACTACTAATAAAAACAGATATGTCCCAGTTACTTACATAGTTAGTAATTTACTTGTAATTAAGTAAATGTGTGGCCATTTTTAGATGTTTTACAAATATTTTCTTAATTTAAAAGTATATGCATTTTTACATATAACTTGCATTACACAATACACAATAAAGCCTATACAATATGAAATTAAACAGAAATATTGCTATCATTTAAAATATTAATATTCCTACTGTTATGATCTCAGGTGTTCAGGACCTGATTCATGCAGGTACCTGTTCTGCAGAGCAGCATGGTGGTGTAGGTGGCACACAGCAGGGCGTAGTTAAAGAAGCTCTGCAACATGGGTGTGTTCACGTGGAAATGTGTGGCCAAGTACTGGGAGCTGATGGCCGTTCCACAGATGAGCCCAGCCAGGCCCTGACCCATGGCCAACGTCTTGGCCAGTTGCCTGATAGAGACGGGAGGGGCACAGTGTATCTCAGCAGCTGCCAATCAGTGCAGTGCATGCACATGCAAACAAATCAGTCAGCACTAAATTCATGTTCTTCCAATATTTATATAGACTGAAAAACTCTCACAGGATGTGCACTTTTATACTGTCACACTTGAACACATGCACACAGATCTATGCTATAATACAGTGGATCTGGAATCCACTGTAGGAAAAGGTCCAACATCTTCCACAGCATCTTTAAGTGAGGATTTTTATGTTTAATGTGGAAAGAAAATATGTATTTTGGTAACTGGACTGTGGTCCAGTCCTTCAGAAGTCAAATCAAACTCTATGCTGAAGAGGAAGCCAAAAGCACAAAAGTGTCATGCTGGAGGGGGATTTTCCACAACCTGGCAACCCAACATCTATCCTTATTAAGGCTTTATAACTGATCAGTAAATTAATTACAATCACAGATTGAAAGCCCTTGATAAAAGAGGCTAACATCAGTATAACAACTTGGTTTAAATCTCACTGTAAAGGACTTCAGCTTTCTACCATCCTGATAAACTTCTCTCACTCACCAGGTGAACACCTCCTTGGGATTGAATTTCCTGATGCTCGGCATGACTCCAGTGCTCTGGTTCTCCCAACACGTGTCACCTGGTGCATCCTCAGACTTCTTACCTTGCGGCCATGTTCCCACACCATGTGAAAGAGGAATCTTTCCCCTTAAACTCTGACAAGCTTTTTATTCCTTCACCTTGGACGAGCTGAATAATTAACAGAGTAACAGGGCAAAGGTTACTTTTCCACTCACCTATGCGCATAATGTGCCGAAAAGAGCACTTAAAGATAAGAGCTGATGATGAAAGAAATCCCTGTCCTTCCTTTGGTCTTCATTGTTGATGAGAGAACACAACTTATCTCTCTTCCTTGTGGTGAAGGGGAAAAAAGCTGCATCGTGATCACTCTTAAATACATTACCTGAAGTAATTAAAGGCTTTGTACTTTCTTTATTATTTCCATTTTGGTCTATACTTTTACTCCAAAACAAGTTATTTTCTTATTTATTTGAAACCTACTTTTGTGTGAAGATGTAACAATACAATCCTATTGTAAACTTGTTAAAGATTAAACCAGGACTGGATTAGGGTTTAGCAATAATTTTGTGTTACTTTATTATTTATTTATTTTCCACTAAAGCACAACGCAAACTGAAAGGTGGCTTCCGCACTTTTACATACATCTTGTGTCAATTAGGTTTTTAATATTTTAGTAGAATTCTTTTCCGCATGTTGATTTGGCAATTTAGAACCAATCAGGTTAGTACACTTAAACTTAAGTTACTTCATTTATTACATTTTGATACACAGTGCACGACAGATAAAACTTTAGACCATACGTATTTTCTCATGTCCTTTTTCTTCGTGTTTTTTCTCCCATTCTCTGACATCTGTCATATATTTTTAAGGATAATTTACACCAGTCTTTTTCTGATTTTGCAAATATAGTCAATACCTCGTACACTGTAGAGCGTCTGGAAATAGTGAACTCTCCTTTATCTGGGTTACAGATATAGACTTTAAACATTTTTCTCATTATTTAATGAGAGTTTGTGTTGATTTCAGCAATGTCTTGTATGTATCTTACCATGTTATTGTTAAACACTGCATTATGCTCCCAGTGTTATAATATACTGTATGGGAAGCTCAATAAGAGAAGCTCTGAACATCCAGTTCACAACAACATTCTATTTTATGCTCTTAGGGGATAAAAATAGGCTGCAAAATGTCCCTGTAGTGGATTATTAGTAAGTACTCGTGTTACTCAAGAGCTTAAATTTAAGTTCAGAACTTGATTAAAGATACTTATACTTAATTATTTAGTACCTCTGGTTTATGTACATTTTCAATTAAAATAAATAATAAAGTGGGAAAATTACATTTCAGTGAAGTAACCACCGTCTAATCCGGAGCCAGCGGTGTTACCAGTCTCGCGAGATTCTGCGGGGTGTTAAGTTGAAGAAACATGGCGTCGTCAAATTTGTTAAAGGTAAGAAGCACTTAAATATGTCGTGTTTTCCATTTTTGTGTGCAGATTTACCTTCTCCGCTTTCGCATATTTTCATCCTTAGTGCAGATGTGTCATTTGGTTGCTATGCCACACTGAAAAATGCACTCAAAGTGAGAAAGTATGAAAAAAATCAACGAAGTCACAGTTGCCACCGTTGTCATTGCTGAAGTCCGGTGTTGTGTCGGAGTGTGTTCCTCTAAAAGATTTACCCCCCGTTCCCCAAACAGAATCCGCTTTCAACCCGAACCGCAGTGATTGGTAACTAAAGCTAAACAAAACCCAGCCGCAGTCGGTGAGACAGCTCGGCTACGACGAACAATAGCCAAACAAGAACCGTATGAAGCCCTAAAGCCCAACACAGCATGAGACGGGTTGGTACTGTTGGGTTTTTGGTTTGCAGGGACAATTGGACGCAGACGTCAGTCACATCTCTGACCCCAAATACAACCGGAAAGCTCTGTCTTGTAGCTAACGGTTGCTAACTTGCTAGCGCCGTAATTTGGGTGTCTGGCAAACCGATCTCCTCTGAATATGATACATTTATGTGTATTCACACAGGCCCCTTCTAGAGCATCATGTCTCCAAGTATTAAAACAGGCTGCGATATTTGTGACTGGACAGTGGACCGATCAAGTCCTGTCTAAACAACATTAACTAGCAAAAGAACGTAGACTAGCAACAAGAGTGGCGGTTTAGAGACCCGCCCCCTTCTAACAGTTGGCCCCGGCTAATGTCAAGGTAAAAGTCAGGGGGTACCCCATCCCCAGATATCTCAACATCAATAAGGTTTTATTATTTAAGGCAGCTAACGGGGTCTCATGGTGGAGAAAAACCCGGTTCATCATTCTGGCTCTGGATAATGTGCCTAAAGGACAGATTAAACATTATTCTAATTAATCTTGAAACAACAGTGCTGGTCCAAGCCTGGCTGAAATTGGGGAGGTTTGCATCAGGAAGGGCCTCCGGCGTAAAAACTGTGCCAAATCAACATGCGGACAATGATCCGCTGTGGCGACGCTGAACTCACGGGATAAGTTAAAAGGACAAAAAAATCTTGAAACAGCAGTATGACACCAATATGTTCACCAAAACAGGTTTTGCGTTCTGTAATCAATTCTCCAGTTCACACAGGACGTGAATAGATGATTTCCTAGATCCCTTTCAGTTGAAGCATGTGGGGACAAAATCCAAAGTCCCTCACATTACTGACAGCTCTGTTCAAAAATGTATGTAGATGTGCTTTGAATGCTAACATGAGGCTTAGAAGTCTGAGTTAATCAAATCAAGTGGACATCATCCAAAGTCACAGCTTATTTCCTTTTCCTTCACTTAATGTGACTAATTTGGAAGATTTAAGTCTTGTTATCTGCAGATAAATGTTTTAATATATTTATGGGCAGATTGAGGATCGTGCATTTTGTCCCACTTAACTTTCACTTCACTATTTGGATAAGATCTTCATTAACAGGAGAATTAGGGCAAACAAAAACCATAAGTGTTCATATGGGTAACTTACTATTGTTTTAAGACAGGCCTCAAAAACTGTGAATCTAATTAAAGTTGACGTGTCCACTGTCAACTTTAATTTAAGGGATTGTTTAAAACGTTGTCTGTTCCGTATTTATATGCATTTAGTTGCTGAAGAAAACACAAATTAAAAAAAACCTTCCGTCACAGTGAAACCACAATGTTATGGTTTTATCACTAGCTTATAAAACAAAAGCTCTTTCAGAATTTTCATTTGGGCTTCAGGGAATAATGATGGACAGTTCACTCTTACAATCTGTTGGTTAAATCAAATCATTGTCAGACCTATTGATACTGGAAATTAGTTGTTAATGCAGTAGGTAGGTTAAACTAGGTAAAAGTATTTTTTTTTAAAATATACAGTATATGTAACTAATATTTCTCACCAGTTTATAAAATATAAAGAAATAATAGCATATGAACCTTATGTATTCACTTCTGTTTCTAAGTTTGATCAGCTGCCTAAGTAAACAAAAAATGATTTGTGTTTTTTTTAATGACAAAAATTTTTTTGAGTGTACTGTATTTCCAAAGATACCAAGAAACACTTAAGACGTAATGTTGAAAATGTAATCACCAACTGCTAATTCATTAAGTGATTTATGCAAAATGCCAACTATAATTATGCATTAAATATGTTCTTGTGTTTATTCTATGTTCACTGAATAGTTGTTTGCATCCTCTCTTACTTGTTTATCATTATTCCCTTTTCTTCCTCCCACTTCAAAAATCACCATCCCATGTCTCTCCTCCAAGAACAAGGGGTCCCTGCAGTTTGAAGACAAGTGGGATCTGATGCGACCTATCGTTCTCAAGCTGCTCAGACAAGAGGCCGTCACCAAGCAACAGTGGTTTGACTTGTTCTCGTAAGAGATGCTCTGTCCCTTACTTCAGTCTGCCTCATTAGGAAAGTGGTCCAATACAGCTGTCCCTTAATTGCAGCATATTATTCCAGTGCATTTCAGCAGTGCACACGTGTAATGAAGGGGTTTAGGTTTTATCAACAGGTGTTAAAATCCCCTCACAATGTGCTGAATTTGTAGGTAAGCGTTTTGCTGGACTCCATTCATAAAAAGTGATGGAAAAGCTGTCAAATAGCTTTTTACTAGCATTTAAATAGCGTTAGTGCCACAAGCTCATGTTCAACCACCTCTTATAATAGAAAGCTGCTTTCAAAACGAATATTAAACATTGCATTTATGGAGTTTAATACAAGAACAGGTGAAAAGACTGTAGCACACTGATAGATTTGCTGCTTTTAGAAGTGCAAACAAACTACAATAATGTTTCAATACTACTGCTGTTTAACTGCGATTGGAATATTTTTTTACTCTGATGAGGACATGGTAATGTTTTTATCACTGTCCTGCATGTTTTTGGAAGACATGCAGAGAACACTCTCCTGGAACATTTATTTTCTCACCAGTTTTTTTTCTAGGACTTGATTTTCCAAATTGATGTTGTAATGAATTTTTATAGAGTTTTGAGGCCAATTTGTGATATTAGACTGTGGAGAAAACAGAGGTGCGGCGAGAACAAGTGGTCAAGAAGAGGAAGTTGGTGATTGCTATTTTTGGTCTGAAGAAAGAGGATGCGTAAAGGACAGGAAAAGAGGAACATGCAACATTAAATTATCTTTTCAGAGAGGAAAGCTAGCTGACATTTTAGAAGATTACATCTGCAAATTCACACTTTAAAGTTTGAGGTGGAGCCAAACACTGCACGTGTGTGTTTGCAGAAAGGCCCCACTTTCAATGATATTGGGTTAAATCCTTGTTCTGAGGTGGACACACTGCTTCTGCTTACATTCGTCTTAGTAATGTGACTGCACCTGCAGAAAATGCTTGAATTAAAGTTTGCCCACTAAATAATATTACAGAAAGCGTTTTAAATTATGTTGGAAACAATACGGTCACTTCACCACCATCCTATTGATGTACACTGTTTTACACAAATATGTAGTTAACATTTATCAGTAAGCTTGAGAGAAATTTGCAAAATGTATTAATTTCTTCTTCTTCAGAGATGTCCATGCTGTGTGTCTATGGGATGACAAAGGACCAGCCAAAATCCACCAAGCCCTAAAAGAGGACATCCTAGATTTTATCAAACAAGCACAGGCTGTAAGTAGAGTGTAAATCAATGTGTTTGAGCTGGTGTAAGTTTTATGTTGTTGGGTTTTTGGTTTTTTTGCCTCAGTTCTGTTCAAACATGTTCTCATACACTATATTTCTATGATGATATTTTAGCAGTTTTTCTCACCTTTTGAATAAGGACCATGATCACCTTTAAATAAGTGTCTGGAAAATCTTACCTGACCAGACATTAGTGTCAAATGAATGTTGTCAGTTTTTTTTGACATTTTTTAATGAGAACAAAGAAAATTCATGTAAAATAAAAAATCTTTTACACATTTTTGTTTGTACAAGTTCCAACTCATTTATATTTCTTTTTTACCTTCAAACAAAATTAACTTTGACTTACTGGACCTGGAAAAATTGGGCTGCGTGAAAGAAAGGAGACACACTTGTTTAGCTGCCTTTAATTAGCACCTCTGGAAATCGACAGACACGTTGAGCAATTTTTGCAGGAAAGAAAACATCAGGGTGTATGTATTCATGGTTTAACCGTCATCACCTCTAACTGTTAATTGTACCTTTTGCCATGACAGCGGGTGCTGAGCCACCAGGACGACACAGCTCTGCTGAAGGCCTACATAGTAGAGTGGAGGAAATTCTTTACCCAGTGCGACATCCTGCCAAAACCCTTCTGTCAGCTGGAGATCACGTTGATGGGCAAACAGGGCAGCAACAAGAAAACAAACATGGAAGACAGTATTGTACGCAAGGTGAGATGAGTTCAAGATTTCATGATTTCATGAGTAATGTTACAAGTGAGCTGCAGCTAGATGCTATGAGTCACTTAGCCTGAAGGTTCTGCAGTGAAGAACAGCTTGAGTTATGAATCATGTAAAGTTTTTGACCCATACGAGCAGGGTTTCCTATTTTGAAATAAAGTGCTGTAGAGGAGGTTGTAGGATAGAGAATATGATTCGGATGGCAGGGGGAGGACATTTTCTTATTTTTATTTGAACTTGACTATTCTTGGAATGCAGAAAATGGTGAGGGGAACTTTATTATATAATGTCTCCGGTGCACTTGAACCACATTTTTCACTAGAATTATTGAATTTTTTTCCCAGCTGATGCTCGACACATGGAACGAGTCAATTTTCTCCAACATTAAGAGTCGCCTGCAAGACAGCGCCATGAAACTGGTGCATGCTGAAAGGCTGGGGGAGGCCTTCGACTCCCAGCTGGTTATTGGAGTACGAGAGTCATATGGTAAGACAGAAGAATATAAACGCAAGCGGCCGCAGAAAAGTGGAGTTGCTGATCTCTTTTCTCTGTCTTCTGCTGTCAACCAGTGAACCTGTGTTCAAACCCAGAGGACAAGCTGCAGATCTACAGGGATAACTTTGAGAAAGCATACCTGGACTCCACAGAGAGGTTTTACAGAACTCAGGCGCCATCCTACCTGCAACAGAACGGCGTCCAGAACTACATGAAATATGTAAGTAATAACAATAATCAGATAAGGTTTATATGTAAATGTGGGGAGGAATCCCAAAAGAAAAGGAACTCTGACAAAGGGAGAAGTGCTACAAATTCAAATTGGGCTAAAATCAGTGATTGGTTTTATTATTGATTCAAGCAATTAGTTATTTTCTTATTTTTAATAATTTAGTCTACTTAACCTTTAAAGAAAATCCTGTCTTCAAATGTCAAAACACAGTGACACATGCGTTTTCAGAGCCTGCAGTCTGCAAATGTTTTGCCATTTTTCATAATTGTGTGAAAAGATTAATTGATTGCCAAAATAATGGCAGTTGGCTAATTTATTACCTGACTGACCATTTCAGCTTTAGTTCATTTAACCTGAAGCTTCTGTAATAAGATTGATCTCATACTCACAAGCCAAGGCTGGCTGGCCAAGGCCCTTGGTGGCTGGGTGGGGCCACACCTAGTAGGGTGGGATCAAACCTGTGGCCTTCTGTATCCCAACCCAATGCTCTACCACTAAGCCACGGTATTTTGTGCTTGTTGTAGAGCAGAAGAACAAAGTTTTGGTCTGTTCACATATTTTTCTAAATAGTTTTTCTTATCTGTTTGTTCGTCTGGATTCAGATGTTACATATCACAAATGCAAGTTTATTTCAGTATATCACTGAGCTAAATTGTTTTGGAAACAAAAAGAGGAAAAACGTATGAACCTTTGTGTGAGAGTTTAATTATTGGTTGATTCACTGTTTGCGTCTTGTGTTTGAATGCAGGCAGACGCAAAGCTGAGAGAAGAGGAGAAGAGAGCACTTAGATATCTAGAGACACGTCGTGAATGTAATTCTGTTCAAGCAGTAAGTTTCTGTAGCCACTTATGTCTCTCATGCCAACCTAAATGTATTTTGTGTTTTTAATGTATTAATATTTATTCTAATTGTTTCTGTGTAGTGTCATTAGATTGCATTCAGTACATGTGGCGGAAGGGTATTACAGACTATATCCCAGCTGGTATTTTTGATACTTCAGATATGTGATTATGATAGATCAGTCAATTTCTGCAATTTCTTTCAACTCTTTCTGCAAAATGAACACACAACTTTGACATTTTGTTGTGATGATTTCTTAAAGTTGCTGAGTTAACTTAATCTAAAGAGCCAGAATTCAAGAGCGAAAACGTTGGACTTAAATGTATCAATTTAAGATAAATGATGACGTTGCCATGTCACTCAGGATAATATGAGGCCATCGTAACTTGTTAGTTTGTCCACATGTAAACAGCAAATGACTGAATCAAGCTTTAATTTAGAATATTTACATTGTGTCAAATCTGTACAAAGCTTTTGGATTAGAGGCAGTTGATTAATTACCTGCCTGGGATGCTTTAGGAATGAATGTGTGTTTTCTCTCTATTCATATCGGAAACCTTCAACAAGCAGGACCAAACATGACATTAAAGACCTCAAAAATCCAATTGTTAATCACATTGTTTATTTATCCTTTCAGCTTATGGAGTGTTGTGTGAATGCGCTGGTGACCTCATTCAAAGAGACCATTTTAGCTGAATGTCCAGGGATGATCAAACGCAACGAGACAGACAGTGAGTACATCAGTTTCTTTTTAATATAGCTCAGTAAAGGAAAGCTTGTTTGTTTTGCAGGACACAAACTGTAATGCCTGCTGGATATAGAGAGATCAACATGCACTGTTGCATCAGCCAGCTAGACTTTAAAAATAAAAATAGAAATGAATTCTCCAACCATGGCTTCTCCAGGGGTTGGTTTCCTTCCAGAGGGGCCAGTGGAGTAGGGGGTGTGTTGCTGGGTTTAAAGACTGTTTCCATCTCAGAGTTAGTCAACTCAGTGTTTAAGGTTACTTCAGTGTTTGGAAATTCCACTTTCTGAAATTTCCCATTTCACCTTTAAAATGTTCATATGTTGATGAGCATCTGTCCTGAGCTTGTCAGGATTTTTTCCGTGACAGTGTTTTTCTTTATCACATACGGTCTTGTTCAAAAGTTAATATCCCCTTATTTTGAAATGGCAAAAAAAGTAAAAGAATTATTGTTTTTTCAACATTGTTATTCTACCAGGTGTATCGTTAAGTTTGCATCTCCTACATACACTCAACCCTAAACCTCACATTTCACATTCAGGCAGTAAAAATTTATATTTTAAGTGTATATTTAAAAACGTTGTAGTAGAATAATAAAATGGATTTAATAAAAGTAATATAAAATAATACTAACTTTAGCACATGACTGTATATTTTTATGCGTGTTTTAAACTCCAGACAAAGTACATAATATTACATAAGTACATAAAAATGTTATTACATATTAAATACATAATTCTGCATATGCACAAAGTTTTCCATTCAGCCAGTCGGTGCTTTTATCTGCTGATTTTCTTCCTCGAGCAGAGCTGCACCTGATGTTTTCACTGATGGACAAGGTTCCCAATGGAATTGAGCCCATGCTGAAAGACCTGGAAGAACATATCATCAATGCTGGACTAGCAGACATGGTGGCTGCTGCCGAGACCATCACTACTGTACGTGCACATGCACACACACATCTCCTTAATATCATGTTCATGTGTACATGTGACCATGACTTCAGCCCAGTGTTCAGCCCTCCGTTGCAGAACTAGCAGCATAATTTGACCCAAACACTTTGAGCCATCTTATAAGACTAGTCACAGCACTCGCCTCATTATTTCTTTTGCATAGCCAGTGTTGTGCACGGACATGCTACTACAGTGCAGTTGTTTGAACGCGTGTTTTTGGGTGAACGGTCAGTTGAACATATCTGTCTGCAAAAAAAAAACAAAAAAAGAAATTTAATGTGAGGGGTAAACACTTCACTCTCTGTGGGTCCCTACACTCTCTGTTATCCTGCTTCTGTAGTAAGACGTTCAAGAACTATTAACAGCTCAGAGTTAATGGTGGACGGCAGCTTTCACCTGTGCACGTGTGTCTTTGTGTGTCTGTCCAGGACTCTGAGAAGTACGTGGAGCAGTTGTTGACTTTGTTTAATCGCTTCAGTAAGCTGGTAAAGGAGGCCTTCCAGGATGACCCTCGCTTCCTCACAGCAAGAGATAAGGTCTGTGTTATGTTCCACAGTTAGGAAATATGATCCACAGAATCATATCAAAACGTTATTGATAACCAGCTAAAAGACTATTTGACGTTTCCTCTGTACTACAAGCTTTTGAGTTCACTTCAAATTTTTGTTGCTGCTTCTCGGGTTCACTGCTGTGGTTTGCACTGCTACTACTGTTTAACAGCGATGGGAAGAAGTTGTATGTGTTTTCTTTTCCCAACAGGCTTATAAGGCTGTTGTTAACGATGCCACCATCTTCAAACTGGAGCTTCCCATGAAACAAAAAGGGTGAGTGGAACAACCAGTTGTGTCCTCATAGATGTACAATCACAGACTGTGCAGAATTGTATTTGTTTATATATTTCTCAAACCACCTAGTGTTGGTATGAAGACTCAGCCTGAGTCAAAATGTCCTGAGCTGCTGGCAAACTACTGTGACATGCTGTTGAGGAAAACTCCTCTCAGCAAGAAGCTCACCTCCGAGGAAATCGAGCTCAAACTTAAAGAAGTGGTAAGTCTCAGTCTGACTCTAAACTCTGCTTTCAGGTTTCTTTTACTGTTTTCTTACCGATTTATTCTGTTATCGTGTCTCCGTTCAGCTCCTGGTATTGAAGTATGTGCAGAATAAAGATGTGTTCATGCGTTACCACAAAGCTCACCTGACCCGGCGCCTGATTTTGGACATTTCAGCAGACAGTGAGATTGAAGAGAACATGGTGGAGTGGCTGAGAGTGAGTTACGCTTTTCTACACCTATTGTGTAAGAGCTGGGGATCAGTGACGATATGATACCAGAGACTCAATACCAGCAGCAAAAACATACTTAACTGTGGACAATATAAACCACAAAACAAACTTCCCTAAATGCATGATTTGAATTTTGTCATAAAACAGTACAAGAAGTCCCTGGATAACAAAATCTAGCAACACTTTGCAGTATAAACGACAACTTTGTTGACAGACCAACACATTTGATGTTGTGGGCTTCACCTGGGTTTTGACTGCTTAGATAGACTTTAAGAGTTTAGGATTTTTTTATTCCATTTTTCATGCAGCTTGACAGTAGGTGACCTTGTGCCAGAAAATTCCTGCTGCACACATGCATGCGTGGCCTCCCACCTGGAAAACATCTGTAAATTTAAAATGCAGTATTGACGTACACAGTGATTTTATTTTGGATGAATTAATTTCTTCTTTGATTTGTCATCCTTTTGTGGTCGCGTTGGTGTGGTTGTAGGAAGTAGGAATGCCTGCCGATTATGTGAACAAGTTGGCCAGGATGTTCCAGGACATCAAGGTCTCAGAGGACCTCAATCAGGTCTTCAAAGAAATGCACAAACACAACAAGTTGGCACTGCCAGGTATCTTGTTCATTCACACATGCACACACAGATGCACAACAAAATCACTTACATAAGCTGAGATGTTAGAACAAATCAATAACATCACTTTGGAGTTTCACCAGTTTTTCTTTTCATCAGAACTTTCTTGACACCATAGTAACTATTCGGCAAGATTTGAATGGATACTACTTTTTCCAGAATGGTTTTAATACTGAATCAAGGTTTGATCCATTTGTCTAACTGATGAATGCTAATGACACCATAATTTAAAACAAACTAATGAAAACCATGTTCAGAGCTTAAACACGTTGAAGTCACCTTGAGCGATGTCTTGTATCGTAGCTCACTAAAACCATACGCTGCCATTTTTGTCATCACGTATGAGTGAGTCTGCACTTTGTCAGTTAAATGAAACATTTACTTAGTTCTTCTCCGTTTTCTCCTTGCAGCGGACAGTGTGAACATCAAGATTCTGAATGCTGGTGCCTGGTCACGAAGCAGTGAGAAGGTTTTTGTCTCACTGCCCACGGAGCTGGAGGACCTGATCCCCGAGGTAGAAGATTTCTACAAGAGGAATCACAGTGGTCGCAAACTCCACTGGCATCACCTCATGTCCAATGGAATTGTGAGTACACTGGGATTATTGGGATCCATTTTCCTTTTGTTCAAAAATGTTTCTCCTCCTTTTCTCTTTTGTGTTTTTCAGCACCTGGTGGTTTCATCACCTCCTTTCTTCTCGTTTTTCCAAATAATCTCCCATTGCTTTTATTCATCATGATTTATTTGTATCTATTCTCTGAAGCTCTGGGATTGATGTTTATGATTTTAGCTGTTTGTCATTCTGTCACTGAAAGCACACTCTGCACATCTCCCTTCTTCTACCAACTTGGTAATTTCTCCTCCTGTCTGCATAGATCACATTTAAAAATGAGGTGGGTCAGTATGACCTGGAGGTGACCACGTTCCAGCTGGCGGTGTTGTTTGCCTGGAACCAGAGACCCAGAGAGAGAATCAGCTTTGAGAACCTCAAACTGGCCACAGAGCTGCCTGATGCAGAGCTGCGCCGCACGCTCTGGGTGAGATCACGAAAACATTTGAAATGCTTTAGTGGAATCCACTGCTTACATTACAGATATGCAACAATCTCATATCTCATCATGTGTAAGAAAATACTGGAGGAAAAATACATCTGAGATTGGTACTGGATTCCTTTTTCTGATAAATCTCCCTTGGTGCACTGGTAAAAATGTAAAAGATTTCTAACATCAAACCAATTTTCATGTATAACCACACAAAGTGGATTTTAAGATGTACTTCACCTACGCTCTCTTCTCTGTGCAGTCTCTGGTTGCCTTCCCCAAGCTGAAGAGACAAGTGTTGTCGTATGACCCTCCTGTGAGCTCACCCAAAGACTTCACAGACAGCACACTCTTCTACGTCAACCAGGAGTTCTCTCTCATGTATGGAAGGGGGGTTAAATGTACTAGATTCCGATCTGCTCCAAGCTGCCACTATGCATGTGATAATCGTCTTTGTGTCTGTATTTTGCAGCAAAAACGCCAAAATCCAGAAACGGGGAAAGATCAATCTGATTGGTCGGCTGCAACTGACCACAGAGCGAATGAGAGAGGAGGAGAATGAAGGAATCGTTCAACTCAGAATACTCAGAACTCAGGTACAGAAATACAGCGCTGAACTCGTCATGAAGCACTCGAGGAATTCAAAGGACAGGACGACTTGTAGCTGAAGGGAAATATTGCTGTTGATGTTGAAGTGATCTCTGACCTTTTATCCCTCAAGTGACCAAAAGCTGCCAGCTCATTTCAGTAATGAATTAAAATATGAAAATAGTAAACCTGTCTAATAGGTACTGTAATAATTGAGGAACCAAAAGAAACAATACAGCCAGTAAAAAAAAAAAGATCCTAACTTCTTCATTAAAGTTTGTGAACGTGCAACATTTGTTTTTTGCCCATCCAGGAAGCCATCATCCAAATCATGAAGATGAGGAAGAGGATTAGCAACGCCCAGCTGCAGACAGAGTTGGTGGAGATCCTGAAGAACATGTTTCTACCGCAGAAGAAGATGATCAAGGAGCAGATCGAGTGGCTCATTGAGCACAAGTACATAAAGAGGGATGAGACGGACATCAACACCTTCATCTACATGGCCTAGACAGTGGTCAAAGGGGGGCTTTCTTGCTCTGTTTTTTTACTCCTGGCCTGCGTTTGGCGCTTTAAACACCGTCAAGATAAGAGAGGGACAAGGAACAAAAGGATGTTTGAAGAAGAGAAGAGGGGTAATAAGTAGGAAGCATGATGAAGAAGAGCCTTTCCAACAAAAGTGTGGGTATTTGTTTGTATTTGTGAGACGCAAGTGTGTCATTTCAAGGCATAGCGTTGAGTCCCCGGGCTGTCTGTGTGTCTCTGCTGCCCTCTAATGTCCGATACGAGAAGAGGGACCTCAGTATACGTCGTCTGCCGGCAAGGCCTAGAAGAGAAACATAGTGACATAATTCAATTAAATACTTCCTGCCTTACTTTCATCAGCAACGGAATACGAAAGAAGAGGAGAAGTAATGTGGAGGACAGACGTATCAAAATGATATCAATCCTTTGCTACCACTTGAGGCCACAGCTGCCATCCTCGTGGCAGCCATTTTGCATCCCTCTTATTCTACACTGTTCTTCTATTTGAACAGGGGATGCAAAGCTTCGAAAGAAAGCTGCCAAGATGGAGAGACTAGTTCAAACTACCGAGGAGTATTTTGCCAAATTGTGTGTGTCTGCGTGTGTGTGTGTGTGTGTGTGTGTGTGTGTGTCTATATGTGGCGTTTGGGTGCATGGTGTGTATCTGGTCTTATTATTGTGTGTATGTGGGTGCACTTTGAACAGCATGCTGCTCTATGATTTTTTTTTTTTTTTTTTTTCATTCAGTGGAGGATCTGTCACATTCTTACTTGCTGAGATGATATTTTCTTTTTATCCCCATGTGGAAGGAGATGTTTTTCAGCAGGGAAACAAGTGTTATGTGGAGACCCTCGTCTGTACTGGAGAGTTACAATACTGAAAACTATTTATTTGATGTGTACAAACCATTGCTCTGAACATTGTGAGATTAAATACTAGATGAATGCATCAAAGAGGGACACGTAAAATTGTAACCAGAATTTTTTTTTTTGTTTGTTTAATTTTTAGAAACGCACACTAAACTGCAGCTCCATTACTGAATTTTCACCTTAATATTCCATGAGA